>NC_084942.1:18492348-18795378 GCF_958298935.1 Phragmites australis | reverse complement strand
AGCGCGCGCGTGACGAGCTGCACGCCGAAGCGGAGGCCCTTCACGTCCGCGCACGGCGCGAAGTGCGCGTCCAGGGACGCCGGCGCGGCGCTGGCCTTGGCCTTCTTGGACGCCGCGTCATGGCCATCGTGGTGTGGGTTCTTGGACTTGGACTTGCTCTTGCTCTTGGACGCCTTGGGCTCCGCCATTGTCGACAATGGCTGGCAAGTTCCTGGTGGTTGGTCGCTACGCTTTGCGCTGTGTTGCAGAGAGAGCGAGCGATCTGAGCTTGTAGGTGTGAAGAAGAGGAGAGGAAACAGGGGAGCTGGGAGGAGGTGGGGTTGGTCAGAGCAGTTAAGAGAGCTCGAGATTTCCCTCCTTATTTCTCTCCTTGTTCTTCATTTTTTCTATGTAACCTGCTGTAACTTCTATGGTATTTATTTTGCTGTCTAGTTCATTTTGTATTGTCGCTGTCTTCACTCTTCAGGGAATCACAATTGAGTGTGGAGGAAAAAAGGTCGCCAAAGATTCCAGCTGCAAGACAGACATCATCACCTTTCATTTTCTTCTTCTTTTTTTGGTTTCTGAAGAATCTGAACTTGCTCCTGTTGCAATATGCCCTACAATGATTCCCTGAAATTTCTGTCATTGTAATACCCTCTATCTACAGGTTCCCTTCCCAACCAATCTGATGCTTGTACTGTGTGTACCGCATGATTCAGTTTGGCAATCCATGCTAATAATCTGATCTCTGCAGTCTGCACTGCACCAGACTGAGCTAAACTTAGCATATATACCTGCACCCAGATCTGGGGCATGCAGAATGAAGAAATTAACAAGCTGCAAAAAAGGTATCTTTTTTTCCTGAAAGAATCGATCAGGAGAGGGTCGATCGAGCTGGTAATTGAGCGGCAGCATGCATACGCATCTGCATATTATATGGCAGGACCGTGGCTGCGTCGCGTTAATCAGTGCGGATTCATGTGCGCTAGGGCCTCTGTGCCATGTGCCGCGTCTTGTTGCGTCGTCAGGGCCTGCCTGATTGCCTGCCTTCATCTGAGCTGCTAGCTTATGCATGGAGATCACAGCCGTCATGGTTCCATCGACTCGATTTGCATCAATGATTGACCAGTTAGTAAGCTCCGGACTCTAAAAAAAAAAAATCGAAATGGGGAACTTTACAAGCCTGAAGAACAAGCTAGTCCTGCACATGTTTTCTTGATCTCTACATATCGCCAAAAATCTAAAATTAGATAACATATATGAACGTATTTGCTGAAATAGATAATATATTATCGTATTTATAAATTTAATATCTGTATTCGGCGCATTATTTATCGAAAATGAATTTTTTACACCGTACGCTGAAAAACCCATATTCGACACACAGTGTGTCAAATATGACCGTGTGCTGAATTAGTGACCGCACGGCAGGCAAAGGCCATATTCGACACACCGTATACCGAATACGGCACTGTAGCCCATTCGGCACACCGTGTACGTATATTATCTAATTTTGGATTTTTGTCCACATCTGCAAATTCCATCTGACTGTCCATCTCTGCATGCCTGTTTCAGAATGGGCAGATTAGTTGGAGGAGCGATGTCAGCTTATCAACTTGCTGATTACATATTATTGCAGTGTAGCTATGTCTGTTGATTCAGTCAAGTCTAAGGCATCCCTTCTGCAATGCAGGCGCAATCCTACAGACGTCAGACGTGGGTATGGGTCTATTTTTTTTTTGTCTACAATCATACTAGGTTGGGTACCCGTAAAGCAGTAATCCACCCGCAATTACCCACGGGTCTACAGGATAAACAATATTGGCCCAATGCTCCCTAGCCCAGTCCATTTATTCAGCTTTCCTCTAGAAACACCACCCGGTTGTGCTGCACAACCTTTTTTCCACTGTTAGGCTAGATTAGGCTTGGTGTTGGTGAACGAGACGTGCCCTACCCAGCTGCCTGTGCTTCGCTAGGCAGTCCAGGAGCCTTGCACGCCTCTACCCATGCCTCCACTCACCCTTCTCATGACGTCCAGGGATCTCCGGAGGCTGCTCGTGAGGCCACGAGACGCTCCTCTCCATGCAACGTCCTCAGGTCTACACTCTTCGCAGCGACAGATCTCGTCGGCCTCACCAGGGGCATCTCGTGTCGCTCGCAGCCTCCTACCAGCGATGGACCACACCCTGTCACCGAACCCTCCTGCTCCACCTTCTTTTCAGATCATCTTTACCGTATACTCTAAAAATTTATTCCTTATAACACTATTGCAACATCCTCTAATACTATTACAGTATCCTCTATTTTTTCATCTGCAACAGCTACCCTATTTTCTCTCTTCTATTATTTTCCTCCTCTTTTTAGACACATATACATATACTATGTACAGTGATACGGGATCTTTTTTTCTCCAAAAATTTGCTAGTTAACTTCCTCCCTCTGTAACACTGTTCATCCGAAAAAGACTTCGCTAGAGAACTCCGCCAGCCGCTCGTGATCAGCAAAAACAAGCAAAACGCGTTGCTACAGTTATTTACAATACGGAAGGTGACTCTCCTGGAGATGGCCCTCAGTCGTCTACTTCTCCCACGACGATGTTGTTGCGTCCTGAAAGATCCCCTATGGAGACGCAACCCTATCAAGATCTCTTGTATGATGTATTGATGTGGTCAGTGTTTGCTTTGCTTGCTGCTCTTGATAGTTGTGGATTATTCATCCATGTGTTCTACGGCTAGGAAACCAGCGGACGATCTATGGGTTTCAGGTATCCGGTGAGCACTGGCACGGGCACACCGGCACATGCATGAAATTTCGTCCGTTAGCCTTCGTGGGCATGAGTCAGATAAGAAATTTCGTGCAGCAAGTCATGTAGAGATCTGCTTCACGGATGGCAATAATTCAGGTCGTGTACGGATATGCTTCGATTGTACCCGATCCGGCATTGCCATCCCTAAGCTAGCTGCTAGGCACCATATGTATAGCAGGAACATGTAGAATAAGAAGAAAGGTAGCGTGAAAGCCTTTTGCACAAGTGGCCTTGGTGGTTGAATCAAGTGGAGCACTTCAACTCATTCATCAATTATATATGCAAGTCAGCATCATCCACTACTGAACACTCGGTCAGAATGGAATTATACCACCCTTTATAGTTTCAGAGTGCAGCACCAAAATAAACCCATGCCGTCAGATCGACGTGTCTGATGAAGTAAGCTGGCTAGCTGATCCAAGTTGTCAGATCTGCTGCTGGGCTGCCGGATTGGGATCTGCTGCAAAGCGCAAGCTCTTATGCTGGTCAGCTGGTGGGCAACGCAATGCTCGAATGGCAACGTAGGGAGACCACTGCTGACGTTTTTTACCGGCAGGTAAATAAAATTTGTCGGAGATCACCGATAAATATGATTTATCGAATATATTAGATATATTGGACAAAGTTTTAAAAAAAATTCAAACAAAATGTTAATAAACATGTAAATTTTTTCTATCGATGTCTACCAATAAACTCAGTAGACTAGATATACCGGGGAAAAAAAAAATTTCCTGCCCACTACTAAACATGTTGCTCCCTTTGGTCACACTTTTCAGGCCACAGTTTACTAATGAACATAATAAATTTTTTCTATCATTTGTTCACACTTTTCAGGCCACAGTTTGGTCAAAGAATTGAAATTTTCTTGGGGTTTGGGACAACTATTGGTTCGACTGATTAGGAGGCAAACCAAACTGCCCCATGTTGTGCGTCTTCTAGTAAACTGCTCTGAATGGTTTATGGGGCCTCAACGCATCAGCTGCCGAAGTGACATTCCTTCCTTCAAAACCAAGCCCATCTAGCCCATTCTGGTGACCACAAGCCCATCTAGCCCATGGATCTTAGACGTGTTTTGTTTTAGGGAATCTTAGACGTGTTCTTGGATAACCAAAACTCACACTTGAGCTTTTCATGACGCATGGGCCCATATACCAGCAGCACACACACTGACATGTCATTCACGTTAGGCTGCATGCAGCCACTTTGATTTGAAACTTTGTTCTTAATTTGTCGTTTATTCAGTGCTAAGAAACTTGGCATGTTCAAAGACTAACAGAATGTAAGCTTAGAGAGAAGAAACAAAGACAGCAGCAGCAGCAGTAGCATTACATTTTTCTGAAATTCTGATCAACTTGAGAGAGAAGCAGTGAACCTTAACAACAGTTGTGAAAGAAGAACAAGAAAAGAAAGTAAAGCGAACGAGCAAGAGATTCATGGCGGCGGCGTCTGAGATTGGTTTTACATGTCGCGTCCAAGAAGGCTCTAGTGTCAATGGAGTGGGATGGGCGGCGATGGCGGCGGCGGATCAGAGGTGGTCAGCAGGTGTTTTCAGTTCATGTCGGCGGAGGACCAGGGGCGGGAGCAGCCGACCTGCTCGAGGAACTTGGCGACGCGCGCGTGCTTGGAGGCCCACTGCTCGGCCATCTTCTCCTCCTTGAGCTGGGCATCGCGGCGCAGCTCGGCCACCTTCTCCCGGTGCTCCCTCTCCACGTGCTCCGCGGCGGCCGCCTGCTCCAGCCGCATCGTGCGCATCTTGGCCTCGAACTCCTCCCACACCTCGCGCCGCCGCATCTCGCGCTCCATCTCCAGCTGCTGCTCCACGCGCTTCAGCCGCCACGCCGCCTCCCTCCGGTGCGCCGCCCACGCGCGCTGCCCCTCCTCTAGCTCGCGGCAGCACTCCACGAGCTCCGCCAGCGCCTGCCCCTCCGCCACCGCCATGCTCGGCACCCCGGGCGGCGGCGCGCCGGGGGCCTGCGGGCTCGGGAACCTGAACTCCGCCGCGGCGCGCTCCGGCATCCACGGCGCGGCGTGCGGGCCGGCCTGGGGCGCCACCGCAGCGGACGCGAGGCTGAGCGTCACGGACGGCGAAGACGGAGGTCTGGGCGGCGGCGGCGCGACAGCGGCGCCCCCAGCGTTGGACGACAGCCAGGGCGGCAGCACGGGTGCGGCCATCAGCAGCGGCGCGGTCTGCCGCTCGTTGACGAGCTTCTCGGCGAAGTTCTCGAGCAGCCAATCGTATCTGCCCCGCTCGTCGGGGCTGGGCTCTGGCGGCGGGCGGCGGCTGTCCCTGAGCTCCCGCTGCTGCTTCTCCTTGAACACCTCCCACCACTTGCCGAGCCGCTTGGCCGTGCGCCCGGGCACCTCGGCGGCTATCTTCTTCCACTTGTTTCCGTGCTTGGCCTGCAGCCGGATCACCAGCCGCTGCTCCTCCTCGGTGAGCGAGCCCTTCTTGATCCCCGGCCGGAGGTAGTTCTTCCACCGCTCGAGGCACGACTTGGCGTCGCGGTCGAGGGCCACGTTCATGCGCTGCGACACCAGGTGCCACTCGCGCGGGCCATACTGCCGGACGTACGCGCGCAGGACGGCGTCTTCCTCAGGCCGCCAGCGCTGTCGCTCCTTCATCTGCACAGGCCATCGCCCATCCCTCACTCCCACAGCTCATAATGCGCTCTGCTCCCACAGTTCCATCCATCCCTGCAAGGAAGATAAAATCTTTAGCCCATTGCAACTTCGAGCTCAAACCACAAGCATGGGTTCTTTTGACAAAAATAAAATCTTTAGATCAATGGAACATACAAACTACAATGAAAAAGGGACATCAAGCAACAAACGAGCATGGTTAACTATGCTATAATCTGACAGAGGCCACAGATGCTTCAGCTGGTGTCTTGCTACAATGCTACATGCAGAAGAGTGATTACTCATCAGTAGTTCATTACCAGATGGGAAGAAATCAGGGCAGATGCTTGTGATTACTGGTGGCTAGTTGCTTTAATTCATTGCAGCATTCATATCTACTGGTTTCAGTTTGAGGTGGCAAAGGCGGAGAGGGGAGTAACTGTGGCCTGCAAGTTTTGCTAGTTGCTACTGCTGCCTCCAGAGCCAGCCAATGCATACTCTAAAACACTACTGCAATTCTATGCAAGATTATTCTTGTGACTATGTAATTACTAAAGTGGCAGGATAATCTGCAAGTTCTTCAGGCAACAGTTACACTGCTATGTAAAAAAAGTGATATATTTCAGATAGTTTTTTCTCTGACAAAACTTACCATAGTTTTACACTAGATGTTTTTTTCAGACAAAATTACTTGCCGTCAACCTTCACCAAGATTAACCGGCAGCTACTGGTGTCAAGCAAGCAAGCATCCATCGACGCCATAACCAGCATAGAGACAAAGGTGTGGGCACAACCCTTCGAACAAGCACGCACTGTTTTCTCGGGAGCTTGTCTTCTTTCTGGAGCAAAGTCGCCATCCGGCATTAACTGGGTGCTGATCAAGGACAAGCTAATCTGCCAAATTAAATGCCAACCTAATACTCATACCCCAGGGAAAAAACAAAACAGGAGAATGTGAAGCAAATCCAAATCATTGTGATGTTGAATCGTTGATGACACCAGGACCATCCATAACCCTTGGTAATGACGCATTAACGGCGACATGCCAGGTGATTACTTTGGACACTGGAAATTAATGAAGTGACAGGTGAATTTTGAGATAATCAGAACCACAGAAAGATGTTTACTCCCTCTAGGACCATTTTGTATATATTTTTTCACCTAATTTTAATAAAGTATTTGAGACAAAAGAATACAGCAAATTTTGTAAAAGAATTAATAAAAAAGAAAAGTTTTACATGACATGTAAACAAGTGAAAAACATTAGTGTGGACCCTTAAACTGAATCTAGAACAAATTAAAAGGCAAGTTATGTTAAGCTAGTGTTCAAGATTGGTTTGTTCCTCTAGTCAGGCATAATCAAGAACAAACAAAAGAAAACAATGTGGACATCATGGTGTCAAAGCCAAATCAATGTGGTATTTGCTTGGACCATTGTATCCCCAGGCTATGCCACTGACAAATTAAAGGCAGTGGGGGTATCCTACAGGTAGGATGGGACTTGGATCTGTGGTTCTGAACTGCTGGGTACAAGCTAGTATTATCTTTCAGGCAGCTCATACAGCAAGTTATTCAGTTTTCTCATCATTTTGCATCCTTATTTGGTCCTATTTTGCATGTACAAGTGAATATTCCATATGGAAGGGAGGAGAAATGAGTAGTAAAAACAATCATGATGCAATCAAGCAAGAAATGAAGGGAGGAAATGGAGTTCCTGGAAAATATCTCTACATAGGAACCTGAGTACCTGACTCGGTTTAGTTCTCTCTAGACTTAACCAAGAAAAAGGAGATGCATTCTATACCCTGAAAATTATAAGTAATCACAAGGAGTATCAAGAACCTAACACAATGCAAGTACATAGAATCAAAAGTGTTCATCTGTTGGAAGCACGTACTTACAAAAAAAATTACAAGACAGACAACTATCAGTGCATCGATGTAGTAAATCCACAAGAACTGGGCCCCTATTTTTCATCAAAACACCAAAATTTCCTACTCGCGCCATAGAAAGCACAAGAGACTCTCTAGTGAAATGGCACTGTCAATCTGTCTCATTTCCAAATCTTCCACACTACCTAGTAAAACAAGACCCAAAAACTTAGGAACAATCCTTATCATCCAATCAACATTTACCACAGTATCACCTTCCCAACAAGACAAGAAACTAATTCAAGAAATGAATAGATCAGGCTACTCCACAGCACAAGCAAGAGACTTGAGCAAACCATTTTTTCTCTGAAACAATGCACACATGAACAAAATTAAACTGCATGAGCAAACAAAAAAAACTAACTTAAGAGCACACCATCTGCACTGGATGGTAAAACTAGTGATTTGGTAAAAACAACAAGGATTCTGATGGGGCATCCACTTACAGAGGCACGGCTACACCATCCTTGCTGAGTTCTTTGCCACCTTCAGACAAAGAGGAGAGGAGCCCAAATAATTGCACGGAGAAGAGGGAGCTGGCTGGAGAAGAGAGGAGGCAGGGATAGGGAGTTGTGAGCAGAAAGATTCTTTTCCCCGGCTTAGTGAGCTTGTGTATGTATAGAAGTGGAGGAGGTGGGCGACAAGGACAGCGAGAAATTAGGGCACGCGAGGGGTGGAAAGGAAAGGAAAAGACGGGGTAGAGGAAAAGAGATGGGTGGAAAGGGGAGGCGCGTGTATATATAGACAGAGAAAGATAGAAAGATCTGTGTGGTAGAGAGAGAGAGAGAGAGAGAGAGAGCGCGAGAGCTAGCTAGAGTGGTAGACTGGAGCAGCAGGTGCGGCGGCAGCGGCAACAGTTACAAGCACCATCAACCCCACACACACGCCTGCACATGTAGCATGCACATGGAGTAGGACGAGGAGCGTGTGTGTAGTTTGTGGCCTTGTGGGTGGCGTGGTGCTTTCTCTGCTAGGAGCTGACTTCACAGTGCTGGCTGAGCAGTGGAGCTGTAGAGAGGGAGAGAAACTGTACTGTTGGAGAGGAGATGGAACAAGAGCAACGGATGGATGTTGGATGGAGCATTTTTTCTCTCTTTTTGAAAAAACATTTTCTTCTCTCTCTTTCTTTAGAGATGCATGCTTTGCCTACTTTTCATCTTTTACAGTACATGTACTGCTCATCTGTTTCTTCACACGCTGTTAGGAATTTCCTTGAGATGGTGTGTAACCTTTTTCTGTTCGCTTGGAAACAAGGATTCATGTAGAATTATTTTCTTTCTGCGGCTTCGTACAAAAACTATGTAGAATTCATGGACACCAAACTTGTATAAAAGTAGACGCAGATCCAGGATTCCTTGACGGAACCTTTGTGATTTTCATCACATATCGGAGAGAAGAAGTTCAAACTGGACCCGGAGGGAAAGAGGCTGGGAAAAAAACGAAGGAGAGACCACGGTGGAAAAGGCCCAGGCCTGTACCTCGTCGCCGTTGCGTCTTGTCGTGGCAGCGCGTGTTTGTTGCCTAGTAAACGCGGGAAAAGGGAAGAAAAGATGGGGAGGGAAAAGGTTTCGACGAATCAGAAACGCTACTAGCCACTAGCTCCTAGCTTTGTACATGCTTGAGACTTGGGTTAGGTATCGTCGTAATGGCTCTCTCCCATCCTCCAATTGTTTATCTTCCACGCATACGCAAAAACAAGACTCGATAAAACGAAAAAAAAGGT
Source organism: Phragmites australis (assembly GCF_958298935.1). Classification (NCBI taxonomy): domain Eukaryota; kingdom Viridiplantae; phylum Streptophyta; class Magnoliopsida; order Poales; family Poaceae; genus Phragmites; species Phragmites australis. Next base: position 18,786,317 of record NC_084942.1, on the reverse strand, counting down.
TGATACTATTTATAAACCGTCTATTTTTTATTTTTTAAACAACAGTTGTGACCATCTTCAGCCTAAGTCCGTCTTTATGCTCACTCCCCCGTCTTCTATCCTCCGTCACTCATCTCGATGGTGTTCTCACTGTCAGATCTGTCATTTGCCACCACGCTAACCCGGCGTCATTGCCTTTCTGCCTCGGCACTGGCACACTGGCCATCCTCCGCCGCTCGTAGCTAATGGTGCCCCTGTCGCCTCGCCGCCTCGCTCCCGCACCCACCTCATCTGTCGTGCCGATATGCTTTTCCGGCATCCCTCTAAGCTTGAAAAGTATACCGGTGACTCTGAAAATCCTTTCCCCGAATGCTAAACCTCATTGGCCATGGTGTACGTGGCAGCCACCGTTGCCTCATGGTCACTGCTAAATTTCAGGCACTTAAATTTTAGAAAGCGTGAAAAAATAGCAAATGTGTCCAAAACTAGCAGAAGAGAGAACATGGATAGTGGGGGTGAGAAGTAACCGTGGCAGTTGCGGTTAGAAAAAGAAGTTCGTTAAAAGATATGGTTAAGATGCAAATCGATATACAACCAGAAAATCCTGAGCTTTTGGATCAAATAGCTGGTACATACTGCAGTACACTTAGAGTAAATTTCCGAAAAACAAGAGGCCTTTGACATACGTATAAACAAAATATAAAATTAAGCGAGCGTCTAAAAAAACAGACATTTATTGTGTCAACTATTACAAAACTTACACTTGCTTAATTGTAGCTTTTTTTTACGGGCCGCTAAATTATAGTTTTTTAAATACGTATGTCAAGAAACTAGTTCTTCTTAACCTACACATATCCTTAAAACATGGCCCCACTCGGGACGCGGGAAATAATTAGCACAACAATTTGGGAGGTTTAGTCGTGCAGGCACATGTGGAACACACATTTTCCAAATCTGATTGGCTGTCCCTACGATGATACGCTCAACTAAGCAACAAGAAAAAAGGGTTATCGTACGTACTTTGCATTGACAAGACGTACAAAACATGCGAGTGCATATAATTGAGGGAGAAATTTTGCTCTCGACATTTCAGCTTGCCCGTGCATGCACGCAAGACTGCTACTGCACTGTTGGTCCCCGGCCGGCGCGTTGTATTGCATTTCATACGGTGACGAAACAATGATGGGATCTCTAGACACAGCACTGTTCCGAGCGTAGGGGCCCTCCTGCATTATTCAAGGCAGGGACCTCCCCTCCCCAATGTACTCGACTCGACGGCTATGTTCATTATGCGACTGTGTAAACGCATATGAACTCTAGGAGTCTGAGGGAGGGGTTATCACCAGCTGGGTTAGGAGGCTTCCTTCGCATCGGATTTAGAAGAGCTCATGAAGGAGGGATGGAGGTCCGGCGGAGGAGGCGGAGCGGTGAGGTAGCGGGGTGCCATCCGTTGTAGGAGACGGATGATTTTCAGTGAGTCAGTGTCGGTGTCAAACGGAGAGTGCAAAAATCGAGTTGTTAGTAGGGGAGAAACGGTGGCTACAAATCTAATAGCAGGGTTGTCGGAGGCAGAGGAGTGAGCTGTGTCCACGGGGAGGGAGATGATTATTACAGCAATCGGAGGTAGAAGAAAAGTTGTTGGCCATCCAATTTTAATTCAAGTGTTGTCATCGGTCAAGTGAAGGGGAGGCTATTTTCAGGCATATAGTGCATAACATCTCCCTTTCTTTACTCTAAAAACGTAACGTATCTTAATTCACTCTAAAAAGAGAAGTTAATTAGCCGGTCGTTTGTTGAGCGCGTAAACGAGGTGCATATATACATGTAATAATGAACTCATGTTTACAGGTAGAGAATCGATCGGTTGCCGGCCAGGACGATGTTTGTGGTCACCGTACCGGCCGACACGAAGATGAGAGGAATCAATGAGTCATTCGAGTGCTTTAGCTATGCGATACCTTGTGAGTTTGTGACTCGTAGAGATCGATCGATGGCCGTTTTGTACGCTACTATTTGCACTTGTGTAGCCCGTGAATTGCAGACGGGGTCAAACACTTTGTACGTTTCTTCCAGCTGCATGCAGGAGCTAGCTTCGATCAATCTCAAGTTGTCACTGGGTTTCTGTAGGGACCTGTACGTTCTTCCGGTTCCAGTAGAAACCTGGCATGCACCAGTTGGTAATTAAGCTGGGATCGAGCAGCTGGATTATTGCTTGGTATTACTCAATACCACATAATCATTAAAAACAGGCGGTATATCACATGCAATTTTTTAGAATTTATTATAGATAAAATATCATTAAACGATTATTAAGATAGATATGTTTGTAACAAGATATAACACTATATAAAAAAGGATTAAATGATAAGTGATAACTAGCATTAGTGATAGATCCTGCATCCGTCACCCTAAACACGTCATTGATGAGTCATCATTAGTGATGGATGTACGACATCATTTTGTCGAATGCTTGCACCCATATACATACACATAAAAAAAGAAAAAAGAAGAAAAATAAAAAATAAAAAAAGGAGGCAACTCAACTGGTCTTTGGGCTAGCCCGGCCTTTCCCCCTCCTCCCTTCTCCACCAGGATGGCCTGGCCCCGACTTGGCCTCCTTATCACGCCGTCCGGTCGCATCTACCCTAGGGTGCATGGGCGTCTATTCTTTGCCTCCCTCTCACTTGCGTCGTCGCCTCGCGCACGTCGCCTGTGCTCGAGACGCACCACCATCTCCGCTCGTGCGCCTAGCCAAGCCGGCTCGCCCTCTCCCGGCTCCCTCCTCCCCATGCTTACCCTCTCCCTCCTTATCTCTTCCCTAATGGACTTGATTCGATTTCGCCGCGTGGGGGAACCCTAGCCGCCGCTATATAGACCAAACGGGTGCCCGCGGTGGGGAGGAGGCCGGGTCCGAGATAGAGCTAGAGAGAAGGAGAAGAGAGATAGAGAGATCTACCTCAATCCCCTCATATGTCCTCATCATTTCTTGCTCGCTCAAAGCGCCATGGTGGTCGTCGTCGCTGCCGATGGGTCTCAACAATAGCCGCCCCCTTCCCGTCCTTTTTGCTAAGGGGTGCCAGCTGGCCTTCGGGTCGTGTCCGTACGTGAGCAGGTGTCCCTTGATGATGTGGCTATGAGGTATGTTGGTGATGAAATCTGGACAAGCCTCTTGCGCCATGGCCGTGGAGATGACGTTGTGTTGTGATTTGGTGGCCGGCTGTGCTTTTGTTCTGTGATTGCGTTCCGGCCAGTTTTGCACCATTGCCATGATCTATCGCGCCAACTGGGAGTTGAAGTGTCGCTGGCGAACTATAGGGAGTTCAAGCGCCGTCGTGCCTGGCTAGCTTGTTGATTTGGTCTCTACTGTTATAGATGCACATGTGTGGTTGCCCCTTCTCTGTTCGCTGTGGTGCACCATCGGCTGAGATGCACAAGTATGACTGCCCCTTCTCTGTTCACTGTGGTGCACCATCGGCTGGGTGTTAGAAGGTCGTCGGGATGCTGGCAGGGAGGTCCATGTCCTGCGAGGCACGCATGCTGTCACCGGGGAAGTCCGGTGCGTCTTTATGCTTTTGTTTTGGCTATTAATGTATGTGTTGTCCTTAGTCTCCAGCATGTGTTGTGTGGGCTTCTTCCTATGAGTTGCCCCCATCTGCTGATCTGGGAACCATCTACCTGTTGCTAATCATTTAGGTGTTGCTAATGTGCGTCTATTGCCAGAACAAACTTATGGTTTTGTGGGTTGTTCTGTTGTCAATTATATATGTTGTTGCTAGTACCAGCACTTGATGTATTGCCAATTGGCGATATGGCCTATCTTTGTTGTCAAGCGCTATTTGGTAGCCATTATGTTAGGCCTTGACTGTTGTATCCTTCAGGCTGTTGTTAAGGCGCCATGGCTGTGCTATTACTTGATGCTTGGATAGCTTGACACTGTTGTGTTGGCTTTGGCTACATATATTTTAGGTTGATACTGCTATCAGATGCATGTTATTAGGCTGATGACCGTTTTGCTGGTCGTCTGCTGCCTGGAATGGATGGAGTGAGGCTGATTTGGGGTTGTTGCCCTGTTGATATCTCTTTGGCGTCTGTTGTTATTGCCGAATTGATGATAGGGGATGTGTTACTTGCTCTTTGCTTTGGTTGATGATCGGTTGGTAGCTGGCTGGAACAGCATTTGTTATAGCTTTATGGCCTTCTCCCCATTGTCATCTTCTTTATGATACTTTTATGTTAGCTAATCCCTAAGGTTCCTTATGTTGGCTAATGTGAGTTGGTTAAGCCGTGCCCTTTGGTTCCTTATCATTTGCTAGGCAATATGTGGCCTGTTGATATCCTGCTGCTATTACTAGTCTTGCTGAGCTGTTACTGATTATATGCTATGTTTGGTGATGGCTATCTCATTCTGAGTTGTTGATGGCAATGTGGCTTGGCCATAGTCTCGCCCTTCTGTTATCACCCTTTTTTCTCTGTGTGGCTTTTTGCCTTCTTGGTTTACTGTCTAATCCTCTCTACTATCGTTCTGGTGATCACCCTTGTTGCATGTGTGGTCGTCGCCTTTGTGGCGTGTTGCCTTCGTGGCCAGCTGCCGTGGGATTTGGCCAATGACATTGTTGAGGCATATGGAGGGTTGCTTGTGGGATATGTTGAGGTTAGACATATTAGATAGGAGTTTAGGTGCTACGCAGTTCGTCGGGCTCCTATTAGGTTGTAGCTGGTGGGTTGTTAGGCGTCTAGACTCTCTCTCCCTCTGTTTGCTAGTAATACATGAGGCTGAGGCCGATGATGAAGGGCTACAGATTATGAGGCTTACGTGACTGATGATGATCCGGGATATATAAATAGTCTATAAAGCTCACGCTAGACTGTTTGTCACATCTACTGCTTTTCTTTATGTCTAACGCTATAACTTTGCTCTATTTTGATGCGTGTGACTACAGCCTTGCATACTTGGAGATGAACTGACGACGACCAGTGAAACAGCTTAATCAGAGGTTGTCCGGGAAACCATACATAATTAACCGATTGCCTTGCGAGGCCACGGGAACTAGTAAGACACGATCGCCGGAAGACTCAGTCAGATAGTGTGCGCGTATGTGTGTGTGTGAGCAAATTGTAATATATGAAACTGTACTTTATGATTTTGATAATCAATGAATAAAGTTGTGTTCTTCAATTACATTTTGTCTCATGTTTCTCTCGTATACATTTGTATACTCGTATGCACAACAATTCAGCGTTACATACAACAATTCAAACACAACGACATGTTTTGAATGAGCGAAATAACGGGTTACGACCAATCACTTATGAGATTATAGGTGATGGGTCATAACAGTGACCTGTCACTAATGACTGAAGATAAGTGATGTTCTACAACCCACTAATGAACGTTTTCGTGTTTTTTGGACACAAAAAAAGTCAAAAAAAAAATTCACCCGAGCCATGCTAACGCAGGGGGCCATTGTATATGCCCCACAAGCCACGTCGTTTTTCAAACTATTTTTTAGTCTACGTTCTGTAAGACTCAAACCCGCGACCTCCCCTCATATGCGTAGCTGCCTTACCACATCACCTATCACGTAGTTGTGATAGACACCAGAGATTTTGTCCTTTTAACCTTCTTTACCGAATTTCATAACCGTGGCCCGTCACATATAACTGATTATTGATGGGTCAGAACCATGACCCGTTACTAATGACTAAGCTTTAGTGACGGGTCGTAATTTGACACATCACTAATGATTGATTTTGCCAAATTTCGTCGAGGATTATAATTTACATATAAAATTTTTCTTTGTCCAAATTTGTACAAATATTTTATGAATTTGTAAATATCTCATCCAAACGGTCGTAATTTGATAGGTGACTCCGAGTGCATTTGGTAAAACAGGCATAATTTTTGCATACACACTCTGATTTCGATGTTTTTTTGACTCTACAGACATCTACAGAAAATGTTGCATCTATTTTTCCCCTCTTTTGTTAGGTTTGGCAAATTTTTCGATGCTAAATTTGGCTTGGAAGATTGAGTTCTCGCGTCCTAAAGCTTTTGCATCGTTTTCGGAATGCGCGTTTGTATCCATAGCAGCCACCTCTTACATCAAACTTGAGCAAAAATATACAATGTTTCCTATTCTAGTGCTGTTGAGGTAAGAAAAAAATAAGAGAATAATAATAATAATAATGTTTTTGAATTGGTCATTAGTGAATATATAACAACTTGGTTAGCTATTTCATATAGAAAGACTTGTGGCGATTATGTTGAAGTTAAAACTATCTACTTTAGAGTTGTTAAATACTCTCACTGTATTGTAATATGTAATCCTTTTCTTAGGCAGTTTTCATGGTCAAACACCTAAAGGCACCAAAAGATCTAATAATGCATCTCTCCTATCAAATTTTTTTCTCCGTTTCTTTTGTTATGTTCTTGATTCTGCTTATGTGTGTATAAATTCTTACATTCATAAATTTGGATTTAACAACTTGTTAACTATGATTGGCTCAAATACCTTCATATTTTATTGCAATTAAATACTCATTTGTCACATTTGTATTCTCATCAAGATTGAGCTTTCAGGCTTTCCTCCTATTTCATTCATAAATCATTGTTGCTACATGAGAAAAATACCGTCATTAGTGACGGGTCACAACTTGACCCGTCACTAATGACTGAACTAGGATGATTCGTCACTGATGATTCGTCATTAGTAATGAGTTACAACTTGACTCGTCACTAATGAATGGTCTAACCCGTCATTATTATCATCAGTGACAAGTCATATTACGACTCGTTACTAATTTCATATCTCATTTATCTATTTTTCACATAGTAGATGTCTAGGTGTGAATATGGTTTTTATAAATCTGTATATTTTTATCATATATGCATAAATGACTTTTAGAAAAATATGTCTGTGATATTGTTACATATGATTTCTTGTAAGATCCGTATATATCTATTCAGTAGACACGGACAGATTTTATAAATACCTGTCTGCACTTAAAAAGCCACGAATGTTTCAAATTTGACCGTCCGTCTCCCCTAACTCTTTAAGCTTCCAACACACACAAACCACTTGTCTCCCTAGACTCTTTTGGCTTCCCACACATATAACCCCTCATCTCCCCCTCAATATAAAGCAACGAGGAGTGTTCTTCTTCCTCACTCGCTATATCCAATTGTTCCACTGTACTGAAAAGTGAAGAATGTTATGCGTCCTCACTCGCCATCAACGTCCAAGAAGTTAGATCTCGACAGGGGCTAAATCCCTTTTGCTGCATTGAGGTGAATATCATATGGTTTCCTTCATAGTTTAGTTAGAGTTTGTTACATTTTCATTTCTTCGATTTGTGCAACTGACAGCACAACCTTGTTTCCATTGTGGATCTATAATGGCGTAATTCACGACAATCAGGAGGTGGTAAGATAGGGTTGTCCCTATGGTAGCTTGGACGGTGCTGATGCTTAGCGTCTACTGTCGGTCTGGTGGATTTTGTCTTCTTCGCTGCTATGAAGGCCTCCTCTGTTGACCTTGTGTATGCCCGCGGTCAACCGCGTTCTCAATTCTGTTCTACCGGATGAAAATTTCTGCATTGTTATTCGTCAGAAAAAGAGATATTTTCGTTAACTGCAAAATAGACTTGAATGTCCATTTCTTGCTGAACCATGGCTGGCAGTTTGATAGCGATGCAGTCTAGTTCTGGCTGATGCGTGAGGTAGTCAAGGTACAGCCAAATCTGAATGACTGCGAGCTGTTAATTGAAGATGATGCTTGGGTTAACATTGTGTTGAAACGTAGAAGGCTGAGATAATGTCTATCATCTCATCTTTTTGAAAGACAACGTTGATTGACCTAAGTTTGTCTATCACTTTTTGTCTTTTTAAAAGACGACATCATCATGATGTCGATCATTTTATTCTTTTGGATACAGTGTCGATCGACTAATGATGTATAGCTAGCTATGTTTATGTGTTCTGAATAATATGTGATTTGCATCCATGTGATGTTATTAACCATATAAATGCCTATTTTTGTGTTTCGAATAATGTGTGATCGATGTTATGAATAATGTGTGATCGATATTCTGAACAATGTGTCAATATGTTTAATTTGATAATCATAAAGTGTGTACATGTGTGACATTTTCTCGGTCAAGAAGCAAATTTGCTTACAGGGGAAAGAGAGACATAGATGGGTTTTTTTTAAAAAAATCGTCTATGACAATTTACACAGGTATGTTCAAACAAAATCCGTATGTAACTCTTAATAATCACAGACAGTGACTCTTACTACGTACAGATGGTGATCTAGAAAATTCGTCTGTGTATAAATATATTACAGATGGTTCTGAAATTATCTGTAAGCAGCTTGATATCATATATATTTGTTTAGACTGAATATATAATCGTCTATAATAAAATTTAAAACCTGTTTATAAATACCCGTTGTGAGGTAGTGACTTGCTCATCACAACAAGGCAAGGACACTATCTCTGACCCGCCAATCGCCCCTAGACGATCACCGATTTGAAGGAGCCCATGGCCCTCTGCCGTTGCTTTTTTGCCAGATATGTGGAAGACCATCCGCCTCTCCATCCCGGCGAGCGTCCCCCACCGACAGCCTCCCCCCCCCCCCCATATGGTTGTCCTCTCAGTGCTAATTTTTCTCATTGTTCTGTTTGATTTGATTTGTTCGATACATCAGTATGGAAAATTGCATATCATGTCGATTGTTTCAGCAATTGCTATAGTTCTGATAGAGTTAGTTTTGAAAGTTGATTGCATATCATCTCTAAACTTTTCTGATATTCAGTGATATGGCCGACTGCGTCCAGATGTACATATAAAGAGGTAACTTACAATATGGTCGAATGCTCATGTCAGTATTTATGCAATTATCATGACTAGAAGTCTGGCTCAAAGCTTACAGTCCTATTTATGTAATTCTCTTGATTGTCATGATGTTTTTTTAAAGGATTGGTGAACTGAATAATGGTAGAACTAATAAAACAAGTTTATAGATGCGTTTGCTCAAAAAAGTTTAGAGATGCACAATAGTTCTTGTGCTGAACTTGTATAATCATGACATTAAGATTTTTTATTTCCAACATGTGTAATCAACTTATTTATTTTCTGTCTTGACTATGACATGAAGTTACCACTACGGAGTACACGAGTATTTCCTTTATAAGAGTGAATTTGGAAAATTCCTATCCCAAAATATCAAAAATTAATTAAAATAATAGTATCTACACTTAATTAGGGTAAGCCATCATACTATTCAGATGCATACTAGTCATTATACACTCATGACAGACAAATCTCATCTCGCGCGATACATCTTTAACATCCAACCATAAGTGTTAGTGATAGCATTAGCATATGCAATCTTTTTGACATATTTTGTCTGAAACTTTGAACAATTATTTGGATATCTATATGACTTTAAATGAAAAGGTTTTCAACTACAAAGTTATAGATCTCATCGAGGGTAACAATTTTGGTATAAAGTTTGTCCTCATTCGACTTCGTATAAAAAAAATTATGAATTTTTTAAAATAAACTGTCATCCACTATCACTGTCAGTTCGTATTACGAACCGGCAGTGAAACCTTGACTATCACTATTAGCTCTAGTCACAAACCTTATCTATTATTGACGAGCATCGCTGATAGTTCGTAGCTATATCATACAGTGATAGTTAAGGTTTCAGTACTGTTTCATAACCCAAAGCGGTAGTGATAGTATCATTGTCGGTTCGTGGTTAGATCCGACAGTGATAATTAAGTTTTACTGTCGGTTCTTTTCAAATGGCCTTTTAGTATCGGTCCTTGATACTCTATCACTGCTGGCTCGTAAAGAACCGGTAACGATAGACCGAAGTATAAATCTATTTATGTAGTAGTGATACTTATTTCTAAAGTATGACGTCCTGAATGGAACTTGATATTTTTTGTCGATTTTTTTTTTGGGAACTGATCAATTGTTTCCCGTAAAATCTCTGTTGAGAGATCTTCACCCGTATACAACCCAATTTCTACACACGTGGTATATCCCTCAGGTTACCCCAAGTTACGATTGCAAACCCAAGTTGTTTGCATCCGTGCCATGCATGGTTCGAAAAAAAAAACTTGCATCCGTGCCATTGCCAACGGGCAATGCAATGCGTTGTCCATTTGAAAAGGTTACATCCGCACTTTGTGACCCAGAAGGTTACTCTGGTGTTCATAGCAAAACTACACTAGATTGTGTTGCAGGCTTGCAGAGGCTATCTATCTACGAGCGTGACCATAATGGCAAGTCCACGCCCCGTCTTTCCTCCGCCTTAACAGCATCGATCGATCCGCCATTTCTTCCTCGAGGAAGATCATGGTCCGTTTCCTCGATCAGACCAAAACCACAAGCCGAAGCCAAGGTTTGAAGCTAGCGTGCATGGCGGCATTTAGAGCCTGGCCGGGAGGACGAGACGCGCCCAGAGCGCGCCCAGAGCGCGAGGAGACGTTAGAATGGCAAGCCGAGTGATGCAAGCGAACGCCCATGGCCAGCCCAGGCTCCCGGGAGACGCACAGGGCGGGCACTGGCTGAGTGGCAGGAAGCGCTGCTCGAGACCCCGCACCTACACGTACGTAGAATACTACGGTTTGCTACTGTACGCCAGCGACCTGGATATATACTGTACCCAGGTGGTACGTATGCCGCTGCGCGAGACGTTTCGTCTGTACGTACGTACGGCCGTCGATCAGACGATGCGACATGATGATATATAGCAGTGCTGGTCTGTGTACACACTGCACATAACTTCTTGGGCTACACTTGCTCTCTCTGACCATGTATGGAGTGTGACATCAGCAGGAGTATCTCGGGGGTTTTTCCCCCTGTACACATATACGTACGTACCCTGCTGAACTTTCGTCTTGCTTTTGGAATTTATATACACTGCAATCTTTTAAAAGAATCTGTTTTTCGTTTGGTTACTTTGCTATTTTGCCATCAGCACTCTACCTTGTGGGCTGTGGCTTCGCTCTGACGGCAGGCACTGGTGTAGAAACAGTAGCCAGGGCCTGCCTGCCGGGCTGCAAGAAACAGCGTGCAGCACCGGCCAGCTACTGCCTCCATCGGTCAGATACCCCTAGCTACTTAGCTGCCTCGCGTACGTACGTCTAATCGCTTTGCGAGCTGCATGCGTCGACGTCTCTCTGCATGCACGTCCGTCCGTCAACGTCGAGTACGGGCGCGCCTCGACACGTGTAGGCGCGTGCACCGTGCGCTACAGCAGCTTGCCCGTCGTTGTTTTCACCTGCACCGCTGCACGTGTAGGCTTTTCCCGTGAAGATCGAGACACGGTTTTATGGTGTCATGTATTCATGATCCGTAATATATACTAGTCTGATTAGCGCGCTACATCACGTCTGTTTTTTATAGAATATGATAAAAAAAAACTAAAAAAATTAGGTTCACTAATTTAGGATATCTCAATATTTATTTACGAATTTATCAATATTTAACATATTTATTTAATTATAGGGAAAACAGTATTATTTTTATGCATGCACATAATTTTAGCATATAGACAACAGTAATACGACAAAATTTGTTTCATATTTTTTGAGTTTTATATATTTTTCTTTGCATTTTAGATTATTTTAGTCGATTTATCAATATAACTAATATTCCTTTTGATATTTTTTAGAATTTCTCAAAAATAAAATTATATTATATGTGTAAATATATGTATATGTATATATGCACATATATACATATATGTATATATGTGCATCTGTATATTTATACATACACATATATGAGACCCATTGCTACAGTAGTTATAGTGCCCGAACCCCTCGTAGCTTTTCAAATCTTGCCTCCATAATATATGTTATAGATTACTACTACATATTTTTAGTTAGGACAATTTCAAAAGTTTTACGGGAATAAGCATATATAAGTACCTTTTCATGCAAAATGTTCACTGTGGCTTTGTGCTCCCGGGACGAACAACTCTTGGTTCAAACCCCGTACCACAATTCACACACACGCTCGCTTAGCATGTATTGGCATGTGTAGTGTGAATAGGTTATATGTGTTCTGATTTATATCTCTTTTTTAAAAAATCACAGACATACTATCTGTTTTCAGGCATCTTAAATGTTTGAATATGTTATCAGTGTCCATTTCGAACACCGAAAATGTAAAAGCACATATAAAAAAGAAAAAAACTGATAAATGACCCAAAGCATCGGTAATTCATTTGCGAGTTAGTGTAAACTTAAGTTCCACAACGAACAGATGCTTCAAACGGGACCTCAGTAGTCATTCGTTCGAATAAGAACGTGCTACAGAAAAATCTCCCATACATGTTCGAACGAGTACGTAGTACAGAAAAAAAAAAATCCACGATTCCGAAAACCGTAGAATGCATGCCTACACGACGAGTCTAATTTGACGCTGGCTGTATGGAGTAGCATCAAGAGGGAAAAGGAGAAAGGAAGATGCTAACTTTCATATAGTTGAAAAACAGGACTCCCTTCAACGAACAGAAGCCATCCGATATTGATCCAATATCCACGACTTCTTTTTCTACCTCTGGTTATCTTCTTACTCTGTGTGCTCAACCTCGCCTCGCCACACTCCTCTGCCCCCATCGGCCTCCCCCATCTCGCCACCGGATCCACGCCTATCATCCACCGCCGCGCTAACCGCTTCGTTGTCATCGCCCCCACACCAACACCGCCAACGATCCGCATGCCACCCACGGTGTCGGCACCAGTGCCGCCATTGTTGCCTCGCCCCACCGTCACTCCGTAACCTATCGCTAGTTCATTCGCCACCCCACCCTCCCTCTAACCCCGACGTTATTGATAAACCCTGAAATCCTAAATCCTAACCCATTGAAAGGATCGATGACGCCCTAAGAGGGGGAAGTGAATTAGGACACTTAAAATCTATATATTTGACTCTAAAAACTATACAAGATAAACTTATATCAATTTCTATCCAAATATACTCTAGTTTAACTAGTGTATTTACTCTACCGATCAAAATGTTTACAACCTATCTAAGAAGGTAAATTACAAAAATATAAATACGAAAACGTAATAAGGTAGAGAGAGCAAACTCGATACCATGATGTTTATCACGTAGTATTGATGTCATGAATGTCACACCTAGTCCACGTTAGAGCTCCACAAAGGATATGCTCTCGGTCGGCACCTGGTCACGCTTATTGAACCACTAAGTCACAAAGACAAGATCCCAATCCGGATGAGCCACTAAGCCATCAAGGCAAGACCTCACCACAAGCCTCTCTTCTGGTCCCTTACCGTCGTGATCACTTCGGAGCTTGAGCCACTAAGGCAAGTTTATCGGTGAGTCACCAAGATTCTAAGATGCCGACTGTCGGAGAATTAACTCCAGTCGCAGGGATCCCGAGAGACCCCTTTTTAGAGATTCGGCCGGGGGGATGATCCTGAATAAGTTCGCCGGAGAAATAAATAGGAATGAATGCAACGACCGGTGGTGGGGGTGTCGACCTAGTACAAGAAGAAGTAAATGCACCAGAATTTAGACAAGTTCGGGCCGCACGGGGGCGTAATACCCTACTCCTGTATGGATGCTATAACTGTCATGAGGAAGTCCCTCAAGGATGTTGCTGGTTACAAGAATGTTGGACTATCTAAGAGCTTGGGGTTCCTTGTTTTTCGGCCGAAACTGGGCTCAGCCTTCCTCACAGTGTTTCTCTTGCGCTGTGTTCTTCGTGTCGGCTCTTGGTCTCTGTTTTGCTATTCTTCGTCTCTTCTCTTTTTTTTTCTTTTTTTCCTCCTTTGCTTCTGTGCCGCTGGCTGCTTTAAGTACCCGTCGGCCGCGACATGCCCCGAACGGAAGGAGGGGGTTCGAGTTCCGAGACGTCATAAATGGAAAGGGCGTCATCATTTCCTCTGGGCGAAGTGACCGGGGGTGGAAAATGCGTCGCACGCCCGGTCATCCGTCACCATAAATGCCCTGGCAACGGGCGCCACGGAGAGGGCCCACCGGGCAGCCGCAGAGCAACCCGATGTGCCCGCCCTGTCTTGTTCCCCTGCCACAGCAGCGCGGCAGACAGAACGCCTTGGTTCTTACGATGTTATCCCGAGACAAGCCGGATGGCACAGGACGGGACCCGCGCAATTAATAACCCCACGCCTCTCTGCCAAAATATGGCAGGAACTGACGCTGAGTGCGGCGGGAGCAGTTGAAGGTGTCAGGCCACACACGCTCATTAAATGCGGTAACGGGCCTTTGACTGGACGCGTCGGAGAACTAGATCCCCCACCTCGAGAGACCGGGACCGGACGTGGCACTGATGGTAGCGCCGCAGGCTTTGCTGGTAGTGGGCTGCCCGGACGGTGGCACACCGCCGGTGCTCCTCCAAGTAGTCGACGTCGTCGCGCCTCTGCTGCTCCTGTTCGCCTTCAGAGTAGGCATGCACCTGAGGGGAGCCTAGGGTGAGCTCGGAGGGGAGGACCGCCTCAGCACCGTACACGAGGAAGAAAGGAGTCTCCCCGGTAGCGCGGCTTGGCATGGTCCGGTTGGCCCATAGCACGGCAGGAAGCTCGTCGACCCACCCCTTTCCGTGCTTTGCGAGCACGTCGTAGGTCCAGGTTTTGAGCCCCTTCAGCATCTCCGCGTTGACGCGCTCGACCTGCCCGTTGCTCCGAGGATGAGCAACGGAGGCGAAGTAGAGCTTGATGCCGAGATCTTCGCAGTAGTCCCCGAACAGGGCACTTGTGAACTGGGTGCCGTTGTCGGTGATGATCCGGTTCGGGACACCAAAGCGACTGGTGATGCCGCGGATGAACTGGAGCGCCGTGTTCTTGGTCACCTTGATGACTGGGACCGCCTCCTGCCATTTGGTGAACTTGTCGATGGCGACGTAGATGTTCTCATAGCCCCCGATTGCTCGGGGGAATGGACCCAGAATGTCCAGCCCCCAGACCGCAAAAGGCCATGACAGGGGGATGGTGTGAAGAGTCTGAGCTGGCTGGTGAATCTGCTTTGCATGGAACTGGCACGCTCTGCAGCGCTGAACCAGCTCGGAAGCATCCTGGAGGGCTGTAGGCCAGTAGAAACCTTGCTGGAAGGCCTTCCTGTCCAGCGTGCGGAACGATGCATTGCCACCGCACTCGCCCTCATGGATCTCAGCGAGAAGCTCGTCGCCTTCTGCCCGGGAGATGCATTCCAGGAGAATACCACCTGCACTACGCCAGTAGAGATCCCCATCTACTATGGCATAGCGTTTGGACTGCCGAGCAACTCTTTCGGCAGACGCCTCATCCCCGGGGAGGAACTTTTCCTTCAAGTACCCTCGGATATCGTCCATCCACGAGGCATCTTGAGAACATTCAGCAAGCGCAGCGCACTCGCTGGACGGCGGCACCCTGACGGGGCTTCCCACTGAGGGCGGCGCCGGGGTCCCCTGAATTGAGTTCGAGGTTTCCCCTTCGCCCTGTTCAGCAGGCAGGACGGAAGGCCGTGTGAGTCTTTCTTCAAAGACTCCGGTAGGGACACGCGCACGGGAGGAGGCCAGGTGGGAGAGGTTGTCGGCCAGAGCGTTGTCGCGGCGAGGGATGTACCGCAGCTCCAGGCCATCGAAGCGCTTCTCCAGCTTCCTGACTGCCGCCACGTATGCCGCCATTTGAGGATCCGTGCACTGGTACTCTTTGGATACCTGATTGACCACCAGCTGGGAGTCTCCTTTTACCAGGAGGCGACGAATCCCAAGGCCCACCGCGGCTCGGAGGCCAGCGATGAGACCTTCATATTCCGCCATGTTGTTGGATGCGCGGAACTGCAGCTGCACGACGTACCGGAGTTCTTCACCCGTTGGGGAGGTGAGAACCACTCCGGCCCCCGCGCCTTTCAGCGAGAGGGAACCGTCGAAATGCATGATCCAGTACCCGGGCGCATCGTGCCCGGGATATGCAGAGATCTTTTCTGGGGCGACCTTAGGGACGGGTGTCCACTCTGCCACAAAATCAGAGAGTGCCTGGCGACTGACAAAGTGCAGGTCAAACTCCGCCAGCTCCACCGCCCACATGACTACACGCCCAGTGCCTTCTCGGTTCCGGAGGATGGGTCCCAGTGGGTACGTGGTAACCACCGAGACCTTGTGCCCTTGGAAGTAGTGGCGCAGCTTCCGGGAAGCGATGAGCACGGCGTAGGGCAGCTTCTGAGCCTGGGGGTACCTTGTCTTGGCCTCCCGGAGGACTTCGCTGATGAAGTACACCGGTCGCTGTACCCGGCGGGCCCGGACCGCGGCCTCACCCGAGGGGCTGTTACAGCCCCCAGGCTCTGCGACGTGGTCGGGGTTGACCGGGTGCTCGAGCTCTACTCCCTGGTCGGGAGCAGCCGAGTGCTCGGGCTCGACCCCCAGCTCGGGGGGAGCCAAGTGCTCGGGCTCGACCCCCTGCTCAGGAGGAGCCACGAGGACGGGGGAGTGCCCGGGGGCGGCTGGGAGTTGGGACCCAGCACCTGGCCCCGCGCACTCGTCGCGCTCCACCACCAGCACCATGCTTATGACCTGAGGAGTGGCCGATACATAGAGTAGCAGTGGCTCGCCTTCGGACGGAGCCACCAACACGGGTGATGAGGTGAGATACTTCTTCAGATTGCGGAAGGCCTGCTCGGCCTCCAGCGTCTAGTCGAAACGACCGGTCTTCTTTAGAAGCTTGAAGAGGGGGAGCTCCCACTCCCCAAGTTTGGAGATGAAGCGCCCGAGGGCCGCCATGCAGCCGGCGAGACGCTGGACCTCCTTGAGTCGAGCCAGGGGTCGCATCTGCTCGATGGCCCGGATCTTCTCTGGATTGGCCTCGATCCCTCGGCTAGAAACCAAGAAATCGAGGAGAGCTTGCCCGCAGGTACCCCGAAGACATACTTCTCGGGGTTGAGCTTCAGGCGGGTAGTGCGAAGACTATTAAAAGTCTCGGTAAGGTCTTCTAGCAGGGTGGCGCGATCTCGGGATTTGACCACGAGATCATCGATGTAGGCCTCGACGTTGCGGCCAACCTGCGAATCAAGGGTTATGCGAATAGCGCGCTGGAAAGAAGACCCAGCGTTGCGCAAACCAAAAGGCATCGACATATAGCAGTAAGTCCCCACCGGGGTGGTAAAAGCAGTTTTTTCTTCATCCTCTATGGCCATGCGAATCTGGTGATAACCAGAGTTTGCATCTAAAAAACACAAAAGATCACATCTCATGGTTGCATCTACAATCTGATATATGCGGGGCAAAGAAAAATGATCTTTAGGGCAAGCCTTGTTTAGATCGGTGTAGTCCACGCACATGCGGAGCTTGCCGTTGGCCTTCGGGACGATAACTGGATTTGCCAGCCACTCGGGGTGGAGGACTTCTTGGATAAATCCAGCATCAAGGAGCTTGCTGACCTGCTCCCGGATGAATTCCTGGCGCTCAGGCGCCTGCCGCCGGACCTTCTGCTTCATCGGGCGTGCGTCCGGGCGCACAGCCAAGTGGTGCTCGATCACCTCCCTAGGGATCCCGAGCATGTCGGACGGTTGCCATGCAAACACGTCGGCGTTAGCCCGGAGGAAGGTGACGAGCGCGCTTTCCTATTTGCCGTCCAGGTCACCGCCGATTCGGATGACCTGGGAGGCGTCTTCGCCCACCACGACCTCCTTTGTAGGAATGGAAGCGTCGGCGGCGAGTCGGGGTTTGGATGAAGAGGGTCCCGGGCCCCCTGGACAGCCTTTGACCTAGGCCTGAGCTGAGACCAAGGCCAGGTATGACTGCTCTGCGTAGGAGACGGCACTGCCGGAGTCGGCGGTCACTGAGATGGGGCCTGCTGGGCCCAGCATCTTGACCGTGAGATACGCATAGTGCGCAGCCATCACGAACTTTGCGGGCGCCGGACGCCCGAGGATGATGTTGTAGGGGGGGGGGAGCTCCACGACATCGAAGAGGACGTTCTCCGTGCGGAAGTTGTCCCGACTCCCGAAGATCACAGGTAGCTCGACCTGCCCGAGGGGCAGGGAGTGCCCGGGTGTCACTCCGCAGAACGGAAGTGACGGCTTTAAGCGCCTGGAGGGCACCTGCAGCTTCTCGAAGGCCTCCTTGGAGAGGAGGTTGAGGCATGCGCCCCCATCGATCAGCACTCTGCCGACCCTTACATTGCAGATGGTGGGGGACACCACCAAGGGTAGTCGCCCCACGCCTGCAGTACTGGCGGGGTGATCGGCTATAGTGAACGTGATCGGAGAGTCCGACCATCTCAGGGGCCTTGTGGCCTCTTCGCTCGGGGTTGCCGAGCATACCTCGCGCCGCATGGTCTTGATGCCGCGCCGCGAGGCAGCGTATAGGCGCCTCCGTCGATGAAGGTGACGGTATGCTCGGGCTCCTGAAAGCTGAGCTCTACGTTGTCGGGGGCGGCCTCAGCGTCGCCTCCCCCGCGGGACTCGTCGCGCTCCCTCTGGCGCTACTCGACGAGGCCCTTGACCGTACGGCACTCCATGAGGTCATGCCATCGGGTCTGGTGGATTGGGCACCATTTGCCTGGCTCGGGCCCCGCAGGAGCGGGGGCCCTTGCTGGAGCGGGAGCCCGGGCGGGGGCCGGAGCCCTTGCAGGAGCCGGAGCCCTTGCGGGAGCCGGAGCCCTAGGAGGGGCCCTAGCCGGGGCTCTCGCGGGCGCAGGCCGTCTGTCGGCGGCTACCCAGCGTTCTTGCCGGCGGTCGGGCTCTTGGACCGGCCTATGGGCGGGGCCCTGGGCCGGCTCGACGGGAGCAGCCTCGCGCCTCCTTCTCTTTTTCTTTTCCCGCCTGTCGGAGCGGGAAGAACTTGGTTGGTCGGCGGCAGGGCGCTCGGGGCGCGGAGCGTGCCAAGCCCGCGCCTCCGCCGCCTTGGCGCACTTGTCGGCCAGCGCGAAGAGTTCCGCAGTGGTCTCGATCTCGTGCGTACCTAGCTTCTCGAGCATCCGCTCGTCGCGGATGCCCTGTCGGAAAGCGACGATAACAGCGTGGGGGGCTATCCGCGGGATAGTGTTGCGGACCTGGCTGAAGCCCTGAATAAAGCGCCGCAGCGTCTCCCCCTCCTGCTGCTTGACGGCGTGGAGGTCGCACTCCAAGCTAGGGCGCGTGAACGTACCCTGAAAATTAGCCACGAACTGGTGGCAAAGATTATCCCAGGAGCTAATAGACCCTGGGGTAAGTTCATGAGCCAAGAACGGGCAGAGCCCCTCAAGGCGATATGTAAATAATTAGCCATCACCTTTTCGCTGCCCCCGACTGCTTGGACGGCCGTAGTGTATATCTGGAGGAACTCAACGGGGTCGATGGACCCGTCGTACTTCTCCGGCAGCTCAGGGCGGAACTTGGAGGGCCATTTGACCCGGCGGAGCTCGCTAGTGAAGGCACGGCAGCCGGTGCTGTACCCTGCGACGCGGGTGGCGTTCCTGAGCGGTGAATGCCGGCAAGCCGGGGAGCCCTGGCGGTCATAGGCTGGCAAAGAGGAAGCCTGGTCCTCAGCTTCGGCCTCCTGCCGGGTCTCCCGCTGGCGCTCGAGGGTGACACGCGCGTCTTCGAGGCCCCTCTGCTCGTTGAGACGCAAGCGGAGGTCCTAGGCTCCGGACGTGGCCAGGGGGGCGGCGCTCCGCCTGGAGGCCCCCCGGCCTGTGCGAACGTTACCCGATGATGGGCCGGTTCTGGCGGCGCCACGCTGGGTGGTGGCGCGAGAACTATCGGCCAGCACTTGGCGGCGAGCGGTGCCGACCAGGGCAGCGACTTCTTGGAGCCAGCGACCCTCTGGGGTTTCTGTCGTCGCCTGGACAGGCGGATGTCTGAGGAGAGCGTACGCCGCAAGCAGCGCGCTCCCGGGGCTGGCCTCGCCGAAGGTGAGCCTACGCCGGAGAGGCGCCCGGCGCTGTCCAGACGCGGACCTCGCGGCGGGAGTTTCGACCACCGGCTGGGGATCGGATGGTACACCGGCGGCGGCCCTGCTGGGCCTAGCGCCCTAGTCCCCTTGGGAGGGGAACGCCGCGCGTGCTATCGCGGCTGCTGCTGGGACGCAGCAGCGGCTGGGGCCTCCTGTGCGAGGGGTTGCATTTCCTCGCTGGAACTGGAGCCGGAACGCTGGAGGCGGTGACCACCGGCCATTTTTTCTGTGGAAGAAAACAAACAAACAGATTCAGGGATGCTTCCCCCCTACATGGTGTGCCAGCTGTCGGAGGATTAACTCCAGTCGTAGGGATCCCGAGAGACCCCTTTTTAGAGATTCGGCCGGGGGATGATCCTGAATAAGTTCGCCGGAGAAATAAATAGGAATGAATGCAACGGCCGGTGGTGGGGGTGTGGACCTAGTGCAAGAAGAAGTAAATGCACCGGAATTTAGACAGGTTCGGGCCGCACGGGGGCGTAATACCCTACTCCTGTATGGATGCTATAACTGTCCTGAGGAAGTCCCTCAAGGATATTGCTGGTTACAAGAATGTTGGACTATCTAAGAGCTTGGGGCTCCTTGTTCTTCGGCCGGAACTGGGCTCAGCCTTCCTCATAGTGTTTCTCTTGCGCTGTGTTCTTCGTGTCGGCTCTTGGTCTCTGTTTTGCTATTCTTCGTCTCTTGTCTTTTTTGTTCTTGTTTTCCTCCTTTGCTTCTGTGCCCCCGGCTGCTTTAAGTACTCGCTGGCCGCGACATGCCCTGAACAGAAGGAGGGGGTTCGAGTTCTGAGACGCCATAAATGGAAAGGGGGTCAACATTTCCTCTGGACGAAGTGATCGGGGGTGGAAAATACGTCGCACGCCCGGTCATCCGTCACCATAAATGCCCTGGCAACGGGCACCGCTGAGAGGGCCCACCGGGCAGCCGCAGAGCAACCCGGCGTGCTCGTCGTATCTTGTTCCCCTGCCACAGCAGCGCAGCAGACGGAACGCCTTGGTTCTTACGACGTTATCCTGAGATAAGCCGGATGGCACGGGACGAGACCCACGCAATTAATAACCCCACGCCTCTCTGCCAAAACATGGCAGGAACTGACGCTGAGCACAGCGGGAGCAGTTGAAGGTGTCAGGCCACGCACGCTCATTAAATGCGGCCTCGGGCCTTTGACTGGTTAACACCTCATCGGTAGGCCCCTCGGGGGTCTTTCTGGGTCGTCGGGGTACCGAGTGCTCGGGGGTACTGTTCACATCCCCGAGCACTCTCTCCCGAGAATGCCTTTCCTGGTCCTCAGGGTGCCGAATGCTCGGTGGTACTGTTCACCTCCCCGAGCACCCTCTCCCGAGCACTCTTGTACGGATCCTCGGGGAACCGAGTGCTCGGGGGCTGCCGCATGTAGCCCCGAGCACTCTTGTACGGATCCTCGGGGAACCGAGTGCTCGGGGCCGCCGCACGCAACCCCGAGCACTCTCTCCCGGAACTTAGCTCTTCTGATCGTCGAGGGACTAGGGTGCTCGGGGGTGACCGTACACCTCCCCGAGCACTTTCTTCCCGGTACTCGGATTTCGTGGATCATCGGGGAACTGGAGTACTCGGGGGCCACCGACTGTGGCCCCGAGCACCTTCTCCCGGGACTTGACCTTTTCTCATCCTACAGGAGAGACCTCGCGGGATGGCGCCCTGTGGCGGATGGCTGGCCTGACCTCGGGATTCGGGGACCCTCGGTTCCTGATACACCGATACCGACGTACCAAGAGGTACAAGATTGAATCACTCATTGATCCACTCTGTAGGCAGAAATTACCTAGCAACATACTCTCTAGGCCTATAAGCACGAATCACTCTCTAATGGTGTGCTTAATTGCCTTGAATGATCACTTTAAGCATTTTGATGGTTTAGATATCTTCTCATGTGTACATGAACTTCTCAGGACTCCGACTCCCTCAAATGACTGAGTGGAGGGATATTTATAGTCTCAAATCCACACACTAGTCGTTAACCAAATGGCTCAGAAAAGTTATTAACACCGGATGATTCGGTGAGAACAATAGTAATTAATGGTACACTGGATCATCCCGTAAGTACACTCTCACAAACTAGTCGTTTGAACCCCACTCAAGCCTCTACGAATACCGGACACTCCGGTGTATACTTTATCTCCATCACCGGACTATCCGGTGAGTATAAACTTAGCATTAGAGCCAACTACATCCTCTCTGTATAAATTGCTCTGTTGTAAGCATCTGGTGCACATCACTTTATCACCAGACTATCCGATGCTTTAAACTCCGTTCTGTCTCTTTATACTGTTCATTGTCTGGTGTATTGTCTGGTATAGCCTTGCTTTATCATCGGACCTTCCGGCGTGTTGATCTTTGATCTTCCACGGCTGCAACCTTTTCTGGTGAAAATGCTCCGATATGTATCTTCCTTTTATCACCGGACTATCTGGTGGGTTGTTCCATTCTGCATTCCGGACAGAAACACTCCAGTATTGCGATGCTTTGATCACTGGACTATCAGGTGAGGTTTAGCCTTTATTTTTCAGCACGACACATTTCTCCAAAAGAATTGCTCCAATGAGCACACTTGCTAATCACCGGACCTTCCGGTGAGGTTTTCAGGTTTCTTTCCCCTTTTGTCAAATATGCTCCGATAAACTTAACATCCACATCACGGGAACATCCGATGAAACAAATCTTTCTATTACTTTTTCAATTCGATCGAATTTTATCCTAACTACGGTAACTTCTTCATATATTGCAAATATCAGGCCTCTTAATATATATTTTTGATAAAAATATTAATCTAATTAACTATATTATCATTAATCACTAAATCATAATATAGCCATTTTTACTACACCCATTCCTCTAAACTCACGGGCACCAGCGTGCTAACACGGTGGCATGTATACTTTTGAGTTTTCAGGCCTGAACTCTAGGTGAAAAAGAAAAGAGCCTAGAGATGATCCGAACGGAATAAGAATCCCGGCTACTTTGACGCGAGGGAGAAAGGCGCAGCAACCCCGGCTGAGACGACGCAGCAGGCAGCAGCAGCTGTGGTGGCGCGCAAGCATTTATGGCGGGGCCAATGCATGCATGCATACGTACAGCTCGGGTCTCGGGGACACCGACGCCCAAAAGCTTCTCTCACTGACACACAGGCCACTTAAAGTACGGCCCCATCTGTCAGTAAGGCTTTGGATGGACGGGGGTGCGCGAGCGCTACGCGATCTGGAGCCCGGTACGGCCGGGATCTTCTCCGGCACCGGTTGGACATGATCACAGCCCACTGATTGAATGTACTGCATGCTCCGGCAGATCCATGGATATGCACCCGCAAACAAAGAGAAATTTCATGTCATCTACACTACACCCAGTAGCAGCATGGAGGGAGAGAGAGAGAAGAGAGAGGAGTAGCTGCATGCCCTAGCTATTTATGCTACCGATAGGAGTGAGTGAGAGGAGTGAGAATAGAGGGATTTGATTTGATTTGACGTTGCCATGTTGTATGTGCAGCAGTCGACTTCCCTTGTCATCTCAAGTACACTAGGTGCATTCGCAAAAACATTCGTAGTTGGATCTTAAATTAAGAGTGGTTACTTAGGTATGAGTACTTGGGTCAATGGGAGAAGAGATAAGAATGTGACGAATTTGGCTCTCTTTTTCCTTTTTTGAAATTCGGCTGAATTGAGAATCTTTGTGTAATACGTGGTACCTCACACAACGTAATTGGTGAATTAGAATTTTAATATTTTCTGCTTTATTAATTAAACATGTAGTCCCTCCTTAACTTAGGTTTTCAGAAAAACCTTGCAGGGTGCACGTGTGAACAAAGATGTGTCTCGGATTGCAACACATACTTTCCCCACAACCTTCATACAAAAATTGGATTGTTTCGTATAAAATTCTTAATTTAAAAGCGGTCATATGTGTCAACATTGTTGCAAATAGTGTTTTAAACCTCTTAGTACTAAATAATGTTCAAGTGTCGTGACATGCTTGCGAGAGACCAGTGTGGCTCTACATGACTGTTCTATGGGGAACACGAACAAAAGAAAGAAATTAAGTTCTACAATGCGGGACGACTGCAATAGATATTACAAACCCTCCACAATTCTTGGGGAAAAACACATGTATAGTCAAAAAGAAAGAAATTAAAGTAGAAAACTCAGGAGTGCAAAATGAGGAAAAACGTTTGGATCAACTTTAGCAAAACACGCACAATTAGATTTTTTTTTGAGAGAAAGAGAGAAGGGGGAGGAATGAACTTTGGTAGATTTTTTTTCATTGGCTGGCACCTAATTTTTGCTTTGCAACAAAAGGGTAGGAGAGCCATACGTCCCGGCAGGGAGCTGCCACTGGAACTACCAGCAGCTACGTACGTGTACGTGGCTAGTTAGGGGCGCGGCGCATACAATCCCAAGACAGCTCTGCCTCTGGACATGAGAGACAGAAGAGAGAGAGAGAGAGAGAGAAAGAGGAGCAGCTGAGCACTGGGGGGCGCCCATAGGTTGTGCGAGGCAGCTGGGAACAGTGGAGGGGTGGTTGGTGCGGGCTGCAGCTGCTGCTGGCCTCGGCGCATCGCCTGCAACTCCATGGCATCTCTTCTGATCCATGGGTCGTGGGCACAGCCGTCCATCTTTGGATGCGCCCCATGATATTAGGGAGAGCTAGGAGAGAGAGAGATCATGCAACTGCAGAGATGCTACAGTACATGCATGCACGCGTGGCCACGGAACCCAGAGAGAGAGGAGAGAGAGAAGGGGTTGGCATTGCACTGCGACGGCGTAGCAGCCGTCGATTAGCCTCGGTAGACAGCCATTGGAGGGCTGAGGATGCACTGTCCGCGCTCCACGCAGCTAGTTGGGACGATGGTATTGCATGTGGAACCCACATGGACAGTGTTAGAGAGTGATGCTACTAGTGTTCTGAGAAGAGATAGAGAGAGAGAGAGAGTAGTCCGTGTTTCGCGGCACAATGTGGCAGGCCGGCAGCTGCTGCATGCCATGCAAGAGGGCCGGGGACCCTTCTCTCTCTCGCCCCCGTGCATGCATGCGTGCATGCCCCCTTCTCTCTCTCTAGATACGTCTCTCTCTTACTATTGCTAGGAGTAGTTCCTACACTGGCCTAGTGCCCTTGTTTCTCTCTCCGGGACCGGATACGTATATACAAACAGTCAAACCTGATCGGGATCGGCTAGCTGATGAGATCAGTACTATTACTACCAACCAGTCTACCAGGAGTAGCTCAAAGCTCTCACGCGCCATTGCTGTCAGAGGCTCAGCGCAGAGCAGAGCAGAGCGAGCTGCATGCAGTGCAGGGACGGGTAACGTCGCTGTCCTGCACGGCGGGGCCCGCTCCCCGCGCGGCGGCCGGAGCGGTGGCCCCGCGCACCGGCGTGCGTAGCGGAGCGGCTGTCTCTTCCGCTGCTGGTACGAGTACCAGCTATCGCCTTTCTTCCCTTCTCGTGCTCGTGCACCACACTACCGTCCACTGTACTTCAACATGTACGGCGCCAAATCATTTTCACAATCGATACTCACCATCACCTTAACTAAAAGCTTTTCTTCGAAACCACTCACGCAAAAAAAGAGAAAGAGAGAGAACAAAATGAAAATTACCGCGGATGTGTATGAAGAGCACGCAGAGACTGACAGGGGCCCCCGCTCACCAATGGCGATCTGAAATTCGACTTGAGCAGCAACGCAGATCCTCAAAAACTCTCTTAATTAAGGGTCCGTTTGGAGCTGGAGTAGATCAAAGTGAGACATCTTATTACCATTTAAAACTAAAATGGAAAATTAAACCACTTCAGTCCTTTTTAGCATAGCTTCAACTTCGAGCTGTCAGTCCTTTTTTGTTGCCATGAAAACAGGTCGTGTTGCTCGATGTTGCTAATTCTCTCTCTCGATCTCGCGCGCGGCAATCATGCATTTCCGTGTACTACTCTACTCGTCGTCGTTGTCAACACGGTGATGCCGATGCATCGAGAAATTAGGGTTCCAAGTGGGGAGATGGTCCCGGTCGATCCCTTTCTTTCCCTTTCCATGCCACCGGCCCTGGCCTACGCGTGTGATGTAACAAACGGCCCTGCGTGTTTGTGTCACATCTATACGTACGATCGATCCACGGGCCAGTCATTAGTCCTTGCGTACACACGTACGTACCAAGTTAATTAATTCTAAGTTTGCGTATTGTGTCTAAGATTTTTTTACCAGTAAATAAATTTACTGAACATCGCAGATGAACATGATTTATTAAAAATATCATATCAAAAATACGGTAAATATAATAGTTTTTTTCTACCAAGGTCTAACGATAGAACCGGATCTATCACCGGTTTTCGGCTGATTTTTTTTCCCTGATGGTACGTACTACTGTAATTCAGTGAGCATGCATGGTCTTTATATATCCTCTCTGATATGGTGATTCACTTAAAAACAAGTGGTTTATTGTAACCAATAGATACCATTATCACAGGTAATAGCCAACCGGCCGATTTTTTTTCCCCTGATGGTACGTACTACTGTAATTCAGTGAGCATGCATGGTCTTTATATATCCTCTCTGATATGGTGATTCACTTAAAAACAAGTGGTTTATTGTAACCAATAGATACCATTATCACAGGTATAGCCACTGTAATGTTAGTTGATCTATTATCCTAGTAATTGGTAAAAAAAAAGAGCTTTCACGTTTAACTTCGAAGGGTAAAAATCCCATGTTAATCATAGAAAAAAATAATAACGGTGCAAGTTTGTTTAAAGAAGCTCCGATCAATCAAGAGTCCTAGCAGCATGTTTCAAAAGATGAGTCAGATTCATGAGTTATCATGCTTAATATTCTGTTGTTTCGAGAACACCGAACAACGTATGGAAAAGGAGACACATATGGAAAAGGTCGCATCAATAAGTCAGGAGCCATCATTGATATTAACCACTCGATCGAGTTGGACTGATATTTATTAAGAAAGCATAAACCAACTAAATCGTGCATGCAAATTCATCACAGATATGCTCTTGCACGCATGTGTTTTATGTTTTTTTTTTTTGCGAAACATGCGTTTAATGTGCAATAAGGTAAATATAATAAAGTTACTACTTATCTTATGGTAATCGTAAGATGGGAAATCCCAATGATTCTTCGTTCATTAGAACGTCGATTCCTCACAATCCCTCTTTGTGATGCTGCAGGTTCCAGGTAGTTGATGACTATTCACAGCTACTACCTAGTAATGAAAGTGATAATAAAAATAGGAATGCTGTCACTAGAACGGACCACACAAATAAAATAGTACTTATAGAAATAAACGTTAATACTTATGTTACGGCAGATTATTGCCTATATTGTTTGCACATCAAAATTATATCAACTCTATAGCCGTGCAAATTGCACGGGCCGCTTTGCTAGTTCCTGATGCAACGAGATACGTAAAAAGGAGCGATGGTAGAAGATCAATCTTGCAAATGCAGGTGGTTAAGCACGTACACGACTACTTAATGGAGTTCCATTTTGAGGTGCAGGTGCCCAGCGGTGTACGTACGTCCAAATGGAAACGAGGCGAGAGAAGAGAGAGAAGGAAGAGTAGATGGGCACCTGCTGCAGGGACCAGCTACCTGCGCTGCACTGCGCTGCGCACCTCTCTCTCTCCCGCGCGCCCCCCATGCATGATGGGCCATGGCCACGCTGACTCTTCCTCTTGCTCTTGCTCTTCCTATTGCTATCTCTTTCATATGGAGTAGCAGCAGTACGTGGGAGGGGATGGCACTGCAGTGCACAGGTGGTCGCATCGCATACAGATGCAGCAGCTGCATTGGCTGGCTCTGGCTGGGCCTCTGCCCTTCTGCCAGGGCGGGTTGGACGCGTCTCATCCCCTTAATGCCACCGGCGACCTCCTCCTCCACGCCACGCGCACGGCAAAAGTTGCCGGCGCAGAGTGAAGGTCAAGTCCATGCTGCTTTGTCTCACTTTTGCTGCAGAATTAGAAAGTTTCCATCTCCAGGGAAAAAAACTCTGAAAGTTTCAAGAACCATATTTTTTTAACTTTTAGCAAGTGTCTCCGTGTCGAGTTGGCTTGTGATCGAGTTCAGATTGGCTTGGCAGCATTGGTAAGATTTGCTCCTTTTCCCTTTGGTTTCTTTCGAATTTCGTTAAACAAAAGTGGATACGTTTGCCCACTCTTCAGTCACAACCAAACCATCACAGACAGGCAGAGAAAAGCAGCAGCTTTCTGTGGCGTAAAAGCCTTTTCACCGGTTACCACAAATCACGACGCATGATTCATGGCAGGCAGGCAGGCAGCAACTGAGGCAATCCAACAACCATCCAGGAGCACCTGTCAGCAATGGGTCCATGATAAAAGGCTGCTGCCGCATTCACACGTCCAATCACCCAAATTCAAACGCTTCCACCCGATGCTGCGGAGCAAAGAGGAGCAGGCACCATTGCCTTTGCCTCAGTGCTAGATCCAATCACACTTCATAAACTTTTCCAAACCGGAACATATGGGGACGGGTCCCCAAGCTTTCAGGCGCTCACGCATGAAATGGGCCGAGGCCCGATACACAAACATATGCTACAAGTTCAAGGTTTCACAACAGGACTACAAGCGTCCAACACCGAAGCAATAGCATCCATAGCATGACTGCTGCAGACAGGTATACCGACCACGGCGACAGTAGAAGTACACATTACAAAGCACGATAGAAACTAGCAATACAACAGTCCAAAGGGTTAAGTTTAGTAAGTTCGGTCCAGCAAAGATGGTACAAGGCGGACATGGCCTACCTGGATGCTCTAGAGATGCAGCCATGTGCATAGCATCCATCGGTCAGTCGCTGCAGGCAGGAGACCCGTCAGCGGACCTGGAGCGGGATCCTGGGGGTGATCCTGAGTGCTCCCTAGGAGACCTCCGGTGTCGAGGGGACCCATCACTGCCACGTGGGGGCGACCTCCTGTGAACATGAAAACCATTTTATTAGAATAGTACTCTACAAGGCATTTGGTGAGACAGGTATATGCATTTCAGAACCAGTACCCCAGTACTATCTACTGACTACTGAGTTATGCATCAAACATCAAGTCCTGCAAACCCTTTTGTCTGATAGTGATAGAACAAAACAATTCATTTCCTTGCTAGAATATCAAATGATCAAGACTTGGTTGTGGTTTAAACATGTAAAAATAAATTTTGCAGTCTGTGGAGACAATGTTGTTAGGAGAATGAAAGCAAAACTAGTATTTTCTAACCCCATCGTATCAAATGATGACTAACAGGTTGCTAGTTTTAGTGATTGTGGAGACAACTCTGTTAGGAAAATGAAAGCAAAACTAGCATTTCTAAGCCCATCATATCAAATGAGATTTTGAATAACAGGTTGCTAGTTTTAGTGATTGCCAAACTGGACTTAATGTAACTGACAATAAAGCAGGCAAAGTTAAAGGGATACTGGTAAGGCCTCGCCTTCGTAGGTTGTAGCTGTGATGCGTTCTAGGCCTCAGCTTGAAGTACCAGCGAGTTGGCGCCGTGATCACCCTCCTAGTGATCATGGCTGGATTTGGACAGAAGGGTAACAAGAAGAGCAGGGGGGTCGGCAGAAGAACAGAACAGCAGATGGGGGAAGACAGAATTGACGCGAGGGAGATAGGGAACAGAGAGAGAGAATTGTGGGATAGAGAGCTGAGAGAGAGGGTAGATAGATTGATAATTCTCTGCTTGCTTTATTCATCACGTGTCCTACATACATATAGGACAGCCTAATCTAATCTTTCCTAAACTAACTCAATCTCCTTCCTTAATCTAATATATCTCTTTCCTCAATCTCTATCTTTCCTAACTCAAATCTGACCCTTCCATCTAAACAAATTAAACCGAATAGGACTCTAATCTTTCCATATAAACAAACCTAAACCAACTAGGACTCTATCTAAACAACCGAATTGAAGGGCTGCTACTGCTTGCACTATAACAGATACACAGTAAGATCAAAATAGACTCAAGATTTCTATAGAGAACTGAAGGCAGATTTATGTAGTAGCAATGAAAACTTACTTCTCATAACCATTGCCAGCATCATCTCTACTGGCAGGAGAATAGGATCTCTGTTTCTTATCTTCATCATGCTCTTTTGGCTGACGCCTGGGAGGAGATGCGCGATGTGCCTCCTTTCTCCTCGGGGAAGCAGAGTAGTCATCTCGCCGCCTTGGACAAGGAGAGTATGATCTTTTTTTTAATAAAAAAAGAAAGGTAGTTAAATAAAGAATAAAGAGTGAAAAGTTTCATGAATCAAATCTCAAGAACTTTTGGAGAAGTCTTAGTCAGCCGAGCATACCCTGACCGAGGACGGCCCCGATAGCGAGGAGAGCGGGAACGGGAACGAGACCGCCCTGTATGAAAGATGAGAAGCTATCAGTAATTTGGTACTGTACTTCAACAAAAGGAATTTGCAAACAACTTGAATTTTCACAAGCAAAAATTCATAGACTGCAAACATCATCATGAGCTGCTATTCTGAAATTTGAATAGGCACTTATGCATGATGAAAAAAAGGGCCTTATCTAGTACTATATACTTCAGACATCAGAAGTAGCAGTGGATCCAGAAATTTATGGTAGGGTGGAAATACATTGGTCCTCTGTATTACAGTGATGTTTGATATAGCTCGATATTAGTCATAATTGTACCAAAAAGGGTAATAGGCAAAAATGGATAAAGGATTTGAAGCTATATTCATAAGATACACACATAAGAAATAGGTGTTTGAAGGCTCAGAGAAAATTAATATTGTTGAAGACCCATCACACCCTGCTCCACAAGGGGATCTAATGCTTTCCATTCATAAAAGAGGGGCAATGGACATAGCAGAATAAAACAATAAAAAGCATAAACAGGCTACAAACTAACTCTCCAACATTCTATCTAATACAAACATACAATGTCCAATCAACCTAACTCCCAAGGATACCAGGTGACTCAGCAATTTCTAATTTTGGGGGTGACTGCCCAGGCATCCACATCTCCCCATCTACATCAACCAGTAAGAAGCAGTGATAAAACGGGTAGGGTGCGTTCTTCCTAGTATAATTAAATAGAATCAAAGCATCCAGGATTACAGAAGTACAGCTTGAAAAACATAGGACCACGAACAGTACAAAAATAGCAATGCAAGAAATTACCATAATAAGAAGAGCGGCGCCCTTCATGACCAGAGTACCCCCTGCGCAGCAATCACACAAAGTCATTTCAAATGAGCACATGCTAGGAAATGAGGCAGAAAATTTACTACAGCAATGGGAATACCATACCTGACTCTATCTCTGCCGCGCATTTCCTCTGGCCTTTTTCGTGACTCAGCAGCAAGAACAACGGTTATCTCCCGACCGAAACATACCTGGCGATTCATGTGATACTGGGCCTCAGAGGCATCATAAGGGTCAACAAACTCCACAAATGCAAACCCTCGAGGCTCCCTGCATATGAAGAGATTTTATTAGACAAAGTAGGATAAAGGAAATTGATGAAAATGGCAAATAAATAAGAGGGTGCAAAGTGTTCACAAATAGTGTGTTCCTATCATGTTACCATCACAGTTAAAAAATTCAGTGTGCCTTCTATGATTCTCGGTGAAGCACTGTTAACAACTTACTAGCATTTCCATCAAAAGAGAAGCAAGTGTCGCAAAAAGCAGTTAGACATCCAGGCTCTAGTGTCCAAATTTCTTGTATAACGACTACATACGGTGATCCTCGTAAAGAGCATCTTCATAAAATCATTCGCTTCACGTTCCCAATGTTTGAAAACTCACGAAAGTACTTGAATTCAACTTCACTCTGTTTTATCTTCTCATGTACCCGCCAGTGCATATCTCTTATCTTCTCTTCATGAAATTAATTTTCTCAATGTATCAAATCTTGTCTTCATAGAAGAACTTCTTCATCGGACAAGACTCTATCTTGCCAAGCAAATGAATTGTTAGTAATTTTAAAAGGCATTCTTCGACAAGCTTGTATTTACTTCAAAACCAACACAATCCTGGGAATCATTTAGAAAAAAAGGCAATTCACACAGGGCAAGGATGAATGGATAGGAGGAGAAAGAAAAGTACAGACTTATACATTAAATTGATAGGAATGATCGATGGTGCACATCAGCAGACAAAAAAAAAATAATATGAGCATTATACAAAGCTTAAATGTACAACACACATTGCAAAAATCGACCGCTGGAGGATGCTCATGTGTCCAGATGCTTGGGTGTCCACTTTGTTAAACATAGGTTGTTTTTTCTAGTCTAATTCATGCCTTTAGAAAAAAGGTTATAAGCTTATGTGGCCAAAAAGTAGACAGGTGTCCAGCTATCTACAGTTCACGTCATTATAAAAACAACAAGACAATTTTTTTCAGCAATTAAGACACAATTAAATGATTTGCAACACTTACCCACTGTAATAGTCCTTTGGAATGTAAACATCCCGGACAGGACCAAACCTTTCAAAAGGAACTCGAAGATCCTCCACTCTGCAAAAGTTTGAGAAGCAAACTGAAGTCATTTACTTGTGGAAAGAAATACTTGCTTCTTTCTTGAAAACAATATGGTCATAACCATGGAAATCTGTTATTCTCCAAAAAAAGAAAAAAGTGAAAACCAGTACACACACATGTTAGAATAATCCTTGTGCAAACAGTAGGTCGGCACTGGTTGCAACAGTATGACGGATACTGTAGTAATCTGACGTACTGTAGCAATAGTGCCGGTTGCTTGCCTATATATTGGCCAGCACCCCCTTGGCTTAGTGTGTGCTCAGGCAGTGAACTCCTGGTGGAGCTTCCACCCGTTAGAGGCTATCAGCAGCTATAGGATTTTAGGTGTTTAAATAAACATCAGAAGCTGCTGGCAGCAAGGTGTGCCGTGTGCTCCCGGATGAGCTTTATCCGATTAGAGGCTATCATCAGCTATAGGCTTTTGGATGATAGAATAAACATCAGAAACTGTTGGCAGCAAGAAAAGCAATGAATGTGCTTCGTCGGATGTAATCCGTTAGAAATTATTAGCAGCTATAAGCTTTTAGGTGTTTGAATAAGCATCAAAAGTTGTTGACAGCGAGAAAAATTGATGTGTCCAGTGTGTGCTCGCGTGTGTGTTCTATAAATCCACCTCTCGCAGGATCCGAGTCAACAAGCACACAGGGCAAAGTTTCTGTACCTGACACTTAATGGGATGTTGCGGACCAAAAGACTTCCAGAACCCTGTTCCTTCCGTCCTCCATATCCCCCCCTCCTAGGTGGGGGGCTTCTTCCTCTGCCACCATATCCCCTCCTCGGGGGACTACGACGCGGAGGGCTGTACCTCCTCATAGTTTTGTCTGTTGTTACCCAGAAATACCACAAACTGTTAACAACAAGAAGACAAGCACGATCAATCAAGAAGAACCAGTGGACTTATCAGCATAAGAGGTTTATTTGAAGTACTGCATGTTACAAAGCATGTCACCTTGTAGCGTTCAGACTACGAACATATGAAATAGTTCACAACCAATCAAACTTTGCGTAATAGAAGCGCACGAGGTGTGTACATCATAATTTGATGCACAGTTCATCAGATGAGTCTGAAAGATCAAATCTAATAATTCACAGGCCACGAATACAATAGATCATACTAATCATAAATCACAGGATGAAGAAGCTGTAGACTATTAATTCCGTGGAAACTGAGTCAACATGTATGCTTATTGTTTCCTTTTGGCACAAACTGAACCAAAATAGACAATTAAAGGTATGGTCTTTTCAACTAGTAAGTTGTGGTTCCAATTCAGAATCGTTAACACGGCTCGAAACAAGAAAAAGGACAGAGCGCTACAGACCCAAAGCATAATCCAACGATAAATTCCCACGCCCTGCCCAAGAGAACACGAGCGGTCCGCGCAACCACTCTCACAACCGAAACGCTAAGCAAGGTATTAATGCATCTACAAAGCTCAGCTCGGCCGAATAACCCAAGAACGTCGACGCGAGAGGGTTCGGACCCGTCCTACACACGAGATCTAGTATTTACACCAACGGGCCATCAAGGCCGGGAATGGAGCCCACGCATCTAGTAAAAAGCTCCCCGCGGCGGGGACGGCGAAGAAGCTGCCGAGTCCCGCGCGGATCCAAGAGGTACGAGCAGGCCTACCTCTGCGCTGTCCACCTAGGGCTTGCGGTGGCAAACCGTCACACGAGCGCGCGTACTTGCCGACACGCCAGTAAGCGCGCGGCGAGAGAGAGGAAGGCGATGAAGGGAGTGAGGATGGGGAGTTACCCGGTGTGTCTTGGTGATGGCCGGGGAGCCGCCGCCGCCGCCGCCGCAGAGAGTCCGGGGAGAGAGAGGTGGGTGCACGACGACTCGAGAAGGGAGCGCGACGCGAGAGAGATAGATCGGTGGGCTATGAGCTTGACGAGGGTATGGGCCTTGATAGGGATGAGAAAAGTAAATACAGGCCCCCTAATCGATGAGCCCATAGGATTTAATTTTTCATTTCATTCCTTTATACTGAACAATCTTTATATTTACTCCTGAGCAAATTTCACTTTGACTATATATTGGTGTATTTGGTGTATTTTGAATCATATTTAACAATAGATATCATTTTAAATCATATATTTACACTAATATTTCACTTTGTACTGTGTCTAAGGACCAGACCTTTGACCGTGCTCACGTGACAAGCAGTTCCATCCACCCCAGTTCCACGGATTCAACTAGGAGGGTGAATTGTTGTGTTCAGTCCAGGCTTTCTTTCTCTCGGTTCATTCTTTGTTTCCTTATTCTTATTTGGCCTCAAGTTACTAGAGCCGCCTTTCTATATTAATCCTTCAAAGTCCAAGTACCACCGCTATTAGATTTCGTCATCTGCTTATATTCCTCATTAACGCTGCCACCTGCACGGCCGCTCCTCTCCTCAATTTACCATATGCACCACATCTATCTAGCCCAATGACTATCTTCGTAATGCTAGCGAACAAGTAATCAGAGGGTCTGATTACATATAGGATGTTGACTTTTTAGATAGCTGGTGGCGCCATAAACTCGATACTATCCTATGTAATAGGGAGAGACGACTTTAGCAACTTGAGGTTAAAAGGAAAACAAATAATAAAGAATGAATCGAGAGAAAGAAAGCTTGATTTAAAAATAACAGTCCGCCCTCTTAGATGAATAGTAGAGCTAATGTGGATGAAATTGTTTGTCATGTGAGCATGATTAAAGATCCTTCCTTAAACACACTACAAGCTGTTATTAAATATGGCTCAAAGTGCATCAAGTACATTACTAGTCAAAGTGAAATTTACTCATTAGAGGCTCTTCTCGAAGCTTCTTTACTCATTGGAGGCTCTTCTCGAAGCTTCTCAGTAATCCTTAGTTGAGGCACGCTAAGAAAAAAGAAATAAGCAAAACATCCGACCATTGAATCCAAGATCTACGGCTTTTTATTCCTAATCCATATGCTATCTTTTGTATTTAAACATAGTCAATGTAGTAGACTCTCCTGCTTCCAAGTTAGACACCTGTAATACGGCGTGACTCACGCAGAAGGAACACATACATATACGATTTGCCATGCAAATATCTTAAAAAAGAAAGAAGTAAAAGATCTCAAGGAAGATTCCTCTATCCATATCAGATACTGCTAGTTAGGGGTGGAAATGGATGGTTGTGTATCCGAATTATCCGATATCCGTATCTGTTAAAACACGAATATAGATATCCGTATCTGTATTCGTTTCTGAAATAGATACTAAAATGGATACATCTGAATTCGTTTTTGAGATTTAGATTCAAATATGGATATCCGAATTCGAGATATATCCGATTCGTATCCGTATCCGCCAACCAGTGAACCAAATTTTGCTAAAGTTTTAGAAATTTTAGAGGTAAGCGAAATTCCAGCCCAATCAAATTGGAACAAATTTCAGTCAGATTTGATCAAATTTCAGTCAAATTTGGCCAAAAGTTTAAATTTTTGACATGAATTTCGAACCAAATTTCTAAAATTCTATCCCAATCAAACTAGAACAAATTTTAGTCAAGTTTTACCAAATTTCATTCAAATTTTATCAAAATTTTAAATTCCGAACATGAATTTCGAAGATTGAGTAGATATTTGAATGCGAATTCAAATTCGGACTATCCATTTTGTATTCACATCCGAGAATATCCGGATCCGTATTCGCATTTAAATTAAAATATAATAAATCGTACTATTCAAATTCGATTCCATACATATTCGATCCGTTTCCACCGGTAGATTCTGCGTTCGGGAGACCAAACTAAAAATAAAGCAAATATTATACCATGCATGCATGGCCCCACACATATAAGAAATATCGAGAACATGAGGGGGGAAACCCAAGAAAAATCATTAGAAATTTGACTTTGTATCCGGACAAAAGTAGTCGGTGCAATGCATATGTTCTTGCATGTTGTCTGACTTGATTCTTTATAGTTATCTTAACATTACATATACTAATTGTGAGGTCATGTAGGAGCCCCATGTTAATCCTAAAAGGAAAAATACTAGAAATTCCTATGTTAATCGAAAAATAAAAAATCTGTACAAATTTCCATTTAATTAGAGAAAAAACATCTAGGCCTTTTCAACAGATGTCGATCATAGACCCAATGATTGAATAAATCCGAATTCATCTAATTCCGAACTCTTTTTTTTCCAAGTATTTCCACACAAAAGTAGTCAACACAATGCATATGTTATAAATGTGTTGGCCTGCATCTAGGAGTAGAGATGGCTAAATAGGTCAGTCGGGTCGGCCTGGTTACGGGCTCGGTTAGGCACACGACCTGGTTAGACACGGCCCGATAGGCCTGGCGAGTGTAATGGGCCGTATCGTACCGGCCCGCGTGTCGCGCCTTCGGCCCACGGCACGACCCGTCATGCATCGTGTCGTGTCGGGTCGGTTTGAGCACGATTGCGATCCGACGGCATGGTCGGCCCGGTGGGCACGACAGGCACGGTGCCACGTGCAGCCCGACGGTTCGAAAAAAAACTACCAAATTTTAAAAATAGATAAAAAAAAAATAAATGCAAAATTATATATATATATATATATAATAAAAAATAGCCGGACCATGTCGTGCCTGTCCGTGCCGACCCACGCTGGGCCGTGCCCGTGCCAGCCCGACTTAGTCGGGCCGTACTATGTCGACTCGTCATGCCGCTTGCTCGGCCCAAGTACAACCCATGTCCTTGTGCCATACTTGGACCATACCTATAATACCGGGCCTCGGATCGACCCAATAAACATGGCCTATTTAGCCATCTGTGTATAGGAGCACATATCCTAATTATGAGCCCCACATTAATCCTAAGATCATCTCCAACTATATTCCTCTCATTCCGTTCTCTTTCTGATTCCCTTCACCGTTCCCATTTCTTTTATTTTCTTTCATCTCTAACAGCTTCCTTTCGAGGGGAATCGCGAAAGTAAAGGAGAGAGAATCCTGTCCTGAAGGGAATGACCTTAGGAATCCCTTTTGTGACAGTAAACATGAAGGGAAACCGTTGGAATGCTGAAAGAAACGAAAATTCCTTCACGACATGATTTTCATCCCCGAAGAAAAACACTTAAAGATATCCTAAGAGGTAA
Source organism: Phragmites australis (assembly GCF_958298935.1). Lineage (NCBI taxonomy): Eukaryota > Viridiplantae > Streptophyta > Magnoliopsida > Poales > Poaceae > Phragmites > Phragmites australis. The sequence goes on along the minus strand of NC_084942.1, from coordinate 18,748,774 downwards.
AACGTTAGAAAGGCTTATTTTAATTGAAACAAATAAAAAATATTAGAAATCGACACATTAATAGGCGGAAAAAGAAAACATCGAGGCCTTCAACGGTCAAATCAAATCCAACTCATATAATTGACTCGGTATCATGATATTTCCATGCAAAAGTAGTCGGTGTTTCCTCTATTCCAAACATGCAAAAAGTAGTTTCCATACCGAGATTTTTGCATTTTCTTCTAAAATTCCTCCATCCGAAACCAGCCCATATCTATTGCAAATTGTCATTAGGGGAGTGTGTAGTCCCCCGAGCAAGCAAGCAGAAGCCTACTTTTTTTTTCCGAAGAACATTAAAAAGAGTATGGTGTTCCTATAATTCACTTTAAAAAATAGAATTGATCTATTTTATAAGAAAAATCGCATCCAATAACCGTACAATCACGCAGTTAAGACCCAAGACTTAACACCACATAACCTACAAATGACAGAGTATGATACAAATTATGGTTGCCAAGCTCATCACAATAACGACACAACAACTTTGACTTGTCACGACGGATCTCATCCTATGCTTCATTATCAATGCACCCATGTACACAACTACCACTGAAACAACCTCTAGAAAGAGCGAATTATGTGTCATCGTTGCCAAGTTTTGTCGCAACGCAACGATGTAGCAGCTCTGACACCACACAACACAATCAACTAAGCATGTCAGTTGCCCATCATGAAGTATGAAGCGCAGCTCCAAGAAGGTGGAAGAAGCTTCATCATCACTCCAGGTTGTATCTTCATCGCCGCCAATCTCAATGTCAGTCCCCACTAGCACAGGTCTGAAAGGATAATGATGTCGCATAGAGCTTAATTTTGCGTAATGGTAATTCGGAGCGCTAATGTACTTCGTTAAAATTCATTTGGATAATAGAAAGAAAATTGGGGGAGAAAAGAATGAAAATTGCTTTGGAATTACCCATTTTCTCTAACACGTGGGTCTCACACCTCACTCACTCCCTCTCTCAAGTGGGCAGCACCCCACCTACTCTCTCTTTCTCCTCTCCTCATTCTCCACGTCCCCACCAAGCTGCAGCAGCAGCAGTAGCTCCCCCTCTCACTCTCCCACTCAGGCTCACTCTCTCTTTTCTCTCAAAAATCAGAGCTCAAGTGGAGTATTCAAGGTATGCATATGGTACCATTGCATTCTCTAGCTCATGAGCTACTCATCTATCCAATCAATTTTCGTTTTCGTGGTAGAATCAAGTAGTTCTTGAAGTTCTTGGCGCTCTTGATATTTTGGAGCAAAAATAGAGTTTTGGTTAAAAATGAGCTCTGGAGTCATGTTGCTAGTTGATGAGTAAGTTTCAGGACCCTTAGACTACCCCTAACATGTTCCATTTAGGCTTGGAAAAGATCACAACTCAAATCAACCAAAAATCCACTCGATAACAGCTTTTCTAAGCAGGCTCAGATATTTCAAACTCACCTGCAGACTCTAGGTTCAGCAGAAATAGTCCGTTGAATTGTGTTCAAAACTTGTTAGGGTTTATGGTGCGAGTTTGATTTAGAACCTTTTGGATAGGGCATATGCACATTTTTGTAGCACAGATTTGTAAAGTGAGTCAAATCACTCGAGAAAAAAATCGTGAAGAACCTAAGTCTGTATCACTCGGATAATCCGGTCAAATCTAGAGACTCCGGGTAGTTATGTGATCGTGTAGCCGAGAGCTTCGTTCAGAACCTCACTCGGAGTGTCTGGCACATCCCTGATAGTCCGGATCAACCCGGAGGTTCCGGGTTAAGTTAGAATAGTGGCTAACCGAGAGCCTTCACCGGAGGATGGCTCGGATACTCCGGAACCCGAATATTCTGGATTCACCCGGATACTCCGAGCCAGTCAAATAAAAAGATAGCAACCGAGTGCCTCTTCTAGAGGTTCACCCGGAAGGTCCGAACCCGGATACTCCGAACCAATCCGGATACTCTGGATGACTGTTATTTTCTGGATTTCATTTAGATCGTTTAGTATTGGATTGATTCGCATGTCTTATGATTCTAGCATGTTGTTAAGCTTTGTGGCATACCTTTTACAGCTCATTCATACTCATTGCATTGCACGCGTTGATCCTTTTTAGAGATCACCTATCCGTCGATCCTAGAGGCTGAGGGCGATCTCGAGGTGCCCCACCTATTTGAGCGAGTGTATCCAGGCAAGAAACTAAGTATATGGATCCCTCTTGTGTAATTGGATAAGTTTAAAATTGATGAAATATGCTTATGTATGTATGCATGTTTAGTGAGTCAGTGTCGGGTATCAATGGGTAGAACCTATGCCGATTGCATTCTTCTACTTTGAATACTTGGGTATTTACATTCCTTGCAGCCTTGAGATGTTTTCAATGTCTAGGTATGAGTTTGATTTATATGCTTAGCTATGCTTAGGTCATTCGGTAGAAGTCGAACGACGGCGCATCCTGTTTTTCGCGAGCATAGGACCTTCTTATGATTACATACACTTGTTGAGGTTGAGATGGTTGTAGGAGTGGTGAGTATGAGACGAGGTGTGGGCGGTGCTAGGAGGTGTTTTGTCCTGCCCAGATGTGGAGCTCGTGAACCTCATCTCAATTGCCTTCCTCTTTGCCCTCCATGCCTTGTTGTAACTGATAGTGTACTTGTACTCCTTTTCAATTTGCCTGATTATAGACCCTGGTTTGTAGTTCAGGTTGTCCACAATCTGGACGTACATCACATTGGCAACAAAGCCTGAGATGATGTTCCTGTGGCTGCACTCAAGTTCGTTTATCATGCAAGTGTGTTCGACCAAAATTGACACCTCCCAATAGTCAACCCACTTATCCTTAAAGCCGTGCACCCGCCACGCGCAAACCTCATTCACGTACTTCACATCATATTCCTTCTTACTTGACTTGATAATTATAAACTGTCGTCGAAGCGAGGTCACCCATTGAGTCACAGCATCCTTCATGGTATGACTGGTAGGATACCTAGCACCTTGGGTCACCTCATTCTACGTGTACTCTCAGGCTACTTGATTCCCCTCATTCACCGTAAGGTTGTTGAAGTTTGGATTGTTCCAATCCGCAGGAACCAGAACATCATCCGAGCTGTTATACTCAGGAGTTTCATTAGCCTGAATATCATCCCGCTCCATCTGTTCAATTAGAGAAGGGATTCGTTCCCCCTCCTCTGCCTCACCAGTCGGTTCAGTCGGATAATTCGATGAATGTGAACCATCCAGATCTACATCTTCATCATATTCTTCCTCATCACCCTCCTCCTCCGCGTACGCTCCACCCTGCATCTCCCCAACTGCCTCCTTATTCTTCCATTGCACAAGCAACATAGGAGATCAACCTCTGTGCATAACATCATACAGGTACCTCTTCCACAATTCATCTTCCCAAAGCGGGAACACCTTCCAATACACACCTTATCTGTAACGGTTGTTGATAATGCTAATGGTCATCTCTTGAACCTCGGGGTCTATTTTGAAACCCGCATCAACTAGGCATATAAGTGTTCGACACTTTTCTGCATTGGTCTGGATACACTCTTGTCCATTGACTTAAATACGAATAGTACTACCTCTTCCGAACTATATAAGATTTCACTGTCCCTGTAAAAAATCTTAAACTGCCATATATCCGCCATACCTGGCAACTATCGACAAAAACTATAACATTATTACGACATAACAAAAAGAATCATGTTAAACTATATCTATAATGCAAAATTCATTACAAGAGTAGCACAACATGTAATCTATACTGCAACAACATATTCCCGATTCACTACATCAAACACACCTAAATCCTACACCTATCATATCAATTATGACTACAGTATGTCTAAATCTTACTTCTAATACCTAAAATATGTGTAAATACTACTTCTAATTGCTAAAATATATGTATAAACACGATCTAATTGTTGAACTACATCTAACCCTAATTCTAAACCTAGATCTATATTTTATCCTACTTCTAGTGACTATACTACCAGGTATGTAAAACAAATCTAGATCTAACATCTAATCTATGTCAAAACCTAGTACTAGTTGCTATCTTATCGGGTTTGTCAAAAAAAGGGGAAAAATTACCTCTTTTTTTAAGCAAGGCTTCGCCGCACAAATCTCCTTTCCTCCCCTCCCTCTCCTCTCTCGGCTAAATGTGTCAAATGAGGTGCTGATGTCGGCAGGGCCGGCATGGCCAGCCTAAATACTCAGAAGGTCTCGTCCGCTTAGCGGACGATACCTTTTGGGTGGACCCGCACAGCGTCGCAGCCACGAAGGTCTCACCCGTTCAGCGTGCGAGAACAAGGTCCCACCCGCTGAACGGGCGAGACCTTCCTCTCCCTGATTTTTAAATGCGTTACTAGCCACGGCCCACAAAGTGTCATCCATTCAACAAGCGAGACCATGTTGTTGACCTTTGAATGGACGATGATAGGGTAGACTTTATTATTTTTAAATGAACATATAATCTTGAAAATTTTGAAAAGAAATATATATAAAAAAATTCGAGATAGCGAGGTGTGTGTAGGAAGCTACGTTCTTGCCTTCTCTTTCTATTTGTTCAACGAAGAAAAACCCCAGTCTGAAACTCTAAATAGCTATGTGATTTTCTTGGTCCATTGTTCTTGAGTGCTTCATCATAAGCTGGACATTTTTTGTTCATATCATCACCCTCTCTGTCTATTCTTTCTTCATATTGATTTCTTCCTCTTCTTTGGTTGCTTGCAAAATATCATCTCAGAAAACCACAACTCAGATTATCTTGGAATCTTCTTCATATGCAACAGTTTTCCTTCCAATGCCAGCGAAATCTATCCCCAGTTCTTCCGACGTCTCCGCCGTGGCCTCCTCCCTCTTCCTCTCCCTCCCCCTTCTCTCTCATTTTCTTGTTTGGTTGTCATCGAAAGGTCGTCGTTAGTCGTGGCGCGGCCTTGGGTGGCTTGATTTGTGCGCCTAGGGGTTGGATCTATGCCTAGACTATCGGATTTGCATGCCTCCGACGGGATCCAGGCACGTTTGGCCATCCAAGGCTACCTAGCTACGGAGTAGTGGCGGCGGTGTGTCGCTTAGCATGGCTGCACAGCGTGGCAGCACGGAGTGGCCCGAGTCGCCCGGGGCGCAAGCGTGGCTTCGTCATGCCATAGGCGATGGCCGTGGGGGCAGTGCGCAACGCCGTGGCGCTAGAGTGCGGGTATGTCTCGCATGGCCGCGTTCTGCTGCCACTGTGCCCTATCTCATGGGGTTCACCCTTTGCGGCCATCTGGTGCCACTAGACTCCTTCCCTTTGTTGATCTATCCTCTTTCCTCCAGATCCAATTCGCGGGGAACTCAGCGGCTGGTGGTGGTCCGGCGAGCAACACGTGTGAGGTGACCACGGCATGGCTCGATTGCACAGTGGGTGGGATTTTGGGCATCCAGGGGAAGCCTAGCCCAGTTTCCTACCTGTGCTGATGACGATGATGTCATTGGCGCCGCTTTCCTTCCTGGAGGTGTAGTCATGGTGCCGCCCTCCTACCCAGAGGATTTTCCGAGTGAAAACCCAGGTTCAAAATTCTGGACGGGCGATGACGGCGTCTTTGATATTGCATCCTCCTTGGACGCATTATCTTGGAGATCCTTCCGCATGTTTGGACAGCTGACGGTGTGGCTTTGGCGTTCGGTTAATTCGTCGATGGATCTGACCACAATAGAACTTTTTGGCTAGTTCATCAGCGATCTTTTGGCCACACCAGAAGTGTTGAGATCACTGCTCCTTGGAGTCTCGCTTTGTTCTCGGATGGTCAGCTTACACGCTTGGAAAGGGCTTGCTGAGTGGGGTTAGAGTTGTTGCATCGATGGGGTCTGACGGAGCTCGGCAACAATGACATGAGGCATGGCCTTTTCTAGTCATGTCAATGGTAGTTGTGAGTGCCAGCATGGCGACAACGGGGCAGTGGTCGAGGTCCATTGTGGGAAGTCGGAGCGGCTGCGCTGAGGGCGAGCTTGGCAACGTTGACCTGCTGTGGGTTTTTCTTGAGTTGTGTTTGTATGGTGTGCGAGCCTCTATATTAACCGTGCAGTTGTAAGATTTTCGGGCTCAATTTTCCTCCTAAACTAGGGCTGAAAATAATTTGAGAAATTATTTCATCACATAAGAAGAATATTAGTGAATTTTTCAGATTTTTTTGTGGGAATTTATTTGATGCCCTAACAATCGCTAGAAGTTATAAAATTAGACTTTTGGAGAATTTTAGTTTAAATTCTACACAGCCTTTTTAGTTTAATCCAATTAAAATGGGTTGCACATGGATTATGAAACACGTATAAAAAAGTTCTAAAATTTTTAGAGCAACAAAAGACTAATATTTTAAACAGAGAAGATATTAAGAGAATTGAACATTAAGTACTATTCATCGGGGGACTACCGACCTCTCAAGAGGCAATAAGGCCTAACCTCCTAATGAAAAGGCGGCAGATCTGGCTTTACCACTGTAGCATTCTTACCGTCATCTGGGAGTGAGAGGTGGTGGGCCTATTTATTTAATTATTTAGGTTAGAAAATGTAAAAAAAAAAACTTCTAGAGAGAGGGGTGGTGGGCCGTGCAGTTTGGGGCTGGCCCAGAGAGGGTGAGTGCCTGGGAGAAGTTTTGTTATTTTTTTTCCTCATTTCCTTTCTATTCCTTTGCAAAAACTCTTTAATACATTTATTCCTTAATTGGATTTTATCAAAAAATATATTAGCAGCGTTTATTTAGCATTTTTCTTGACAAATATTTAGTTTGCAAAAATTGGGTTGTTACATGTTTAGAGCAAGAAGAAAAGGAAAGGCCTTGCAAATGATTTCGGTTGCATGGCAGAGCCGCAGGATCACACATGCAGAGATTGGACTAAAATTCTTGAAACATCTGCGCCAAGAGACCCTTGCCCCTTGATGAGGATGTCTGCGAATGCTGCTGCCAAGAACTAAAGAACGAACCGCGACCTTCTCCCGAACAAAGTGAATATCTATCTTAATATGTTTGGTGCAGCAATGCTGTATAGGGATTGAAGTGGTGATACATTATCTCTTGATTTCAACTACACAAGCAGATTCTAAAGGATATTATTGGACTAATTAGACATGAGTGACTTTTCTACAAGAGGTAGAGATTACCAATTGTTTGACCTTCATGCTGAGGTACGTGCACGTGAAATTCCGAATACCTGGTCACCCAGGCAGAATGGTGTCCAACACTGCATTGCCACTCCACTGGCATGTGGGCACCGCTAGTCAGTCTCGGTGAGACGCGACAAAATTGGAGTTGGTTCAGAAATGCGGCAACAGAAACGCAGTTTTGCAAATGTACCTTGATCATGAGATGTTCATTTGGATACCCCAACTGGAGCTCATTTCCTGAGCATTGAGCCATCCATTCCTTCACAGTATACAGGAGAAAAAATGTTACTTTATGGATCATTTCATTTGGAATGACTGCATGGCAGAAGGAGCTACATATATTATACAGTACAATCAGTGGCGTATCATCTGTGGAGCCAGTTAAGGTTGGCCAAAAGGTATCCACATTCAGAGGCAAATTCATAATCTAAACAAGATCAAGCAAAATCTCCATGCAAATAGCAACACCACTACAATTGCTTATTTGACAGACCTCCTCTAGCTAATTTTTTTGAGCGAATACTTAGCTTTATAAATTTATGAGCTGAAGTTATAAGTACACTTAGTATTTGAGTGAGTCATCTTTTTTCTATTTTAGACAAAAAGAAAAACTTAAACTATTTTATTTTAACTTGTAATCTCAAAATCTAATATTAAATTGGAAGCTGAAGCTATGCCAAAATATGATAATATTAGCAGTGCATGCAAGTTTCCATATCAATCCATAATTAGCCGTGCTTGTCATGTTTCCATGCACGCGCCTAATTAACCACTGCAGCAAATTAAGGCGCCAAAGCGTGTGTGGATGGAAACCTTCTCGGCGATGGCGCAGGAATGGAAACGAATCAAGGCGGATCCCCGATGCCTATTCAGTACCGACGGCGATCGCGGTATGAGATGGTGGTGGTGATGAGAAGGCATCGGCAGCACGATTTGGAGTAGAAGCGCCGCCGCCGCAGCAGATCGGCAACGCGGTGCACTAGTGAAAGTTCCTTCTCCGGCGGCCGGCCGGCGAGTGGTTGTTAGGTGAGGCGCCATGGGGAGCTTGCGTGGATCGGCGGTGCTGCGGGCCTGCAGGTGGCTCCTGCCGCTCGCCATCCCGGCGTGCTGCATCCTGTGGATGCTCCTCGTCTTCGCGTCTCCGCCGCCCGAGCTCGCTGTCGGCCGCCGCGAGAGTTTTCACGAGAGCGTTGGAGAAATCGTTGGCGCGGTGGAGCGAGGGGCCGCCTACACGCCGCCGGCGTCGGAGAGTGAAGAGATCGCTGACATGTCACTGCCGCCGCTGGAGCGTGAAGAGATCATTGACACGTCACCACCACTGCCGGAATGTCGAGCAAGAGCAGAAACTTCGCCGCCGCCGCCTCCAGAGCCTGAACAGATCATTGACGTGTCACCACCGCCGCCGGAGCGTCACGCAAAAATAGAAACTCCCCCGCCGCCGCCGTCGTCAAAGCATGAAAAAGTCATTGACGCGTCACCGCCGCCGCCGGAGCGTCAAGCAAGAACAGAGACTCCGCCTTCACCACCACCGCTGCCGCAGCCGGCACGTCAAGAACGTGAGGCAAGGTCAGAGAAGCCAGTGGCCGTGGCCGACCGGTGCTCTGGCCGCTACATCTACATTCAGGACCTGCCGAGCCGGTTCAACGCTGACCTGCTCCGCGATTGCCGGTCCCTGTCCGATTGGACGAACATGTGCAAGCACATCGCCAACGCCGGAATGGGACCTCGGCTGACGCGCACCGGCGGCGTGCTCCCGTCTACCGGCTGGTACGACACCAACCAGTTCACCCTGGAAGTCATCTTCCACAACCGGATGAGGCAGTACGGCTGCCTGACCGCCGACGCCTCCCTCGCCGCTGCCGTCTACGTACCCTACTACCCGGGGCTCGACGTCGGCCGGTACCTGTGGCGGTTTAGCAACAACATGCGCGACGCTCTCGCCGAGGACCTCGCCGACTGGCTCCGGTCATCGCCAGCGTGGGCGGCGCACGGCGGGCAGGACCACTTCCTCGTAGGCGGCCGCATCGCGTGGGACTTCCGACGCGAGGAGGGCGAGTGGGGCAGCCGCCTTCTCCTCCTTCCGGAGGCCAGGAACATGACGGCGCTCGTTCTCGAGTCGAGCCCGTGGCACAGCAGCGACGTCGTCGTGCCGTACCCGACCTACTTCCACCTGTCGCGCTCCGCCGAGGTGGCCTCCTGGCAGCGAGCCGTCCGGCGCTCGCGGCGGCCGTGGTTGTTCGCCTTTGCCGGCGCGCGGCGGAATGACGACGGCGGCCTCCGCGACCGTTTGATCGACCAGTGCGCGCGGTCGCGGCGCTGCGGGCTGCTGCAGTGCGACCGCGGCCGGCGCAACGACTGCTACGCGCCGGGCAACGTCATGCGTCTCTTCAAGAGCGCGGCCTTCTGCCTGCAGCCGCCGGGGGACTCGTACACGCGGCGGTCGGTGTTCGACGCCATGCTCGCCGGCTGCGTGCCGGTATTCTTCCACCCGGGCTCGGCGTACGTGCAGTACCGGTGGCACCTGCCAGCCGACCACGCCAAGTACTCGGTGTTCGTGCCGAAGGACGGTGTGCGCAACAGGACGGTGCAGGTGGAGGACGTCCTCCGGGCGTTCGGCGCTGTGCAGGTGGCGGCGATGAGGGAGCAGTTGGTCCGGATGATCCCCGGCATCGTGTATATGGACCCGAGGGCCCGTGCAGGCAGGTTCAGGGACGCCTTCGACATCGCAGTCGACGACGTAATCCAGAGGGTCGGGAGGATCAAGCGGGGGTCGACTCCCTGGGAAGAAGACGACGGTGAGCACCGGTGGAATGGCTACTTCGACCGGCGGTGGTGATCATGTACTGCTCTCTCATGCACATTGTTCTTGCTTTAATTTTTCTAGCAAGCAAAGAGGAGATACAATTGAAAAACATAACCTCAAGCGAGGTTAAAAGAACCCAAAATCACATGAATTGTTCATAATTTGCAGCTGCATTTCTTCTTGGCCTACTTTGTGGTTGAATTGCTGCCGATAGCAAGCGTTCAGAAAGCACGGGCTGCACCGCTGTAGGCTAGAAGTCGGTGCTGCTTGGAACGTTTGGACGAGTTCCATTATAAAGGGTCCTAAGAGTCAAGGGCCACGAGAAGCCATACTATTCACGGTCATGAAATTACTGTTGACTGTCATCCATTTTCATTTCAGCCATAGCCTGCGCGTGCTCATAGAAACAGAACCAAGAAGTTAAAACCCCAGCTTTGCTCTTCCTTTTATCCACACAAATCTCCGCAAATGGAGCTTCTTAGCTTTCACAGTTAATTTTTTATTTTATTTTTTGAAGTTTGCAAATAGAGCGTTTAGGGTCTCTTTTCAACTTCCAGCATAAAGTACAAATAAACGCCGATGCTATTTTTCAGATGTCTAAAAACATAGCTCCATTCAGACGATGCCTCAGGACCGTTCGATCTCCATCCAACATGCGAAACTTTATCTTCAACCTCTGCTTGTTTCTTCTATCATGTGTTTCTCTCTCCTGCTGTTCGTCCCTGCGCCACCGACCTACACACGTCTCCGTCGGCGTCCCTGTCACCAACCCTGCCCATCGCCCACATGTCGCTCGCTGTGTAACATCCAGTTTTAAAAGAACAAAACTGGGCACAACACATGTATGCCAGGATTAAGTTTATACTTGTGCTTACTTCATTAGTGTATCATCACAGTGTCAAGATTACAACGATAATTAACTATTACAAAAGGATCCGATGGTCTAAAAGAAAAACATAACGGAACTAAAAGAGGTCTTCAGCGCCAGTGGGGCCTCCATCTTTCACAGGCGTCGACCTGGGGCACAACAGCCTAGAATAGCAGCTCCGGATCGAAGTCGTTCTCGTCGAAGGTAGCAGCTTCATTGCCAGCTTTTGAACAGCGGTAGAAAGCAAGGGAGGGGACAACAAGTGTGAGTACAAAGACTGTACTCTGCAAGTGGAGGGAAACATGATATGGGGTTTAAGTCAAGAAAAGATTTAGACACGGGTTAACCGCACTAAGCAACCTGAACCTATGATTCCAATAATAGACATCCTATTTACTAAGTGAAGACACAACTATGACAAAAAGATTAACTTATCGGATTTCATCCGACTACCAAGACTCATCAGGTAATTCCATTACCCGGCTACCCAACCAACCAGACCAAACCCTGATTCCAACTAATCCTAAAGAAGTCCAAGTTCGCTCTTGACCGTGAGCAAGGCTGATCAATCAGTTTATACTCTATAGAGTTTGCACAGCTTTATCCACAAGTCGTGATTTTTGTGTTATTTCACACTTCTGGGGTCTGTGGAGTCGGGATCTCACTACAAGGCCTTTACAAAGCTCCCACTAACCTGTAGGTACCCACTGAGGTTTCACCGCTAACAGACGATTCCATCGCTGCAGAGGCTCCCTCTTGTGCCACATAACCGTCCAACGGTGCCCACAGAACTAGAGGGGTGGATAATTAATTGGCTATGCTGTACCCATTTAGACCTCGTGGTTGTGCGAAACTAACTTGGTTACATGTTCAATAACCGGTCCTTAGAACCCCACACAGGAACAACTATAACCAACTGTGCACTATCGGCACACGTGCATTCCTGCACCAACCTCGACAACCATTCTGTTGGGATTCCTATACCATGTTGCTACAAAATTACCCTTTCCCGATTCTTGTTCCATAATTCATTAGTCAAGATTAACATTTTCCGCAACCATGACTGCACTAGCATACACTACCCATTTTATCTCATGGCTAAACAACGGCGACAAGGAATATTCAATCAGAACTAATAAACCCTAACATAGGATTTCATATTTAGACAAGCATGCATGTTGAAGAATAAAAACTACACCTACAAATCCTAAAACAGGGACAACTCAAGAACACTTACCTTCGACGGAGTGTTGCTCAAAATCCTCGAAAGTTTGGTCTTGGAGATTGCCGAACTGCTCTGCTCCTAATTGACAAACCAGAAAAAGCACACATGAAGGAAATCCTAAGAATAGTACACTAAACAGTGCTAAATCTAGATAAAAACCCTATAAAAAAGATTCTACACACCGCTACGAACATCTGGGCACGAATATCAACTAAATCATAGCTACAAGCAAAAAGTTATAAGCTTTTGATGTTATAGGGGCTATTCTGCAAATTTTACTTGAATTTCCAAGAAATACCGAATTGATTTTATACTGGAAAATGGATTTATGACGCAATAAAATATTTGTTGATTTAATCTTCTATTGGAAAAGACCGTGGAAAAGGCTCATGAGCCTGTGGACCACGGCCTGAAGGCCGGTTCACGGGTCCACGGTGGACCAAACTCAAAGGGCTATGCGCCATCTGATCTAGGCCGTAGGAGGGGAATCGGATGGCTCAGATTAAACCGGGGTGCTGGCCAACAGCGCGCGACGGGGAGGCGGTGGCCTATGCTTTGATTGAATATGATTTGGCTTATGAACCATTAATATCTATGAAAAGCGAAATCGTCGCTGATTTTATTATTGATCATCGTATTGATAGTGATGCATTGGTTAGTTTGATTAGTGTGTGTCCACGGAAATTATACTTTGATGGCTCGGGTTGTAGAGAAGGTCAAGGTGTTGGTATTTTTTTTTAATTTCCCCTAAAGGTTTTATTTTTTAAACATCGGTTCGTTTAGAATACTTTTGCACCAACAATCAAGCCGAGTATGAAGCTCTTTTGTTAGGTTTGCAAATTTTAAAATCCATGGCTGTGACACATGTAGAAGTGTTTGGTGATTCATTATTAGTGGTGCAACAAGTTTCTAGAGTTTATCAATGCTTTGATGGGTCACTAAATAGCTATTTAGATAGATGCTTAGATATCATAGCAAGTTTTGATGATTTTACCATCGTTCATATGTCTAGAGAAGAGAATATAAGGGCAAATGATTTAGCGCAACAAGCATCTGATATTCGAATGAATAGAGGGATGTTCTTTGTGTTAGAAAAACCGTTGTTAGCTTGCGCTAGTGATTTGAGAAAGCCGATGATCGAATATTTAGAAAATCCTAATTCATCGGTAGATAGAAAGGCTAGGCGATAAGCTTTAAAATATGTGATGTTGGATGGTGAATTATATCGCCGAACTATAGATGGATTACTTCTAAAATGTATAGGTTCGGAGCGAAGTAAAATTACTATAGGTGAAGTACATGAAGGTCCTTTTAAAGTTGTAGGAATTGTGACTGGGAATTCATACATGCTGCAATATGTACAAAGAGACAAGATGCATCGCGCTATCAATGGGAAATACTTTAAGAAATATTATCCGAGCATTTGGCAAGATGCTTGAGAAGGTAACTATATATGGCCGATGTAATTTACTATCGTCCTTAGATATATCACTGTACGTGGCCGGTGTGAATATCATCGCCCTTAGAACATGCACATATGGCCGATATGTTGTTTGTATCGCCCTAAGTCTTAACTTGGAATAGAAGGTGATATATTCGTGATTATCCTATGTAAAACTATTTTTTGGTGCGCAAGATTTACCAAAAAATATAGGGGGGGCATGTGTTGATAGCAAAAAATGGCACGACCAGATTTTTTTTTATACACCGGATAGTCCGGTGATCAATGCCGTGTCATCGCCGGACTATCCGGTACTTGTAGTTCGATTTCGGCCAGAAGACATGCTTTCTGGAAAAAAAAAGTCTAGTGAGGGCTCATTGAACGCTGGACTATTCGGTGTTTATAGTTCGAATTTGGTGCAGTAAAACATGCTTTTTGTATAAAATAGTCTGGTGAATGATCCGGTGAAAACGCCGAACTATCCAGTGTGTAGAAGGCCAATTTGCACCAAAAACTTGCTCTCTGAAAGAAATGGTCCGGTGAAGATTCCGGAGTATCACCGGACTATCCGGTGTGTAGAAGGTCAATTTGCGTCAAAAACTTGCTCTCTGGAGAAATGGTCCGGTGAAGATTCCTGGGTATCACCGGACTATCCGGTGAGAAGAAGAAGGTTTTTAGCCAAAAAAATGTTCTCTGGTGAAAATTGTCCAGTGAGGTCTTTGATGATTGTCAGATCATCCGGTGCGTTCAAAAGGAAAACTTTGCAAAAAAATTGCTCCCTGCAAATATTGGTCCGGTGACATACTCCGGTGAGTATAAATATGACGTCGGAATATCCGGTGTGTGTAAGATCGAGTCTTAGAGTTTCGGCCGAGTGAACTCACCGGATGGTTTGGTGCTCTGGAGTTTGTTCTCACAGGACCATCCGATGTTCAGTTCGAAACCAAATCGAAGTGGATTTGTGGATTTGTTCGAATCTCTTCCACAATTTTGGCCGAATAGGGCGTGTTTAGGATAGGAATAGAGTCCTACTTCGATTCCTTAGGGTCAAGAAACTTCGATTCTCTAGGGTCAAGACCATACCCCCCTATAAATAGTCAAGGGGTGGAGGCCGATTGCATATCCATCAGTCAATCGCATCTGTTGCATCTACTTTTTGTTTTGCCTTTACTTTCTTGCAATTTAGGGTTAGTTCTTCGCTGCTACTTCGAATCTCTATGATTCAGGTGGTAGTTCTTTGTCAATTTGCTCGTAAATCGTCTGGGTAGCGATCCCCAAGGTTGTTGGTTGAAATCTTTGCTTGTTTTCTTGTAAACAAGTCGCGTGTCGCTGCGAAAAGCGACAAGTATCCTTGACGGACACCGTGTTGGTGAGGTGTTCCGCGCCAACACCTTCTTCCCTTCACTTTTCTCAAAGTGCTGGCACGGTCGACCGGTCTACTCGACCGCCATGACGGCAGACGGTCCCTCCTTGCGTTTGTTCTTCTTTTCTCCTTTTGGCCGATCCTTTTGGAGGAGGCATGCTGGTCGGAGGACGGCCACGACCTAATGTCAATCTGAAGTTCTCAGGCCTCGGTGGCCTATGCGCACTTGTCTACGAGCTCGAAGAGCTCGATAGTGCCTGGATTTCCTTGGTGGCCAACTTCTCGATCATCTTTTGGTCTCTGACCCCTCTCTTAAATGCTATGACCACAAATTCACCTGTGATTCTTGGAATGATGTTTTGGCGCTCGGTGAAGCATCGGATGAAGTCTCACAACAACGCACCCTGTCGTTGGCTGACTTGGTACAGGTCGTCTTTGACCCCGGGTCGGGCATAGGTCCCCTGGAAGTTGGTGACAAACTGATCACACAGATCCTCCTAGGAGCAAACTGACTCGTTGGGGAGGTTCATAAGGAAGGACCAGACTAAACCAGTCAAGGCGGTTGGAAAGTAGTTGGCGATGACTTTTTTGTGGCCTCCTGCAGCTTGCACCATGGTAGTGTAGATCTATAGGAACTCTTCGGGGTTGGTTGAGCCATCATACTTCTTGTCTGGGACAGACCAAAACTTGTTCGACCAACGCACCTCTCGCAGTCAGGCTCATAGGGCGTTGCACCCTATTCTGTAATGGGGAGTCACCCGCTAATGGGCGACAGCGTATGCTCATGGGGAGAGACGACAATCACGTGATCCTAGAGATGGGATAGAGGAATCTGATGCCTCCCTGCGTGAGGGAGGCGAGTGGTAGGGCTGCTTGCCCTTTTCCTGCTCTCGTCAGGCGCGGTCTTCGTGCTCTCGCGTGGCCACCTAGCTCTGGATCACGCCGCGGAGGTCATGTTGGTGTAGAAAGTCGCGCATGTCAAAGGGTTGGTTGTCTCGACACGGCGGGGGTCTCCGAGCGCTCCCTGTTACCGAGGGAGGACGAGATCTTTCCTACCGTGGGGGCTGCCACGATTCTTGACAATCGTGACCTTCACCAGTTCTAGCGACTAAAGTGGAGTTTGTCGCCATAGTTTGGCGCCGGACGGTCTCAACCAAGAGGACGAGGCCACACAACCATAGCACAACTAGCGAACCCTCCGGTACTGCTACCGGTGGGTGGCTAAGAAGCATTCGCACAGTCTGCAGATTCTGTGTAGGCGTCATGGCCTCATAGACGAGCTGCCGAGCGCAAAGTGGCAACATATCACGAGGGGGGAGCCCCGATATTCGTGCTGCATGACGTCCTTCATGATGTCACTGCCAAAGACTGGGTCCTATGCGGTAGCTCCTCCGGGCAACGTTATGGTGGTTGGTGCTGTACCAGAGCGTCCCCATATCCGGCGCTGACCTGGTTCCCCTCTGGGGCGCGTGGCTTGAGGATCATCGTCGGAAACCAGAATACGGGAGCCTTCGCTGCCCCCTGTTGCATGAACTGTCATGCAAACTTCCTGTTGAGCCTCGGAGCCCTCGAACTTCGATTCGGTGTCCGATTCCTAGAGCACATCGGACTCATCTGGGTCGTATCACATGGCGAACACCTCGTGGTAACCGGGGTCCTCGGAACAGGACTCAATGATTACTATGGATCTGTCCATGGGTAGTCCAATCTAACTTGCAACAACTACAAACGCAAAAACGTGTGCCCCTACCTAGCGCGCCAATTGTCGAGGGTTAATCCATAATAATGGTTCCAGGATATACCGATTGGTGGACGCATGAACAACGTTTTGCGGTGTTCGTGTGCTTGTGATGAACTAAAGAACACGGGGATTATCTAGGTTCAGACCTCTCGAATGATAATAGACCTACGTCTTATGTATTTTGTTATTAGAGTCTGTGAACTGGTTCATATGAGTTTTCTCGGCTCTTGCTTCTACGTCTCTTTATGAAACAGGTCCTCTTCTCTTTATATACTAGAGAGAAAGGAAACTTATAAGTGGACACTGTTTAGCGGATCCATACCTGGTTAGATATTCTACTCTTAGATCATCATCATGAAGAATCGGGTAAACCCAACTTGCTCTGAGAGCTCTACATGCCCGTCACATCCATCGCATAGCATAAGTCAGTTCGCAACACCTCACTTCATATAAATTAATGCTATAGGACGAGGCACTGTCCATCTATGCCGGCCACAACTTTGTTCGCTGGAAAAAGTGCTTCGGGAAGGAAAACACTTAAGTAGACATCAATAAATACGATTAGACATGTTAGGTATGAGCGTCTCACGACCAGCAAGGGCTGATCGTGGGATAATATTATATCGTAAGGAGGCTGATCACGCAAGTCTCATGCTGGTCGTGCGAGATAAGGGTTGATCGCTCAATAGGCTAAGGTTCAGGAAATATTCCTCGTCGGTCGCCACAACCCTCGCGGGGCCTGTTAGCCAGAATACCTCCTTACTCAATACTCCGACATACAACTTTCTCACAATTGATCCACATATTATCCTCTACGACATGTAATCTGATCGTAAGCACACTTATTGTCAGAGGATGACAGATAGGTTCACGGTGAGAAAATTATAATTTTTAGCAATATGTGTCAAAATAGTTGTAGTTTTTTTAAATAAGCACGAGAAATTACATTTTTCTGCGACATGTGTCAAAATAGTTATAGTTTTTTGAAATTTACTCTTTTTTTAATATAAGGGCGCTGCGCTGAACCGTATCTATACCCTGTAAAGACGTATTCTGGTACTTCCGTTTACACACTGCGAAAGCGTACTAAACTTTCCATCCCCTCCCCCCATCCAAGCAGAGCTATCCACAAATTCCACCGGTATCCCACAAATTTGCTTCCCTCCTCCTCCCGAACCTTCCTCGCCATCACCGGCGCTAAATTCCGCCGCGATTCCTCCCCGCGCGGCAAGCTGCACGCTTGATCCACTGCTGCCGTCGCTATCCTAGCTCCGGTAAACCCTACCATGCTCTAATCCCCTGATCGATTTTCACTGCCGGCGGCGACGTCCGTCGCTCCAATACGTTCGTGCTGTGATTGCTTCGAAATTTTGCTTAGTCCCGTTTCGGTTTGACGCATTCTTCGCGTGGTAGGTAGTAGAATGCTGCTACTCGGTACGTTGCGAGTGTGCAGTTCGAATTTTATCCCTGATGGCGGTGTGATTGTGCTGCTGGTCTTTCGATTCCAGACCTAGCCTGGTAGCTGTGAGGAACTAACTAGCTGCTAGTACTAGCTTAATTTCTTCTGGTGATACACTAACAGCTCGTTTGGTTTGCATCGCCACATGATCAGAGGGACCATCCGATACAAAAACCGAGCCTAACAGCTCGTTTGGATGGTGTCGCAGGACCATCCCGACCGTCGCCATGCAGTTTTTCGCTACCAATGCAGCAAGTTTTTTTCTCTGGACCAGGCCATCCGATGGAAAAGCGTCTGACGACGTCGTCCGGAGCGGGAACGGTCCGGACGGCCTGATCCGGCAAACCAAACTCACCGCATGGTGCTGTACTGACACCTTTGTTCGAATTCCCTTTTATTTGTCTTAGGATCTCTTCAAATTTAAACGAACAGTGATATGGGAAATGTTTGGTTCTGTTTCTCTGTTTACTGTTTTGAGTCTATAATAAATTCAGGTTCGTCGAACTGCCTACTTGTTTCAATTTTTTGTGCGGTTCATATTCTATAAGGTTTGAAAGCTGGTTCATATTCTATCAGGCTAAGTGTTTTTTTTTGTACGAATTCTGCTAGAAGTGATTGGTATGAGTTGTTGCTAGCTTGATTCGTGCTCTGGAGGAAGGTCTATGTAGGGCTGCTTAGATTGCTGGTACGGTTAGCTTGTTTAGCTGCTACTTGTTTGTAGCACTGCAGTGTGCGCTGTCATCAAATGCTTGCTATTTATTTTGATGCAAATTTCTGTTTGAATTATTATAATGTTCTAGCCACAAATTTATATGCTGGAAATGCAAACTTAACCCCTTTTCTAGGACCTGAACATAGCTTTAGTTGAAGAGAACATGTATTGATGGATGATTGTTTGTTTTGCACTGTGCCCATTTTATGCTCACCTGTCACAGTCTCACAGCTACTGCTTTCTGATATGTTTAAACTTGGATAGTTTGGTGTTCCTTTTTCTTAAATTTGCGTGAATTTCGTATATTTCTTTTTTAAAAACTGTAGAACTGTTGTAAAATTCAGCAAAGGTGTTAAACAACTGGTTCGATACGGGGTGTATTTTGTGCTAACAAGGTGTTGCGTTCTATCAGAAATTTTACGTGTGTACAATATGGTGCTTTTACAAATTAAAACATTATTTATTGAAACTGCCATGTAGTTGTTTTAGTTTGATCAGTCTTGTGTGATCAGTTGAATTAGAAGCTGGTCTCATACTAACATGTGTTAATTTCTTTGGGCCTTTATTTCACTTTTGAACATTTGTTTTCTCTACGTGCTTATATTCCAAGGGTATGACCTTTTTGTTTACTTCTAGTTGTACTACTTGCTAGTGATTATTCTGAACCTGCCAGAAAGCAACATACTGCAGCATTTTATTTTACCCTTTAATGCGTCTGTCAGTTGAAGTATCCTCAGTTGGAATGTAAATGCTTTCCTCTATCTTTAATGACCCCTACAGAAAAATTCTTTGTTCTTGATGATTGTTACTTTGTTAGCACCTTGGTTCCTATATTTTTATGCACTTCATTGCTTTTTCTGAACTTAAGATATATTCGACTTTAATAGTACATATGAATGACAGATGGCATTGCCAGATCAAAGGGTAGAAGTAGATGCATTAGAAAGACACTTATTGGCTGCTTCATCTTCAAACGACTACAACGGAAACTGTGAGGATGGGGTCCTCTATGATGCATCATTTGGAGCAATGGAAGACAATTTTGTCAAGTATCACATTGCTTGGTGGATTCTTTTATCTATATTACTAATCTTAGCCTGGGGAGTAGGAGTCCTCATGTTACTTTACTTGCCTATTCGGGTATATGTGTGCCGGAGGGACTTCCGCTCTAGGAAGCTGTACTTGACACCACATGCTGTTGTTTACAAGGTATTTGCATGTGGAATGTGAAAATTACTATTTGATTTTATTTTCATGCTATTCATCTATCCAATGCCCTTGATCATAATCCAGGTAAACAAGCCTGTTGCCTTTTCTTGTTTTGGGGCTTTGAAGAACGAAAAATATGTTGTCCTCCCTTCAGTTTCTGATGTTGTCGTTGAGCAAGGTAATATCAATGCTGCTGAACAAACTCGTCAGTGATTACTGATTAGTGATGAAGAACTCATCAGCCTTCAGCCCACAATTAGTGTGAACTGGATGGAGAAAACCACATCAAGAAATTAATGGTTCAATTGTTCTTTTGGAAAGAAAACAACACAACTTAAATAATTTCACTAGTGTATTTCCAGTTACACACCTCTACAAAAGTTCAGGTGTAAATGTAACTCTCAAATATGAAAAAGGAGGATAATATAGAACTTGAGTTTAGACAGCATGATCTAGATTCTAGACTTATGTTAATGACACAAGAATAGACTACCTTATACTACCCAAGTGCTCTTGCTAGGACTTGCTGACAAGAGAATTGAGTTCTTTTTCATATCCATCTTTCTGGGCTTTATTGAAAAGTCAATTTTCATCTGGCAAAATTACAGAAAGAACAGTCCCTCTGTTGTTTTGACTGTGACAAGCTACAACATGTAGTTTGTTCTTAATGTTTGTAAATGAGATACAGTGTTGCTACAAAACAATTCAGTTACTTATCACATGATTTCTGTAGGTTATCTCCAATCCCTTTTTGGAATATATTCAATCAGAATTGAGAATATTGGTGTTAGAAGGCCTGCAAGTGATGATATAAAGATAACTGGAGTTGCTAACCCACATGATTTCAAGAAGGTACTCCATTTTTTTTTAATTTTCTGTCTCAGTTGATCTTTAGTTTTTGTTGAATTAAATTTTGCATATACTTGTTCAGGCTGTTCTAGTCCATATTTTGAATACAAGGAATCTGCATTTCAGTAGGAAATCTTCTGTATCTGATGATGAACAGAGCACAAGTTTGAATCCTATAGCTAGTGCATGGGTATGCCTTCACTTCTCTTGTTTCATTTACACTTTAACACTTGAAA
This sequence comes from Phragmites australis, assembly GCF_958298935.1. Taxonomy (NCBI): domain Eukaryota; kingdom Viridiplantae; phylum Streptophyta; class Magnoliopsida; order Poales; family Poaceae; genus Phragmites; species Phragmites australis. The sequence continues at coordinate 18,727,723 of NC_084942.1, read as the reverse complement.
CTGTACCCATATCAGCTATTAAAAAGCATCTGGTTTCCAAATGCTACTGAAATGTGTTTAAGAAACATGTCTTTCCGACTGTGATGTGTGTTGTTGTGATGTACACTTATACCGTAATACTTAATGGGGATAAATCACGGAGTGATACTGACAGCGATAGCTTGAAGGTAAACCTGCTGGTTCACTCTTCTAAATTCTCAAAGAGGATTTGTAGTTTACTTAGCAAGAAGTCACCGGAGTCATGTGACACCAATGCTTTGCTTGCATGTGAGATCCGCCCATATTTGTGCTTAGATGAGAGGATGCACACCAGAGAGAAGAAAGAAATTTGAGAGGCTTTTGCTAATTCTAAATAGGCAGCTTATTTCTAACAACCATAATTTACGCAATCTCTAGAGTTTCCAGGCACCGCAATGGTACAGTTCATGCTACAGAACCGTGCATGAACAGTTTTTTTTTTTTTTTTTTTTTGTACATGTGACAGTTGTAAACCTAGCATGTAGTCTTCAATATACATTCGTGAAATCGTGATTGCACCGAGACTGGAAATGGTTGTACTGAACTACTGACTGGTTTATTGTCTGCTGCCAGCCCGGCCACTTTGTTCTTAGCTTTGCCAGCAGGCTCTGTTAATCTGTGTATATTTCCTGTGGCAAGATTAAAGGACGTTATGGCCTTTATTTTCAATAATTATAACAGAAATTGGTTCACATGTCTACTGCGATGGAAAACGCTGTATTTTGAATTCCTTGTTGGCTAGAGCTTAGGAATTAGAGCTATTTTCTCTGAAATTTACTTGGATTAAATATGTTTGTGTCGATTTGTAGTGTTATTTTTTCTTAACAATATATTTGGATTAAACATGTTAAGTTTGTATGTATGTGTAACCAAGTTCTTGCTTTGCTATTACTTTGATAAACTCTTTGTGCTTCACCATGTTGTCTAAAATCTGAAGTATTACATTGAGTTTTCAGGTACCTCCTCTTGGAGAGTTGATACTAGAGAAGCTTGATGAAGTTGAAATCTCTGTAAAGGTGACTAATGCAGGAAACACTTCGCAGCACTTTAGGAAATTCTTTCAACATTCTCTTTGTATTAATATCATCGCAAATACAGTACTAGAGAAAAATATGAAAAACATTAGAAAGTCCAAGAATTTTAGATTTATAACTTGGTAGTTAAGAGCATGTACTGCCATCAAGTTATAGCCCAATACAAGACTTATCTCACAGTTGATAGAAGTAGGTCCTTTAATGAACTTTAAGTATTTCGAGCTGCAAACACTTAGCTCGGAGTCGAAGCTATTCAGCCAAAATGCTACTATGCTAGTACCATTTAATGTTGTAGTGATGCAGGTCTACATCTATTTCCTTGGGGGTGATATTTTGTTGGTTGCTCGTATCTTCTTTTGGCAGTTGATGCATATATATTAAATCTGACAGATTTAATAGACGATCATTCTTTTACTGGTGTTAGTTCTCTTCAACCTGTAACATGAATTATCTTTCACTCAGAAAATGCAAGCACTGCTAGAGGGGGTTGAAACATCCAAAATGAATACCAGACCCAGTTGACTTAGTAGATTTTGACAGGTATGCCAAGTTTTAGTTCAGTTGTCCTCTTCCCTACTTTCACTATCCTGTCAAACAGTATAGAAGTATTTTTTTGGAAAAGAGAAGCTTTATTAACTCTTATTATTACATTCAGATGATACGACCATACAAGGTATTACCCCTGACTTCTACATAACAAAGATGCATACAGCCAGAACAAAACAACAAAAACACTAAGAACAAACAAAGTAGAGACTCCACATATTGGAAACAGAACTCCCTAGAAGTAGTTATTATAGCTAGGCTTGGATGCAGAGTCTAGAATGTCATCCAAACTGGGTAAAGAGCTCCCTGGCCACTTTCTCTAAGCGTGTGCATGCCGAAGTAATCAGCTTACGATGCTCCTACCACTAAACCACAGACCATAGTTGGAGCCAATGTGTAAAAGTAAAAATAACCTAGCATGTAGTTATAGGAGGGCATAGATGTATACGATTGGATATTGGAGTTGACCGACTTTTTGTGTGGCATGTCCAAGTTCCTGTACGATGCTCGCTTCATGGCCTTCGACATGGAGTCCTCATCCACAGCCGGCAGGCCATCCCCCGACTGCATGGCCTCAATGCGACCACAATACATAAGTACTTAAGTTTCTTGTATTAGTACTCTGAAGTTCTTGTCCCTTAATGTCTTAGTTCAGTTGTCTTCTTCCCTACTTTCGTTGTCTTGCCAAACAGTAGTCGATTATTTCAGCGTCTTGTATTAGTCTTCTGTAATTATTGGCCCTTAAAGTCTGTTTCAGTTGCGAGTTCCATTGTAGATACTGCAGCTGATTGCGTGGCTCGAGCCAGTTGCATGAGATTTCTCGCGTTGTCACGTCATTGGACTGTTAACTAAGATATCCAAGAGGGTTTTCTTGCACATGCTAGATAGAACTGATTTCTGTTCTGTTTCAAGAGGGTCACTGTCGCTGCTTTCCCTGTAGGGTTTTTGAAACAAACCTTTAGTTGAACTCAGCAAGAACTTGACTAGAAAAGGGTCATCCACAGAAACTATCCAGAACATGAGTTCTGAACTTATGATACTAAAATTTCATCTGTCTAGCAAGTAACAAAACAACTCTGTTTCTACAAAATCTGTGGGAATATGCAGTAATCAGCCCAATACCTCTACTTATTCAGCAAGACCTCAGCCGAACTTCAGCTCTAGTTACCAAATCATTGTGATCACCAGAAAAAAATTATGGCGCTCCTGATTTGGTGATCGCTTTGCTAATTGGTGATGGTTTCCTCTACCCAGATGATGGCTTGACAGTCAATAAATTTCTTGCATTACATGGAGTTCAAGTCATGCCTCTACATTAAATTAGAGCATGTTTGTTTCGGTTTCGGATGGTGGATTTCAGTTTTTATAATCCAAAAGTGAAGCAAACAGATAACTTTTTGCTATAGCTTTTTACAATCCACTTGTTGGATTGTGGGAATCCAAAAAGCTGGTTTTCCTTAGCTTTTCACAGATTGTGAAAGTCTATTTTACTGAATTGTTTATAAAAGTATTTTATAATCCACAATCTAAAAGTTTTTCATAATTCAATTTTTTTACAATCCACAATCTACAAGCTACTTTTTAGATCCAAGGCTGAAACAAAACAGGCCCTTAAAATATGACCTAAGGGTACTTCTTAAAAAACATCTAAAGCAATGTAGAAAAGGCAAGATGCCCCTCTTAGTCTTTATTTTTGAGGCAGCATGATATTATAGGTTCTCTTTGATGATGCTATGCAGCATTCATAGGCCTCTAGTTACACATGGACTAGAAACTGAGTCTAGCTCAGTTGGTTGAGTGTGTGGATGTACGTCTATCGAGGTTCGAGTTCTCTTCGACGTGAATTTAAATACATATTTCTTCTTATTGATAATGCTACCTAATTCCTTCTATATCGGTCAAGTTTTTTTAGTTACACATGGACCTGGTAGAGTGCACTGCTGCTTTCTTAAAATGCTGTGGAATGTTTTAGTGGATAATTGTAGCAGGTGCATCCATTTGTTTATCCTAATCCGATGAACAATAAATATTTCCAACACGTGGTTCATTGAACCTTATAAGCATCTCGTCGTTTCTTGTAACCACAAGAAGGTGGGAAATCATTTCTTTATAGAAAAAAAAACAGATTTGCAGCTGCCGGTTTCCTGGCGAAAAGGCAGTATCTGCTTCCAGTCAAGGCTGACTGCTGGACTTTTCACCCTTGTTCTCCATCCTCTGTTCACACTTCACGATATTTTCCTGTTCTTTGAAGGACCACTCCCCAATATTAATCTCCTGTCTGCATGATGTCAAATCGTGCCATGCACATAATCTTTTGGAATCCTTGTCCCTGATGTATGGGAGAAAAATGGACCCAACCCATCATAACCAAGTTTATTGATTTGGTGGTTATGGCTGCATTGCTTGATGTCCTATCTAGCGTAGTTTAAGCACATAGTGGTCATGAATTATGATGTTGCCTTTTGGTTTGGTCTCCCATCATATTGCACCATGATCAGAATTGAATTTTCAAAATAAAGAAATTCTCGCAGCCACTCAGAGCACTCACTAGTGCCATCGGAAGGCATCATCTGGTCTTGTTTAAACTGGGTAGATCTTACATGGGCGTATCTTTATGGTAGTGCACATGATCGTCACACCGGATCAAACATTTATTGGGGCGCAGAAAATCACTATCCCTAGCTACGTGTAGGTTGGACTAATTGGAGTAGATGATGATAAAGTTTGTCTCTATTGTTTGAGATTTTAGGATTGAACAAGATGTGACCGGTGTCGATCCCTTTGGTGGCTATCAGCATCGTGGTCATGGTTGCTGTCGATAGCAGTGGGCTCGTGCATACATTTTCATGTATATCTAAGGATTCATGTAACTTTGTTATTGTCTTATGTTTTGTCCTGTATAATCATTTCTGATAATAGATGGTGATGGCTTGCTATTATTTGCAGATCATTCTGTAATCAAGCTGGGAATTTCACTTTCTGCACATAAAGTTATAGTTGAAAGGGAACAATCATTCAAACTTGCAACTAGAAAAAAAATCTGCTTGATGATCAGATAAAATAAGTGGAATCAAGTCACCATCCTGCAACTGGTGCTGTCGATATTAGATGCTGATAACAAGACTTTTACTGTTTACTGTGGGCATGCCTATTTCATTTTAAACACTTAATTTAACAAAGATTGATACGTTTCTTCCCCCCTTTCCTTAGTGAGCGCTTCTTGATTACTCACAGATAAATAAATAAATAAAATAAAAACTTGTTGACTACTCTTTTGTTGAGATATACAAGAGAGAAATTTTAGTCTTGGCCTAAACACCTTGGTTAAATAGTGCAAATTGGATCGAATTTGTTCTACTGAACTGTCTTTCTGCCTGTTTAGCCTGGTCTAAATGCTTTGTTGGGCAAGCAGAATTTGGGGTAGCTGCTATAATTCCTATAGAGAGGCTTTCAGTTGTTTTCGAGGTTTGCATGGTAAAATGATATGTTGCCTAATTCCTGTTAAATCCTAATTCCTGTTAAATCGAGCACTTTGCTCCTTGTAATTTGCAGTATAGCTTAAATTACCAATATAGCAGGCTTTTTACTTTTTGTTTGCTTCTCAAAGTGCTATTGGCGTTTAAAAATTCTTTTGCAAAACTATCTACTTCAGTGAATCAGATAGCTTGAGCAATTGACACCTTTTCTTTTCCTGCCTAGTTGTGTTTTCTGATACTGGTCTTGAGTTTTCTATATACCCGAATTAACCTTTGATTGTTTTGACAAATTTATAAACTGGGGCCAGCCGCAAGTCAAATCTGTTGCTTTGTTGTTGATCCTGGCAGCCATGGACCATGACGAGAGTCACCAAACGTCTTCCCCTTTTTCTAAGCTATCACGTGGGCAAATGCATGCTGTTTGCAATTGAGTGAGACTAATCAGCCTTTGATTCGATGCAATGACATTATTGGTTCCTTGACCGAATCTGTGGAATAATGTAGCTAATACTCCCTCTGTACGATGTAAAGCATGCAGTTAAAACTCCCTAACTTTGATAACTGATTTAAGAAGAACGACTTGGATTGTTCATATGTAGTAGTATCATCATATTTATCATGAAAAATATTTCCATAATATAGTAATGTTATTATTATTATTATTATTATTATTATTATTATTATTTCCATATAAATAGTAGATATCAAAGCAGCATATTACAGGCCCTAGCGATCTCCATAAGGCCATATTTTGTACCTCTGTCTTGACTACCAACATAAAGATGTTCCTTTTCCGGCATTACCTAGAAACTAGCATGCATGTTGACATTTTGTTCTTTTTTTAATGAAACCGGCATGAGGATTGTCTATTATATTAATTAGAAAAAAACCTCATGAATTACGAACAAAGAGTTAAAAAACCAGAAAATAGCAAAAAAAAAAAAGTCAGGGAGCCCGGCAAATCCCTAATCCAACGATGAAGACCTATTCTCGCACTTAAGATACCCAAGATGGTACACGCCTGCAAAAACCTAAAACTTAAATGAGAGGTTTCATGCTTGATAATTTGAACAATTTATTCCGTGAGCTGCTCTCAATGGTGACATTTAAAGGTGGCCAAGTGGGCCCGGTCAAGTGGGTCAGCATGAGGCACGGTTATTTTGGTCCGGTTTAAGCACGGCACGGTAGCTAACGGGTTAGGATGGCACGGCACGACGGCTTGAGTCGTGCCTGTGTCGGAGTTATGGCACGACGGGCCGGCACGGTACAGGCTGTTTAACTGTTTCTATTTTTGTAATATCTTATATAATTTGTTTAGATCTAATATCATATATGATATGTGGTGCAATAATAGTGTGCTTGACTGTAAGTAAAAGGTCATGTGTTTGATTTCGGTGAAAGCTAGTTTTTGTGATTTTTCGCGGACTGATAGATTGATATAAAAAAAATCATCGGATATACCGTACCGTGAACCGACACAGTACAACCCGAGACCATACCTCAATGGACATGACGTATCGGTCGGACCGTCCGTTTGACCACCTCTGATGACACTCCTATCCATTATCTCAACACGAGATATTTCTAGCTTCCACACATGTCTTCTCTCCAGCGAGCCTTGCCGTTGCCGGGACTCCAGCCACGTGGTCCCACGTGCCAGTCACTCGTGCGTAGCGTCAAATACAGGGATGGCAGCCTCGCCTACTTACCTGTATACACGTGAGCAATTAGAAAGAAATGTCGGGAAGAAGAAGCGATAGAAACGTTCTTCGTTCATCGCCTGCATGCATCATTGTTCTTGGCCTACTCTGCTCTGCTAGCTAGAGTGGCCAGATGATAGTCAGTGAACAATTTGTTGATTGCGAAGGTAAGTGGGGCTTATCGCTCGAAGTACGATGGAGAATTTGAATTCACTTAAGTGGATAGTTTTCTCTCTTCTTAATATTCTAAATATTTACTTTCTTTGTTTTAAAATAATAGATGTATTTCTTTTAGACTTGATCTTCGAAGTTAGATTTTAACTAAGATTTTGTTATAAAATATATTATTTATAGCTATAAAATCTATGTAGTGTGAATTATTTTAAATTATAAAACTAATTATATAATTTTTATACATTAGATATTCTTATAATTTAATTAAATGTTAGTTAAAATATATAAAATTTAATTTTTTTTAAAAAAATATGTTTATTATTTTTTAGCGGAGGTAATATGTCAAAGACTCCAAGGAGGATAGTAGATCACCCTGTCCACAACCCCTCCTTGTTTCTTGGGTGTAGCGAGTAGATAATCGATAGATCATTTTTGTTGTAGATTCTGGGCATGGTTGTGTGGCCCTTCCAACTTTATTTGGATGGAGAGGAATTTGAGCTTATGTACCGTAGAACCGAATTTTCATCGATTCCTGAAGCATCAAATTTGTATGCATGGTGGAACAACAATTTGCATCTTGCCATCCAAGTAGGGAAGGAGGGAAAGGGTTGAGATTGTGCTGGCATGTAAGTGGGACTAGCAGGTTCTATGTTGTTCCTTCTTTTTTTTTTCTTTGTCTTTTAATATTAATATATTTATTATAGTATGGTTTCTCCAACTGAGTAGAATTAGCATAAAGAAAATTCTATAAGACTCGATCTCACAGAAAAAGGATCTCTTGTGTATATCATGTATATTCTTCTTTCTCTTAATTACACATATCAACTGTTAGATTAAAGAAAAACAATATAGATCAAAAATCTCCTAGCAGAATTTCCTTACCAAATAGCAGGAAAGCAATGAATACATACAAGCTGCCATTGGCTGTCGTGTGGGCTCTTCCCCAGCCTTGCGCTAGCTGCCAGGCGGCTGGGCCACCTGTCGATCACATCCGGCGAGCAATGCAACCATGCAAGAATAATCTTGTAATTTTGGTTTCATGGAAGGGCTTTGAAGGGCCACTCCTCAATATTAATCTCCTGTCTGCATGATGTCAAATCGTGCCATGCACATAATCTTTTGGATTCCTTGTCCCTGATGTATGGGGAGAAAAATGGACCCAACCCATCATAACCAAGTTCATTGATTTGGTGGTTATGGCTGCATTGCTTGATGTCCTATCTAGCGTAGTTTAAGCACATAGTGGTCATGAATTATGATGTTGCCTCTTGGTTTGGTCTCCCATCATATTGCACCATGATTAGAATTGAATTTTCAAAATAAAGAAATTCTCGCAGCCACTCAGAGCACTCACTAGTGCCATCGGAAGGCATCATCTGGTCTTGTTTAAACTAGGTAGATCTTACATGGGCGGTATCTTTATGGTAGTGCACATGATCGTCACACCGGATCAAACATTTATTGGGGCGCAGAAAATCACTATCCCTAGCTACGTGTAGCTTGGACTAATTGGAGCAGATGATGATAAAGTTTGTCTCTATTGTTTGAGATTTTAGGATTGAACAAGATGTGACCGGTGTCGATCCCTTTGGTGGCTATCAGCATCGTGGTCATGGTTGCTGTCGATAGCAGTGGGCTCGTGCATACATTTTCATGTATATCTAAGGATTCATGTAACTTTGTTATTGTCTTATGTTTTGTCCTGTATAATCATTTCTGATAATAGATGGTGATGGCTTGCTATTATTTGCAGATCATTCTGTAATCAAGCTGGGAATTTCACTTTCTGCACATAAAGTTATAGTTGAAAGGGAACAATCATTCAAACTTGCAACTAGAAAAAAAAATCTGCTTGATGATCGGATAAAATAAGTGGAATCAAGTCACCATCTTGCAACTGGTGCTGTCGATATTAGATGCTGATAACAAGTCTTTTACTGTTTACTGTGGGCATGCCTATTTCATTTTAAACACTTAATTTAACAGAGATTGATACGTTTCTTCCCCCCCCCCCTTCCTTAGTGAGCGCTTCTTGATTACTCACAGATAAATAAATAAAATAAAATAAAAACTTGTTGACTACTCTTTTGTTGAGATATACAAGAGAGAAATTTTAGTCTTGGCCTAAACACCTTGGTTAAATAGTGCAAATTGGATCGAATTTGTTCTACTGAACTGTCTTTCTGCCTGTTTAGCCTGGTCTAAATGCTTCTTTGTTGGGCAAGCAGAATTTGGGGTAGCTGCTATAATTCCTATAGGAGGCTTTAAGTTGTTTTCGAGGTTTGCATGGTAAAATGATATGTTGCCTAATTCCTGTTAAATCGAGCACTTTGCTCCTTGTATTTTGCAGTATAGCTTAAATTACCAATATAGCAGGCTTTTTACTTTTTGTTTGCTTCTCAAAGTGCTTTTGGCGTTTAAAAATTCTTTTGCAAAACTATCTACTTCAGTGAATCAGATAGCTTGAGCAATTGACACCTTTTCTTTTCCTGCCTAGTTGTGTTTTCTGATACTGGTCTTGAGTTTTCTATATACCCGAATTAACCTTTGATTATTTTGACAAATTTATAAACTGGGGCCAGCCGCAAGTCAAATCTGTTGCTTTGTTGTTGTTGATCCTGGCAGCCATGGACCATGACGAGAGTCACCAAACGTCTTCCCCTTTTTCTAAGCTATCACGTGGGCAAATGCATGCTGTTTGCAATTGAGTGAGACTAATCAGCCTTTGATTCGATGCAATGACATTATTGGTTCCTTGACCGAATCTGTGGAATAATGTAGCTAATACTCCCTCTGTACGATGTAAAGCATGCAGTTAAAACTCCCTAGCTTTGATAATTGATTTAAGAAGAACGACTTGGATTGTTCATATGTAATAGTATCATCATATTTATCATGAAAAACATTTCCATAATATAGTAATGTTATTATTATTATTATTATTATTATTATTTTCATATAAATAGTAGATATCAAAGCAGCATATTACAGGCCGTAGCGATCTCCATAATGCCATATTTATGTACCTCTGTCTTGACTACCAACATAAAGATGTTCCTTTTCCGGCATTACCTAGATACTAGCATGCATGTTGACATTTTGTTCTTTTTTTAATGAATCTGGCATGAGGATTGTCCATTATATTAATTAGAAGAAAACCTCATGGATTACGAACAAAGAGTTAAAAAAAACTAGAAAATAGCAAAAAACAAGGTCAGGGAGCCCCGCAAATCCCTAATCCAATGATGAAGACCTATTCTCGCACTATAAGATGCCCAAGATGGTACGCGCCTGCAAAAACCTAAATCTTAAATGAGCAGTTTCATCCTTGATAATTTGGACGATTTATCATGTGAGCTGCTCTCAATGGTGACATTTAAAGGTGACCAAGTGGGTCGGATCAAGTGGGTCAGCATGAGGCACGGCTATTTCGGCCCGGTCTAAGCACGGCACGACAGCTAACGGGTTAGGCCGGACCGGCACAACAGCTTGGGTCATGCCTGTGTCAGAGATGTGGCACGATGGATCGGTATGTACAACTCTTTTAACTGTTTCTATTTTTATAATATCTTATATAATTTATTTAGATCTTATATAATGATAGTGTGTTTGACTCTCAAACAGAATATTTCTAGCTTCCACACATGTCTTCTCTCCAGCGAGCCTTGCCGTTGCCGGTCACTCGTGCGTAGCGTCAAATACAGGGATGGCAGCCTCGCCTACTTACCTGTATACCCGTGAGCAATTAGAAAGAAATGTCGGGAAGAAGAAGCGATAGAAACGTTCTTCGTTCATCGCCTGCATGCATCCTTGTTCTTGGCCTACTCTGCTCTGCTAGCTAGAGTGGCCAGATGATAGTCAGTGAACAATTTGTTGATTGCGAAGGTAAGTGGGGCTTATCGCTCGAAGTACGATGGAGAATTAGAATTCACTTAAGTGGATAGTTTTCTCTCTTCTTAATATTCCTAAATATTTACTTTCTTTGTTTTAAAATAATAGATGTATTTCTTTTAGACTTGGTCTTTAAAGTTAGATTTTAACTAAGATTTTGTTATAAAATATATTATTTATAGCTATAAAATCTATGTAGTGTGAATTATTTTGAATTATAAAACTAATTATATAATTTTTATACATTAGATATTCTTATAATTTAATTAAATGTTAGTTAAAATATATAAAATTTAATATTTTTTTTAAAAAATATGCTCTATTATTTTTTAGCGGAGGTAATATGTCAAAGACTCCAAGGAGGATAGTAGATCACCCTGTCCACAACCCCTCCTTGTTTCTTGGGTGTAGCGAGTAGATAATCGATAGATCATTTTTGTTGTAGATTCTGGGCATGGTTGTGTGGCCCTTCCAACTTTATTTGGATGGAGAGGAATTTGAGCTTATGTACCGTAGAACCGAATTTTCATCGATTCCTGAAGCATCAAATTTGTATGCATGGTGGAACAACAATTTGCATCTTGCCATCCAAGTAGGGAAGGAGGGAAAGGGTTGAGATTGTGCTGGCATGTAAGTGGGACTAGCAGGTTCTATGTTGTTCCTTCTTTTTTTTTTCTTTGTCTTTTAATATTAATATATTTATTATAGTATGGTTTCTCCAACTGAGTAGAATTAGCATAAAGAAAATTCTATAAGACTCGATCTCACAGAAAAAGGATCTCTTGTGTATATCATGTATATTCTTCTTTCTCTTAATTACACATATCAACTGTTAGATTAAAGAAAAACAATATAGATCAAAAATCTCCTAGCAGAATTTCCTTACCAAATAGCAGGAAAGCAATGAATACATACAAGCTGCCATTGGCTGTCGTGTGGGCTCTTCCCCAGCCTTGCGCTAGCTGCCAGGCGGCTGGGCCACCTGTCGATCACATCCGGCGAGCAATGCAACCATGCAAGAATAATCTTGTAATTTTGGTTTCATGGAAGGGCTTTTCTAGGCGGTCGTGAGCTGTATTAACTTATGTACGTAGCAGGAACTAATAGAGCTTTAGACCCTTCTGAAGTTAGTTTCCTTGAAAGTGGACGAGCAATGGATTATTTGATACTATTAAGATATGAATTTAAACTGCCCTGATATTGTAGTAAAGGGCCGTAATTTGAACTTTTCCGACAAATATTGAGCTACACATGGTCCCAAACAGGACGGCTACCCTACACCCGGACGTTGGGAGAGTGGTAAATCATTGAGATGTCGTCCTCAGTTGCTTCTTAATTACGCGTTTGTTTGGTATAGTTTTAAATTTTTTATAAATATTTTGGTTTCAATTTCTTCTTAAAATGTTCCTATGGTAAATCAGAATCACTTTATACAATCGTTTGACTAGCAGGACGAATTTTGATTCTCAGAGAATGGCAATTGTAAATGAGAAATAAGTGATTTAGAAACGAGAGAAATCAAAACGAGAGAAATCAAATTGTCTGTTTCTCCCTCAAAGTATAAAATAGAATCACTTACTAAAAGCATTGTTTGACAGAGATTTTACTAATTCTGAGTAGAATATGAAACTTTTTTTCCTGCCAAACGCACCAAGGTAGCTAAGCAGCTGTAGTTTTTCCACAGGTTTATCAAATATGTGAGACTCTTATGGTGTGGTCTCGCAATCACACAACAATCATTTTTACATAAATATAAAAAGACACTGATATTTTACGCGTGGCTATAGCCGCCTATCGTCGACTACCAAAATGTGCAGCGGAAAGCTGATGGAAAAGTTGCTACGGACAAAAATGGCAGCCATCATCATCAATCTGAAATCTGAAACACTTTTCCTGAAAAAGTATACATGCCTCTAGACCCTACTATGGTGTTCGGCAACATATGCGTCCCGAGGCCTTGAAATCGACATGTCAATAACCACTTGGCCAAGGAAAGAGGCTAATAAGCTTCTTCCCTATTTTGTTCACCAACAAAATGTTCAACCGTATCCATAATCACAAGTTTTTTTTTGGTTCCAACGACGTTTCCCTTACTTTCGATGAGTGGCATTGGTCCGAGGATTGTAATTTAGGATTTAGTTTAAGATCCAGATAGGTCATTTTGTAACAATTTTCAGCATATGACTATGTTCAATTCCTTCCTTTTTTTAGAAATGTACACAAATATGGTACACTGTGTAGCGATTTATACATTCATAATATCTTTCTAAAAAGAGTACATATGCCGCCGAATAAGAGTTTCAACCTGCAGGTAACTGTTGTCAAATATAAAAGAAATAAGAGTGTGCCATCATTATCATCCCGATCTTACAATACATGCAATCATCCTTCTTGATCACCCGCCTCCGATCCAAGAGGTAGGAGTCATCAAGAGATGGTCCAAGATTACAGGTACAAGATGGGGAGGAGTAAAACAAAAGCAAACAATCTTGATTGGGTTTGCAGCACTATGTTAGTCTCTTTTCTGTAGGCTATTTTTAGGAAAGATATTATTTGTGGTTTTAGTGTTGCTGTAGCACGATGAAAGAGGAGGAGTACGTGCAACATCTCACTCTTTGAAGGTCATTGTAATGGAGTTCACTATCACACAAAGGCTTATCTCACACGGCTCAGAAAACCTCATTCCACATGGTTTTTGAGCCGTTACATTTATATCGTCAGAGATTACCACCCATTATCTCCCACGAGCAAGTAGTCGTGTGAGATAATCGCTAATTGTGGGAGACAAAATGGCAGTGATATTTTGTTCTAGAGACAAAAGGATAAAAAATAGTAAAATGTGCCCCCAAAAGCCACCCCCACTTTTTTTTTAACTATTTTCGCCAGTGTGTTGCCTGAGATTTGAACTCAAAATCTCATACCTCTGACCCATCCTTCTTACCACGTTCCAACTTGTGTTCATGCCTAGGTTTTAAAATATATTCTTTTTAACCTGTTATTACTATATACAGGTGGCACCGAAATTTAAACACAAGATCAAATTTAAATCATACATTAATATAGATATTTAAATCATACATTAACACATGAACATAAGATAATTTAAACATAAGTGAGTTTAATTTAAAAATTGATCTTTTTATTATACACAAAAGAATATCGGTACATTTTATCTTTGCATCATAGCTACACTATCCTAGCCTTCTTCATCGGCGCCATCGTCACAACTAATAACTAATCTTTTATAAATTTAAACAAAAGAAAGATCAGTTACTAAAAAAAATCTGGATTTATACAAAATCTTGCAATCTGGATCGCCATCATCTACACCTAACTAATCCTAAAAGATCATACATCTCTTGCTCGGCTCACCACCAATGGTTGCATTGTCACTGCAGTCAGAGTTGCCGTCTGTCGTCATCACCCTCGGTGCTAGCATCGCCCTCGGTGCTGGTGTGGCCCATGGTGTTGGAATTACCCACGCCTGTGAGACCGTCAGGGTTAGTGTCACCCTCAGTATCATCCACGATGTTGGCCTTCTCCTCACTGCCAGCCTCCTCACCACCGGCCTCCACCTCTGAGTGCAAGTTGCTGCTGACGGATGCATCATCAGCCTCCTCCTCTTCATCCTCCTCATCCTTTTTCTCCTCCTCGTTGGAGTGAAGTGGTATAGTCTCCTCACCCGAACTTGGTGGTGACCAAGTACCCTCCCACCACATGTCGAAGTCCTCATTGTCATTGGCCTCCTTGTAGGTGATATGCCCTAGAGGCGATCACATATACGGATTGGATCTGCGAGTGAGATTTAATATGATTAAAGGTCCATTAGGATTTAGAGTCATAATGGGTTTTAATATGATTAAAGGTTCATTAGCGTACTCTAAATAAGAGGAGGAGCCATGGGTGCAAGAGTGGATCCTGCCACAAAACCCTAGCCGCCACCTCTTTCAGTAATCCATGTGAATCCCTAGCTGGGCGCGCGGTGCTAGCACACCGGCGTACGGCATTCCATCCCTGTACATGTGGATACCGTAGAGACACTGCTGCTATTGTGGCGTTAATCTTCTCTGCGTGAAGATCACAACGCTGTACATGCTATATTGTCGATAAGGTAATCGACTACTTCCTCTTCGTGATCGAGGCCTCCCCGTTGTGGTCGAGGATCACGCGGTGACCACTTGGAACTGGTCGTAGGCTGCTAAGAGCTAGTCAGGATTTCTCGGATCTAGTCGAGGAGCACGACCACCTGCTTGGAGTTGGTCGAGGAGCACGACCACTTGTGTAGGGCTGGTCGCGGATCTGATCGAGAAGCTGCTCGAGGAATTTGACGCGCACGACGTTAGATTGATATACTCCAACTCTTCTTTCGCTACACCGCGCGTCGAGCGGTAACGATCTATGATCTCTGACTAGCATGATTTCTTGAGTGAATACGGTAGAATTTTTTGTTTTAGGCTAGCGTAGCCTACCTGTTCCCTACACTCCTCCGACTCAATGGTGAGCTCAAAGTTTGTCCCCTTTTGACAAGACCTTCATGGTCTCCTCCTCCTCTACATCTGACATGCTTGGATAAGAAGGAGATGGTGTAGAGAGCACTAGCGGTGGCGACGGAGGAGGAGCGGCCATGGGGAGGCGAGGCGGAGGAGCTCGCGACAGCCAAGAGGTGAAGGAGAGAGGCAAATGAGGGGGGGGGGGAGAGAGAGAGAGAGAGAGAGAGAGAGAGAGAGAGAGAGAGAGAGAGGTAGCCGGCCAATGGGAACTTAAAGGCCAGCTAGCATGGGATACAAAGCTTATTTTTCTCATCGTGGGGTAGAGAAATCATATGAGAGAAGATGGGCCATTTGGTATCCCCACGATTCTAGAGTATTTCGCACGGTTCAACAGTGGATCTGTCGTAATATTATATGTGACGGGATCATACTAGAACCGTGGGAGATACTGGCTATCTCTCACAATTCCAACCATGTAGCTTGTCACACATGGCTTTCAATTGGGACCGTAGGAGATTTTTGTCTCGCCCTAATTGGACGCGCCTCGCATATTTTTTTTTGTTCCAAAAAAATGTGAGATAAGAGGTCTCACCTAAACTGTTTTCTTTGATAGTGTCATGCACAGATGGACATATAGAAATAAGCTGCAAGGTGTACACTACTACAGAACTAGTCAAAAGTAGTTGCACATCAATGCCTGTTATATAAGAACCAGAACTAAAAATATATCAGTGTCGATTCTTAAGCTTCCATGTGTGAACATTGATCGAGGTGTTAAGAACCAACACTGAAACAGACTATCAGTGCCAACAACAAGCTGGGAAAGACTTTCGCGGAGAGCCTTCCACCCACCAACCATGCATTCGAACCGGCACAACGCAATCATCGAAGCCGCCACCAACACCTCACGCGCATGCTGCCCACAAGGCCACCACTAACGACTGGACTCCCCATGGGTCAAAACAGGTGGAAAGAAGATAGATCGACAAGGGGATGAGCCCAATAAGCATCGGGTGGCCAAGACGGGGGGAGCGACATGAGGTAGGGAAGCACCCCACTGTCGCTAGATCTGCATGAGAGGGCATCGGATCTAGCCACGATGACCTTCGATGGCCACCACATCGGGCACCACGATAGCAATGCTCACCAAAGTGCCAACAGCAACAGCCAAGCCGCGAGGCATGGAGCCTTCGCGCACCACTGCCGACCACCACACGATCCGCACCAACGCCACCTCACTGTCACCGACACCCTCCGCACCAACACGCACCGTCGGCCTCCGCACTAACGCAACACCGTACCACCAGCCTCCATACACATCTCCTAGCGACCGGCAATGACTGACACCTAAGCCAGGGAGGCGATACCCCTCGATAGCCTCCAAAAACCGCGCGTCGTTGCCACACCGCACCACTGCACCACAACCGCGCATCGGCCACGTCAAACCCATGGCGGTGAGATCCACGCACGGCCAGGGGAGCTTCCGCACCGCGTCTCTTATCGCAGTCGCTCCACAACAACATTGCATCGTGCCACTACACTGCAGGGCACTGCATCAGAGGAGCCACCACACTGCTGCAGGGGAGCCACCGCACCATTGCAACAGGCCACTTTTGTCGCACCACCCTGCCCTACGTTGCACCGCGCCGCACCGCACTGCAGGGCACTGCATCAGAGGAGCCACCACACTGCTGCAGGGGAGCCACCGCACCATTGCAACAGGCCACTTTTGTCGCACCACCCTACCCTACGTTGCACCGCGCCGCACCGCACTGCACCACTCTCCTGTGGAGGCCACTGATGCCAACAGTGTGTGGAACCGGCCACTGACACCCCGATCCAGCCAATGGCGTCCGGATCCGACTGCACATGCACGGATCCCACCGGCGGTGCACAGATCTAGCCGCAAACGCACGGATCTGGTCGACGACGTGTGGATCCGGCCCACCGAAATCAGAAGGAGGACAAAGTCGCACCATGAGACCGCCAGAACGAAGAAGAGAAAAAAAAAGAAGAGAGTAGAGGGAGGAAGGGCACGACGGGAGCCGCTTGGCCCGTCGCTGACTGCCACCACCACCGTCGAATGGCAGTGGCTGTGGTGGACACACTGAGCACGAAGGTGGGCCTAAGGGTAGCGAGGCCAAGTCACCTAAGTCGCCCTTAGGAGAGCGACACGAGGGCCGAACAACCTATTGTTATTGGATAGACGTCGTCGTTGAGTTTGTGCTTTTAAATTGGCCCATGCGTGATATATGACCCATGATGCATCCATAAAAAAACCAGTCCAAACAGCAGGCAAAACTTAAGATCGATCGCCAAGTGAGACGTGACCGGGTCCACTGAGCTAATCTTTGCTAGCGCCCATTTCCGGCTTTGTTAGATCGCTTCCATAGTTCGCCACACTTTTATATGACGAGCATGGTTTTTTTTGCGTGCACAACGGCTATGATAAATACGAGCTTCTGGCAAAAAAAATGAGTCGCTGATAGATGGATTTCGGTGGACGAAAAACGTTTGAGAGGCCAACAGCGTGCCTATACCAGTGCATACTCTCCTTTTTTTTCTAAGAGGAATACCAGGGCTTGCTTTTTTTTTCTGTGAGGAATACTAGTGCGTGCTCTCTCTCCCTCTTTTTTTTCTGTGACGAATACCAGTGCATGCTCTCTCTCTTTTTCTGTGAGGAATACCAGTACATACTCCAATTAAGTATGACAGTGAGTTAGGTTTGAGTCCACATCTTATTTTGCACCCGCGAGTACCTCATGCTCCAAAATCCCGAGGCACATTAGGCCTTACTGCCCATTCACACACCACACCCCTGCCCCAGCTGCTGCACCCCGCCACCGCTAGAGCCTAGTGCGACCTCTTGTGCCTCGTCGTCCCATGCCTCCCCAGTCAACAGAGTATAACCTGTGCGTGGGCATCTCAGACGATGGTGCGACTGTGCCTATCCCTTGCGGTGAGGTGGAGCGGATGCCGGTTGTTGTCCTTCATGTCGCTGCCTGCGGCGCCGGCGAGGGAGGGTGCGACAGAAGGCACCTAGCGGATGTCGATGACGAAGGAGGCGAGGGGCGCGAAGGGCAAGGGAGGACGCAGATGAGCTGCATGAAACGTAGGTCAAAGAAGACGACGCTACTTTCGACCCCATGAGCGAGGAGGTCCGTAGGGCTGAAGTCGATGCAACCATTGTTACTGCAGCTCAGCAGGCCCGAGAGCATCATCACAATGGTGCTGTCGGCGGCGCGACGATGTAGGATGCCATTACGATCACGTAGAGGGGGAGGGAGCGTTGCAATGTGTCTCTCTTAGATTTTGCTACGATTTTACCATCAGGTTTTGGATCCCCTCCGAGGTCAAGAATGGGAGTGGATTTACATCCAATTTGATTTTCATATTCAAATTAGGTTTCATTTTTTAGTATTGGGATGAGTACGTTTTTGCTCCACCTAATCCTCACCTGATCCGTTGCCACCCCTAACTCCATTGCTCCGGTCACCTGCACCGACCGGTCAAGCCCTGTGGGCCTCATCGTGCTAGATCAAGCCCGAGCCCGAGCCCGAGCCCAGGCCCGACCAAACTGGAGCCCACGGCCGCCGTGCGGCGCAGAGCCATGCGGCTCGCGATCCCCTTCCCCTTCCTTCCCTCCATTCATCATCTCCAAATCCCCCAATCCTATTTGCGCCGCCGCCGCCTTCGTCGAACCTTCCTTCCACTCCAGCTCCTACAAAACCACTAATCCCTCCTCCTCCACTCACCCCGCCCAACCAACCCCCACGCCGCCATGGGCTCCTCTTACGACCCCTCCCCCTCCCCTGGCTCCGGCGCCGACGACCTCTTTCTCTACCTCTCCGACCTCACCCCGGCCTCCCCCTCCTCCTACCTAGACCTCCCGCCCACGCCTCACAACGAGCAGCAGCCCTCCCCCGCCGGCAACGGCGGGGGCGGGACCGCCGGCTCTCCGGAGGACCTCGTGCTCCCCTACATCTCCCGCATGCTCATGGAGGAGGACATCGACGACAAGTTCTTCTACGACTACCCCGACCACCCCGCCCTCATCCAGGCCCAGCAGCCCTTCCTCGACATCCTCTCAGACGACGCCACCACCCCAAGCGGCAGCAGCGGCAACACCCACCCCTCCTGCTCCTCCTCCGACGTCGCCTTCGACGCCTCCGCGCCCCTCACCCCCGCAGCCGTCAACTCCTACCCCACCAGCTTCGAGGTCGACCTCGGCCCAGCAGCCTTCTTCAGCGCCAGCGCCAACTCCGACTTCATGAGCTCCGCCTTCCTCAAGGGCATGGAGGAGGCCAACAAGTTCCTGCCCAGCGAGGACAAGCTCGTCATCGACTTCGACGCGCCCTCCTACTCGTCGGGGGACTTCCAAAGGGGCGGCGTCCAGGGGTCCAACAAGTTCCTGCCTAGCGAGGACAAGATCGCGGTCGGATTCAACGGCGGTGCCCCTGCTCCTCCCGCGGCGCCAGCTGTGGCGGTGAGCATGAAGGAGGAGGCTGTCGATGCGATGCCTGGAGGCGGCGGCGGTCGGGGCCGCAAGAACCCGTACGACGACGATTTGCTGGAGCTCGAGGGCGGCAGGAACAGCAAGCAGAGCGCGGTGCAGGGGGAGGACGACGCCGCGCGGGACATGTTCGACAAGATCATGATGCCCTCCCACGAGATGTGCGTCGAGCAGATGCAGAAGCTGCGGATCGCCATGCAGGAGGAGGCGGACAAGAACGAGGGTGGGAAGGCCGGGAACGGGAAGGCGAAAGGGCGGCGCGGCGGGAGGGAGGTTGTGGACCTGCGCACCCTGCTCATCCACTGTGCGCAGGCCGTGGCCACGGACGACCGCCGCAGCGCCACCGAGCTGCTCAAGCAGATCAAGCAGCACGCCACCCCGCAGGGGGACGCGACGCAGCGCTTGGCGCACTGCTTCGCTGAGGGCCTGCAGGCCCGGCTCGCTGGCACTGGCAGCATGGTGTACCAGTCGCTCATGGCGAAGCGCACCTCGGCTGTGGCGTTCCTCCAAGCGTACCTGCTGTACATGGCCGCCATCTGCTTCAAGAAAGTGGTCTTCATATTCTCAAATCACACGATCTACAATGCCTCCCTGGGTAAGAAAAAGATACATATTGTCGATTATGGTATACAGTATGGGTTCCAGTGGCCATGCTTCCTGCGACATATAGCAGATAGGGAGGGTGGGCCGCCGGAGGTGAGGATTACCGGCATTGACCTCCCCCAACCTGGGTTCCGCCCGGCTGAGCGCATTGAGGAGACAGGGCGCCGCCTTGGTAAATATGCCCATGAGTTTGGTGTGCCATTCAAGTATCAGGCGATCGCGGCATCTAAGATGGAATCCATCCGCATGGAGGAGCTGAACATCGATCCAGATGAGGTGCTCATCGTGAACTGCCTGTATCAGTTCAAGAACTTGATGGATGAGAGTGTTGTGATTGAAAGTCCAAGGGATATCGTGCTCAATAACATCAGGAAGTTGCGGCCTCATACGTTCATCCATGCAATTGTGAATGGCTCATTCAGTGCCCCATTCTTCGTGACACGGTTCCGGGAGGCTATGTTCTTTTACTCGGCCTTGTTTGATGTTCTGGACACAACCACCCCAAAGGACAGCGACCAGAGGATGCTGATTGAGCAGAACATCTTTGGGCGGTCTGCACTGAATGTCATTGCTTGTGAAGGTACAGATCGGGTGGAGCGTCCTGAGACGTATAAGCAATGGCAGATGCGGAATCAACGAGCAGGCTTGAAGCAGCTGCCATTGAATCCAGAAATCGTGCAGATAGTGCGAAACAAGGTCAAGAATTGCTACCATAAGGACTTTGTGATTGATGTAGATCACCAATGGCTCTTGCAGGGATGGAAGGGGCGCATCCTCTATGCCATCTCGACATGGGTGGCAAATGATTCTGGCTCTTATTTTTAACCGTTTCTTTACTCACTTGTCTACAAATATAGATGTAGCTATACCATCCATTATATCTAGTGGCTGTATGTTATGTTTGGCCCAGTTAGTAGCCATGGTTCTGTGGACTTTGTGACTCAAGGTACGTCTATTCAGAATTCAACATGAACTTGTTTCCATGGGTAGATTGTTTTGCTCATATGAACCAGTTCATGCAATTTAGGTTCTGAGGAACATGGGTAACACAAGATGTGGGAATTCGTGTAGAAATCCATGCTTGGATGTAATGTGAATTAGATGTTTATGCAGTCTTGTTGCTTAGTGCTATGTAGATTCTTGATCTATGTCCTGGTCTGGATAATGTTCGCAGCAGCATCGCCTGTGCTTGTGCCTTGTGATCAATCCAGTCAGTTGATCAGGTCGTAATTGACACTGGTTACTCTGTATCCGGTGCTTACTGCACCGTGTCAGACTGTAGCATTGTACGATAACGTGATGATGCCTGGGTTTTGTCTGGTCTATGCTGTTTTGTACATGAGAGCTCTTTCCAGATGCTAGTCTTCATGATTCATGTTTCACACCCTTGATTTCTCAGAGAAAAAGAAATCCCTTCATCTCTCCCTTTCTCTCTCTCTTCTCCCCCTCCCCTGACCCGACGTCGTCCTGTGCCACGCCGTGCCATCGCGTTGCCCCGCAGGCAGTCCTCGCGCCCCGTGCCGCTCACCTCTCACGCTCGTGCAGCCGTCGTCGTCTATTTAAGGGGTGAACAATGCACTCGTTTCCCTCCCCCATCCGCACCACACCACCCTCTCCCTCACCTCCGCCGCCTCCCTCTCCGAGCGCCGTCGCTACCGTCAGTTAGCTCCCTGCCGTTTTTCTTCTTCTCTCTCTCTCCCTCTCTTCTCCCCCCAGTGGAGCGTACCTGGGTCTCCTTTGTCATCGCCGGTCGAAGCCCTCGCTTCCTCGCTGCCGCTAGATCTGCCCCGCCGGTCGGATCTAACCGTCGCCACCATGCCTGCCACCGCCCCGTCACCCTTCTCTCTCTCCCTCTCGCCTTCTCTCATTCTCCCCGTCAGATCAGTCGGGCCGGCTCCCCTCCCTTTTATCTCTCTCGCGACTAACAGGTGGGCCCTGCCGAGCCAAGCCGCCGAGCCAATTCCCGAGCTGAGCCGCTAAACCGAGTCGATTTAAAAAAACCAAAATATTCCAGGAATATTTCATTCTTTTCTTTTTTCTGATTTTCTCTCCTGGCAAAACTTTCAAAGCTCGTTTCACCTCCGTCCTAACTCTGTTTTCAACGATTCTTCTACCGATATTCATCTAAATTCGAGATCTATCCAATCATATCAATTTCATAACTTTTGTAATTTATTTAGTTTTTATTTTAATCGTTTGATTGATTGTGTGCGCTTTTGTCGTTTGTTGCGATTGTTAGAGGAAGGCGCGTTCGAGGAAGACCTTGAGGATTTGGAGTTTGAAGGAGCAGACGAGGACTTCAACGAAGGCAAGTCTTACACCGTTGATCAAATTGATCCTAAGTTTTCAAATACAACCCGTAGAGCCATTGTTTTAAATAATAGGGATATGCATGATTAAGTTAATAGCTGTGATTTAAACAATATGCTAGAATAGTTATGACCTAGCTTATTTATGCCATGCCTTAAGATTGTTACCTTTATTTTGTTAAAACCCTAGAAGATCCCTAACATCAACTATAATGATTATTTGGATGAATGCTTGTTTACTAGCATACTTAGGATTGCTTTGCTAAAAAAAAAAAGAACCAGATTGTTTACATATGTTAATCATTCATTTTAAAAAATGTGAAGTGTTGTGTGCTTAGTGCGTGTGCATGTAAAACTTGTGTTCTGGAAAACTCTAGAGTATTGTTGACGAGGGTGAGTAAGGTACCCATAAAGGTAGGAACTACCTTGGAGTAAGGTTCGCCTTTGTGGTGTTCTTGCTGGAAGACACTTACCTCGGTCGTATAAGGACCGGTTCGCTGTGACATCCTACCTAGTATCCATTTGTACAACCACATGGCCTGAATGTGCAGGACTTGACCTAACCTCTCCAACTTAGTTCGGTACCCACCTGGAGGCTGGTAGTGGCAATGGGGACCAGGAGAAGACTTGGGTGGTGCGTAGCTCAAGGTCCCGGTGGTGATATTGTTAAGGCTATATCAGAGCTTTGGGGTTGCTAAGTGGTCCTTCCCGTAGATCTTCTAAGGCCCATGGTATCTTAGTGCCCTATGAGTAGATATTGTGACTACGTTGTGAGGTCGTTGTGTCTCGTAATGATAACTCCACCAGTTGCTAAGGTGGGAGTCTGTACATATCTTGTGGGTAAAGTGTATAATCTCTGCAGAGTGTTAAACCTATCCAGATAACCGTGTCCTCGGTCAAGGACATGCTATGGTTCAGTCACAATGATTAGCTTTTCGGTATGAGTACCTCCTTGGTGTGTAAGTGGGCAATGTGCTCGTATTTTCAAAAAACGAAGGAGTTGGCTATGTACCTTGAGTATCTTGGACTATGTGTCCACCGACAAAAGAAGTGTGGGAAATGGTGGATGGAAGTATCTCCCTCAGGGCCGACACCCCCCTTATAAGCTCAACTTATGTGTTACCCTCAAAAATGCTTTTAAGATGGTCTTTGTAAATTGAACCTTGCATAAAAAACTAGCTTTCTGTAAAACGTAAAGACTCTATAGTCTTATCCTTGATCTACCTCTATGCATCTAGTGTCCCTCCTTGAGGTAGGACTTGCTGAGTACCTTATGTACTCACACTTGCTATTTATGAACCCAGATGATCTAGAGGCCGATTTGTTGAAGGAGAAGATGAAGAATAGAGAAGTTGGTTTCGTCTGCACTCAAGATGCTTGTAGGACATGCTTTTGCGTTATTTCTGTTGTGTTGTGAGGGTTTATTTAATTATGGACCTTTAGTATAATAAACTTTGTGATGTACCCTAGTATCATACTTAATCGATGTATGCCTGTGATATCTACTTTTGTTGGAAATATACGTACCAGCTACTGATCTAAGGACTGGTATGAGTTGCACAAGGTGACCTGAAAGAGAGGTCTAACAGAGTGGTATCAGAGCCATGCTTGACTATAGGGCGAAACCTTAGGATTGACCGAGTAAAGGAGTGATAGTTTTATAATAAACTATTTTGGTAAAAAAAATTTATCATCCCTATTGTCTATCTACCTTGATGCTCCATTTTTAATAAAAGGTTTTTACTCGATCCCGACTCATTTTCTTTTTCAAAAATTGGCAGATGGAAGGAGACAGATGGACCATCACCTACTGCTTGGACGCACAAGGCTTTCCCCTCATCCTTTGGAGATACTGATGAGGTTTGGGTATACTCAGCGTCCAAAGTATCGTGGACGAGAATACCGAGAAAATGGCACCAATAAATGTGAAGTCCATGTCCTTGTGTTCGAGACACCTGAGTATACGGACTGACAGTCGTGGAGTATTGTCGCCTATAGAGCTGAATATAATGACACCTATCGGGCAGCAGCCCGTAAGGCCTTCCTTTACTTCTGTCAAAGGCATGAGAAAGATACTGGACGTACCCCGATGAAGTTTTTCCCAGTCAATGACCGCATACACCCAGTGTGGCGTAACAGGATGAGAAGGTTGGAAGGTCTGGGTCAAAGGGAGGACGACCCTACCTTGGTCGCCACAGTGAAGTACCTTCTTGCCTTTGCCAGCTACATGAGACTCATCACTTCGAGTGGAATGCATGTGTCCAGAGGGCTGAAAATTTTAAGACTCGAGAGAGAGCTCTGAGGAGGCAACTGCAACAGGTTTGAGAGCAAGCAGCAGCTGCAGAAAAGCGTGCTAAAGAGACTATCAAGGCACTAATAGAGACCTCTGAGTATTATGTCAAGGAGCTTAATAAAGCCTACTTGACTTGCCACAGGACTCACAGAGGACCCCAACGCAAGCTCGTTGCAAGAAAGATGACCTTTCACCTACCCTATATTGACAGCGTCAGACGTTTGGAGTTACCAGGAGTTCCTCTCCTCCCTTCAGGAGTAAGCCAATGCAGTTGCATCAGGCGGAGTTGTACCAGAACCAGTTGTAGTGCCACCGCCACCTCCACCAGTTGCTGGAGCGGGGCAGGATGACCAGACATATGAAGATAACTCCGACGGAGAAGAAGACCCCATCGAGCACGAGTTTGTGCACGACGATGATTCTAAAGGCAGAAAGGAGTCCGTTGGAGAGAACATCATCGAACTGGATGGTGATGAGGAGAACATGGCTAGAGCTTTTGATCAAATGTATGACCTGGAACTAGCCAATCATGACAACATTGACCTCACTGCAGAATGGCGTGCAAACCACCTCTGAAGGCAGTCTCGCCACCATCAGCAGTAACGGCATAACTCAGAGGCACCGTCAAGTCCAGTGCATTGTCATTCTACCGTGTGCTAGTTATTCCAGTAGTATGTCTGGTGTTGTAGCATTATGTATCGTGTCATAGTAATGTAACCCTAGTCTGTAGCAGTTCTGTGTCGCTTAGAGCCTTTAGCTCCAGTGCATGTGTATGTATTAAACCTTGTGTAATGTAATGTTATGTGCTTGATGTTCGTGCTGATGTTGTGTTCCATAATCAACCTAAGTGCTTTTAGAAGAAATCAAGCAACTTAATGCTTAGTTATCCTCTCTAAAGTCCTACCCTTCTCCTACCCTCGAAAGCATATGTCGCCCAAGAGGCTAACCAGGATCCAACCATGCCAACGGTATCAAGCAGGACAATACCCTAGAGGCTCAAGTAGGACAACACCCTAGAGGAAGGCCACGGACTAAAGGTGGACACCAGAACCGAGGTAGATGGGTTTGGCAAGCCCCCCTGTTTCCTCGAGCCCAGAGAGCAGCTATGGAAGAGCAAGACCATGAGGATGAAGTGAATCAAGGACAAGAGGGTTATGGCCAGAATAACCAGCTGAGAGGATAGCTGCCACCCCCACCGTCTGTTGAAGAACTTGTGGCGTTAATGGCTAATTGTTTGACAGAAGCCATAGCACAAGGAATACAAGACAACCGTGAACCTAGACAAGGGCCACAGTCCAAGATGACCGAGTTCATGAGACTCAGACCAACCACCTTCGACCACACGGAAGATGACCCACTAGCAGCAGATGATTGGCTAAGGGCATCAACAGGAAGTTGGATGTCATAAACCCCAGTGACCATGAAAAAGTTCTTTTGACATCACACCAATTGACCGGAGTAGCCTTGGAATGGTGGAAAAACTATCGAGAAGCCATAGAGGATGCCAATGCCATCACATGGAAGGAATTCCAAGAAGAGTTTAGGAGGTATCACATTCTAGAAGGAATCATAGAGATGAAGGCAGCAGAGTTTCGTAACTTGAATCGAGGGTCCATGACTGTAAATCAGTACATCCACAAATTCACCAAGCTCTCTCGTTATTCCCTAGAAGATATGAATACAGACAAGAAGAAGCAAGACCGCTTCAGAAGAGGACTGCATAGTATTATAAAGACACACTTGTCTGCCAGCACCTACCTGTACTTCAACACAATGATGAATCGAGCCATCATCGTAGAGGAAGCCAAAACAGAAGGGGACAATGACCGAAAGCGTAAGTTCATGGCACATAGGCATAGGCAGTAGGAAAGGTTCGCGAGGTCCAGACCTAACAACTACCAAAAGCCAAAATACCAACCAATTATGCAGTATCGGTCTCAAGGATACAACCAGCCAACAACTTCAGCTTACCGCAGCCAGAATTTGGCAAGTCAGCAGAACAGTAATGGCAGTGTTGCTCAGGTGACCGAAAGGAACAAAGATTGAGTCTGCTACAACTGTAGGGAGCCTGGGCATATGATAGCCAATTGCCCACACAAGAACCCCACTACAGCACGAGTCCCAACAAACTCCACAACAAGTGCCAGGACAGCAGCATCGGGAGATGGACGTGATGGATCGCAAGCCTCAGGACATTAGAAGAAGACCACACAATCCTTTGGAAGAGGCCGCGTCAACTACATTGATGCTCATGATGCCCAGGAGGCATCGGATGTCGTATTCAACTCTAGCAACAATACTATTTGATTCCGGAGCTTCGCATTCATTCATATCATCAAAGTTTGTTGATAAGCATAGAATTCCAACTGTTTTACTTAAAAAACCTCTTATGATAAATTCTCCCAGAGCAGAAATCAAGTGCCTATTAGAATATCCCCGGGTTAAAATTATAATAAGTGGGGTAGAGTTCCTAGTGAACTTAGTAGTTCTCGAATATGATGGAATAGATATCATCCTTGGGATGGATTGGTTAGCCAAATGTCAAGGCAACATAGCGTGTGGCACCTGAAAGGTCACCCTAGTTAACAACAATGGCATTAAAGTGGAATGCCAGCCTAAAGGACCTAAACCCAAGCCCATGTTATGTAACCTGGAAGCCACAACTTCGGATGAAGTGCCCATAGTAAAGGAATACCCAGATGTGTTCCCAGAAGAACTACCTGCAATGCCACCTGACCGAGAAATAGAATTCATCATAGATCTTATCCGTAGAACATCCCCAATTGCCAATATATCTTACCGAATGGCAGCAAATGAACTAGTAGAGTTAAAGAAGCAACTAGGAGATTTACAAGAGAAAGGGTATATCAGACCTAGTTCATCTCCATGGGGATCGTCTGCCTTGTTTGTAAAGAAGAAAGATGGCGGTCTTAGAATGTGTGTAGACTATCAAGTCTTGAATGGAGTAATGATAAGAAATAAATACCTACTGCCTAGGATCGATGACCTTTTCGATCAGCTGCAAGGAGCCAAATTCTTCTCTAAGATTGACTTGAGATCAGGGTATTACCAGCTAAAGGTTCGAGAAAGTGACATACCAAAACAGCCTTTGTAACTCGGTATGGACAATACGAGTTCACAATAATGTCCTTTGGATTAACCAATGCTCCTGCTTACTTTATGAGTTTGATGAACAAGGTATTTATGGAAGTGTTAAATAAGTTTGCCGTAGTCTTTATTGACGACATACTCATCTACTCTCAGAGTGCTGAAGAGCACGAACAACACCTAAGAATAGTCTTGGAAAGGTTAAGAGGCCATGAGCTTTATGCCAAATTAAACAAGTGTAAGTTTTGGCTAAAGAGAGTTGCTTTCCTTGGACACGTCATAACAGAAGAAGGAGTAGCAGTGGATCCTACTAAAGTCAAAGCTATCACGGATTGGAAATCGCCGATTAATGTGATTGAAATCAGAAGTTTTCTTGGATTGGCGAGATACTACTGGAGATTCATAGAAGGATTCTCAAAAATAGCAAAACCTATGACTGAACTAACGCAAAAGAAAAAACCCTTTCAATGGACAAGGGCTTGTGAGAAGAGCTTCCAAGAACTAAAAGATAGACTAATCACAGTCCCAGTACTAACCTCGCCAGATATTCACAAGGATTTCACAGTATTCTGTGATGCCTTTAGACAAGGAATAGGATGTGTCCTAATACTAGATGGTAAAGTAGTTGCCTATGCATCCAGACAGTTGAAAGAGCATGAGAAAACTACCTAACCGATGATTTGGACCTAGCAGCTGTGGTGCATGTTAAGCTCTGGAGACACTATTTAATTGGAAATAAGTGTGAGATATTCACGGATCATAAGAGTCTAAAGTATATTTCACCCAACCAGACTTAAATCTGAGACAAAGAAGATGGTTGGAATTAATAAAATACTATAACCTAGATATCCAGTATCATCCGGGCAAGGCCAATATCGTAGCAGATGCCCTTAGCAGGAAGGCTTATTGCTACAACCTCAAAATCCAAAAACGAAGGCCAGAGCTACTTAAAGAAATTCAACGACTAAACCTTCAAATAGTTAATGAAGGTTGTGTCAATACCTTGCCGGTCCAACCTACCTTAGAAGGCCAACTCCGAAAAGCTCAGGGAGAAGATGAAGAGCTACAGAAAATCAAGATCCAAACCGGAGAAAGCAAGGCACCTAGATTCTGAGTAGATGATCAAGGATAGGATCTGTGTTCCTAAGAAAGGAGAGTTTAGGAAACTCATTATGGATGAAGCCCATAACTCCGCCTATTCAATTCACCCTGGATCGACAAAGATGTTCCTAGACTTAAAAGAGAATTACTGGTGGTCAGGAATGAAGAAGGATATTGCTAAATTCGTCGCATGCTGTGACATATGCCAAAGAGTTAAGGCAGAACATCAGAAGCCAGCAGGATTGCTGCAACCACTCCCTATCTCAGTTTGGAAGTGGGATGAAATCGGGATGGACTTTGTTGTTAGATTACCCTGTACTGAGAGGGGACATGATTCCATATGGGTCATAGTAGATCATCTGACCAAGGTAGCTCATTTTATACCAGTAAGAATAATTTATGGTGGAGACAAGCTAGCATAGTTGTATGTTGACAATATCCTCAAACTTCATAGTGTCCCAAGTAGAATTGTATCAGACCGTAGTCCTCAATTCACCGCAAGATTCTAGAAAAGCCTCCATGCCACCCTAGGAACCAAGCTGGATTACAGCTCAGCCTATCACCCGTAGACCGATGGTCAGACAGAAAGAGTGAACCAAATCCTAGAAGATATGCTAAGAGCTTGTGTGCTCACGTATGGGAAAGATTGGGAGAAAAATTTATCTTATACGGAGTTCTCTTATAAAAACAACTATCAGATGAGTTTGAAGATGTCACCCTTCGAGGTGTTATACGGGAGAAAGTGCAGAACCCCTCTTATGTGGTATGAGGTCGGAGAACACTGTCTCTACGGACCAGCTCTGATAAAGGAAGCTGAAGAGCATGTAGCTAGAGTAAGGGAAAATCTAAAGGCAGCTCAAAGCAGACAAAAGAGCTATGCCGACACTAGGAGAAGGAATCTTGAGTTCGAGGTGGGAGATCATGTATATCTGAAGGTATCACTGATAAGAGGCATACGAAGATTTCGGATTTGAGGTAAACTAGCACCCTGGTACATTGGACCTTACAAGATACTAAATAGGATAGGTGTCGTGGCCTATCGTCTCGAGCTCCCAGAAGAAATGGCGGACATTCACAATGTCTTCCATATATCACAGTTGAAAAAGTGCCTAAGGATTCTTGAAGAATAAGTACCGTTAGAAGTGATGGACCTTCAACCAGACCTACGGTGCCAAGAGCGGCCAATAAAAATATGAGATACAACAGAGCGACAAACCAGAAGGTCAGTGGTCAGTTTCTGTTAGGTGCAGTGGAGCAACCACACTGAGGCTGAAGCTACCCAGGAGCGTGAAGATGATCTTAGGAAGGAGTTCCCCTACCTCTTCGAAAAAGAACCTCAAATCTCAAGGATGAGATTTTCCTAAGTGGGGTAGGTTGTCGCACCCTCGATTTCTTAGAGAAAAAGAAATCCCTTCCTTTCTCCCTCTCCCTCTCTCTCTCTCCCCCCCCTCCCCCCTGACTCAACATCGCCCTGTGTCGCATTGTGCCATGCCGTCACGTCGCCGCACAAGTAGTCCTCACGCCCCGCACCTCCTTTCGCCCTGCGCCGCCCACCCCTCGCGCTCATGCAGCTGTCGTCACCTATTTAAGGGGTGAACAGTGCACTCATTTCACCCCTATCCGCACCACACCACCCTCTCCCTCACCTCCGCCGCCTCCCTCTCTGCCTCCCTCTCTGCCTCTCCGAGCGCCGCCGCCACCGCCGGTGAGCTCCCCGCCGTTCTTCTCTCTCTCTCTCTCCCTCTCTTCTTCCCCCCAATGGAGTGGACCTGGGCCTCCTCCGTCGTCACCGGCCGCCGCTTTTTATCACCGGCTGAAGCCCTTGCTTCCTCACCGCCGACCAAATCCGCCCCGCCGGCCGAATCCGGCCGCTGCTGCCTCGGTCCGCCAGCCGGCGAGGCCTGCAGTCGACCTCCACCGACGCGCCACCACCGTGCCTACCACCTCCCCATCGCCCTTCTCTCTCTCTCCCTCTTGCCCCCTCTCATTCTCCCCGCCAGATTAGCAGGCCGGCTCCCCTCCCTTTTATCTCTCTCGCGGCTCATAGGTGGGCCCCACCGAGCTGAGTCGCTGAAACCGAGCCAAGCTGTCGAGCCGATCCCCGAGCTGAGCCGAGCCGATTTTAAAAAAAGGGTATATTCCAAAAATATTCCTTTTTTTTCTTCTGATTTTCTCTCCCAGCAAAACTTTCGAAGACTATTTCTTCTCTGTCCTAACTCTGTTTTCAACGATTCTTCCACCGATATTCATCTAAATTCGAGATCTATCCAATCATATCAATTTCATAATTTTTGTAATTTATTTAGTTTTTATTTTAATCGTTTGATTGCTTGTGTGCGCTTTTATCGTTTGTTGTGATTGTTAGAGGAAGGCACGTTCGAGGAAGACCCTGAGGATCCAGAGTTTGAAGAAGGAGCGGACAAGGACTTCAACGAAGGCAAGTCCTACACCGTTGATCATATTAATCATATGTTTTCAAATACAACCCGTAGAACTATTGTTTCAAACAATAGGTATATGCATGATTAAGTTAATAGATGTGATTTTAAAGAATATGCTAGAATAGTTATGACCTACCTTGTTTATGCCATGCCTTGATATTGTTACCTTTATTCCGTTAAAACCCTAGAAGGTCCTCAACATCAACTATAATTATTGTTTGGATGAATACTTGTTTACTCGCATGCTTAGGATTGCTTTGCTCAAAAGAAAGAACCAGATTGTTTACATATGTTAATCATTCCTTTTAAAAAATGTGAAGTGTTGTGTGCTTAGTGCGTGTGTGTGTAAGACTTGAGTTCATGGAAAACTCTAGAGTATTATTGACGAGAGTGAGTAAGGTACCTCACAAAGGTAGAAACTACCTTGGAGCAAGGTTCGTCTTTGTGATGTTCTTGCTGGGAGACACTTGCCTCGGTCGTATAAGGACCGGTACGCTGTGACATCCTACCTAGTATCCATTCGTACAACCACATAGCTTGAATGGGCAGGACTTGACCTAACCCCTCAAACTTAGTTCGGTACCCACCCGGAGGCCAGTAGTGGCAATGGGGACCAGGAGAAGACTTGAGTGGTGCGTAGCCCAAGGTCCGGCTGGTGATATTGTTAAGGCTATGTTAAAGCATTGGGATTGCTATGTGATCCTTCCCGTGGATTTTCTAAGGCCCCTGATATCTTAGTGCCTCATGGGTGGATATTGTGACTACATTGTGAGGTCGTTGCGTGTCGTTATAACAACTCCACCAGTTGCTAAGGTGACAGTCTGTGCATATCTTGTGGGTAAAGTGTACAACCTCTGCAGAGTGTTAAACCTATCCGGATAGCCATTTCCTCGGTCAACGACATGCTATAGTTCGGTCACAATAATTAGCTTTTCAGCGTGAGTACCTCCTTGGTGTGTAAGTGGACAGTGTACCCGTGCTTTTTAAAAGAAGGGATTGGCTATGTGCCTTGAGTATGCTGGACTGTGTGTCCACCTATAAAAGAAGTGTGGGAACTGGTAGGATGGAAATATCTCCTCCAGGACCGACAAACCCCCCTCCCCATAAGCTCGACTTGTGTGTTACCCTCAGAAATGCTTTTAAGATAGTCTTTGCAAACTGAACTTTGCATCAAAAACTAGCTTTCTGCAAAACTTTGCTTCTATGTTAATAAACTCTACGATGTACTTTAATATCGTACTTAATCAATATATGTCTGTGATGTCTATTTATGTTAAAAATATACAAGGTGACCAAGAAAGGATCCGACAATGTTCGATGAATCGAGTGTTTTTGCCGGTTGTGAGTTCAGCAAAACCTGGGAGGCAGTGACAAGAACGTTTTGTTTTCCCCACACTGAAAATTGTCATTGAATGATACTACTGCACTAACATCAAGACATGCAGTTTTCCAGCCTTAATCAGGAGACTTGTGATGATTCCATGCATCCATGACATAATTTCTCCGATCATCCCAACGCCATCTTAGCACATTAGTAGTTGTGGGTGCAGTTGATGCATCACAAATAGGAATTCACCAAAGCTGTCAGATGTCAGGTTTTTTATACAATGGCAGTATTAGATATGCCTTCAGAACAAAAAATAATAGGATTAGATTAGATACGGACAGAGCAAGAGTACCTGAACACAACCAACACTTGAAAATGCAGGACAAGATTGTGGGAGTATCTCCTCGCACATGGCACTGTCCACTGAGCTGATGAGACCTACAATTACCCAGAGAAGATGAAGGAAAAGTACTAGAAAACATGAGCAGCAGGAGACATCCTGGAAGATAAGCCCTCCAAAAAAAATGGTTTGGCCACATGACAAGCCTGGTAAAACGATCAGAAAAAAAAGGCTGAGACAGGAGTTAAAAAAATCTGCATGGATCGAATCTCCGTGTGATCCAAATGTATCCAGATTGGGATGGAGATCTTGTGTGCGATATGCCAAGTTGTCAGTTGTCATTTGGGAGATCAAAACGAATATGATGACGGTTGGAGACTAGAGAAACTGGGAAACCAATGAGATGAGCTGACCCTGCCCAGATGCAGATATTAAACTGCCTGACGACGACGGCGACCTTCAGAAAAACTGCCCGGCAGGACCCGGTGCTTTGTGTGGTGCGCGCTTGTCCGGACTCCAGACAGACTTCTTGTACAAGAATTCGAGAAATCTTCAACCTACAAGTAGACAGATCTGTCTCTGTATGGTTGGTTAATCACAGTTGTTAACTTTTTTTTTCTGGAAAAAAACAGGCTTTGAACTTGTCTAATGGAAGCATCTCGTCTCATTGGCCTTGGTTCATCAGGCAGAAAACAAGAAAGAGGTCAGCCAATGCTTCCATCACCAGATGTATATCTATCTACACCTACGTAGACAGGTGATACCAATCCATTTCGAATAATTTCTCAAGAGTCCATGCGACCGTACAGCACTTCTGAAATTTCTCATGGATGAGGTGCAGGTGCAGCAGTATGCAATTTGGGTGTAGCTTTCCAGGTGAAGGAACCAACGGCGACGTGGGCTCGCCTCCATTTCGGCTTACATGGGCCACAGGTCCAACACCATCGTCTGCTCCGCCAACACGGGCTTTCAAATTTCTTGTGCTCTTGGAACTGTTCAGTGATCAGGCTGCAGCTATTATCAGGATGTAATTGCCTGCTGTTGTACAAACAAGTGTGTTTGTATGTTCAGGCTGTTTAGGACTGATCATCTGCTCCACTCACTCCACCTGTTTTGAGTTCAGCAAAACCAGGTCACCATTTTTGTCTGCTACAATCCTGGGAGGCAGTGACAAAGAGGTTTTGTCTTCCCCACACTGAAAACTGGCACTGGATGATACTAATCCTGCACTGAATGACACTGAATGCTGAGGAAGATATGCAGTTTCCAGCTTTAATCAGCCGATTTTTTTATGATGCCATGTATCCATGACATAGTTACACCGCAAATCCCAACACCATCTTACATTTTAGTTCGTGGGTGCAGATGCATCTTCGACGGCTAGGCACAGCTCAGAAGTTAGAATTCGCCGAAGTAGTCAGGTGTAAGCTGCTTTTTATTTTTTACTTTTTTATAAAAATGCAAAGGTGTCAGGTTTGTTATACCGGTATTAGATGGAGACAGACGCAAGAGTACCTGAAACCCTGAACACAGCCCTTGAAAATGCAGGCGACAGTTTTGTGGGAGTACCTCCCTGCAGTCACATGGCACTGAGCTGGTGAGACCCTGAAACGAGCTAGATGAAGATAATTACAGTTGTTCAGCTTAATGGAGAAACAAAACGGGGCCGAAGAACTTGTTCTTTTTTTTAAGAAACGAGGTGGCTTTATTCGATCATGATCGGTATAAATATAAACCTAAAGATTACATAGCAATACGTACACATGTCCCAGTCTGCAACACCTTGTAGCTTCCCCGATTGCTGCTGCCAAGCTGGATCGGAGGAGCTGACGTCGATACATCCACCTATGAGGTAGGGTTAGAAAAGGCTAATCAAGTTTTTTGAGCCACCATCAGCGGCGCGAAGCACTATTAGACTGTTAAACTAATTGGGTCACCCATCAGACGGAGTAGGATATATCTTCTCTTTTTAGAGAAAATAGAGACAATGACACCACATAAACTAATATAACAAATCGGCAAGTCAAAGGAAAAAAACCCTCTCTGGATCCTCCTCAAAGGAGAAATCACGGAGGGACAAAAACACCAGTGAATCTATAACAAAATCCACTAAGATAAACTACAAACTAACCTAACAACTAGATAAGAAAATAAACTAACTACTAACTATACTTAGTACTAACTACCAGAGAGGCTAGGCCGCCCTCCTCCGCCGAGGCCGGTAGACCATCGGGGCGAGAGGGCTAGCCGATCACCTCAAAGTCACCTCGGTCGCCTCCGCTCAAGAAATTGTGCCAATCGAAGTAGTTCATCTCACTGGTCTTGGTGCGGGCCTTCATTTTGGCCTAGTTCAGGTGCGCGCATCAGCTGCGATTTCTAGGTTAACACGGGCTGCTCTGCTGATGCGGGTTTTGATGTTGCTTGGGCGTTCAGTGTGACACTAAGGGCAGACACCACGAACGCGGTTACGGTCGTCGTGGGAACTTTTTTTAATTTTTTATAAAAAAATGTAAATATATACGTCTATTTTAAACAATTATAAATCTAGACTCATGACCATCACTCTTCTAATAGACAACATATTTAAAAATAAAAACATTGTATCCAATGCTTTAAAATTCAAATTGCTATCAAATATAGTGTAGAAGATACTATCATCTAGCTCATTTAGCTCTGGGTAAATTTTCAACTCAAACGATGGCATCGACGTTTGGGTACCTTTCTATAGTGCTTTAAGCCTAAGGCCGAGGGATGCTGTAATTATGCAATCACAATGCTAGTTCGATGCAGGCCCATGCACCTTGTAAATCGTACTACAGCCCAGTTTGGCGGTGCTGGTGCTTCTCAGCCGGCCCCATCGGCCCCATATTTGTTGGAGCCAGGCTTTCTTTGGTCGCTTTTCTTTCGTTTCCTTTGGCCACCTGCACTTGTTGCCTCTGTGCAGAACTCATATGCTAACGCACGATGGGTTCAAATTCACAAGTCAAAAGGCAGATTAACAACAGTCTCTCGGTCTCTCTCTCATGTATTAGTCATGTAAGTTTTGTATTTTCTAGATCGTTAGATCGATTCAGAACTAAAAAAATAAACTAAATATTCACTCCCACCCAATTAAACTAAAAAAATAAAATAAATGGTGATCCAAAACTATCTATTGGGTACTCACTTGCATCCATACATGTATTGATTAATTGCTATATGCTTATAGTTTAATTATTAATCAATACATTGAACTTATTAATTGCGGTCTAGAACACTAATTTGATACTATCACACTAGTTACGTTGATGATCTATTTTAGCCATTGACGTTAAATGGCCGTTAATTTAATAACCCATACTGAGAGCTCACTTAATAAATCAACATATGTTTCTTAAGTTTCTTGTGTTATCCCACCTTATGTTGTTGATTGTCATATATGATATATTATTGAATATGAGTAGCACCTTATATGCTTAACATTATGCTAAAATGCTCATATTCATGTATGCAATGTTATATTATGGCAGTCAAGCTATGTTTATTATGCTTAAATTCAGAATCAATTTAATCAGAATATTGCTAAAATGTACTTTAAAAAACATTTCTTTGATCTTTGTATCCGAATTTATTATATATCATAGCAATCTAATACTAATCAACATGGAGATATCTGTTTGGTAACAATCTTGACCTGATTCAAGTGTTTGAATTCTAATTTGTATTATCCAGCAAATCTAGTGATAACTCGTGTCGTGTTGCTAACCGATCACTGCACATGGCTAGCTGCGCTTGTTGCCTCTCTGCAGAAGCAGAACTCACATGCTAACGCATGATGCATGGGTTCAAATTAACTAGTGCAAAAGGCAGATTAACAACAGTCTCTCTCTCTCTCTCTCTCTCTCTCTCTCTCTCTCTCTCTCTCTCTCTCTCTCTCTCTCTCTCTCTCTCTCTCTCTCTCTCTCTCTCATATATTGTGGTTAGTATGCACACAGTTTGTATGCTAATCATCAAATTTCCAAACGTATTATTTGTGGTCTTTCTGCTGCATGTGGGCACATATATTGTGCTTAAGCGTCGCAGCATGGCGTCATGATGCGTCCATGTTGCGATCTGTATACGCGTCAGACGTCCAAGAACTTGACCGGTCAGATCATTGCATGCATGTGATCGCCGGAATCCCTACCTACGCTGCTTGTTCGTTCGTTCGATCATGTGTCTGAAAGTCAGTGGCAAGTGGTTACCGAGCTAAATCTAGGGTTATCCGACAATCACATGGCAGACGCATCTCATCATCTCCTTAATTGGCATCTCTCTCTCTCTCTCTCTCTCTCTCTCTCTCTCTCTCTCTCTCAGGGGAGTAATTAACTATTTCTTGTTAATTACTAAACAGATATATTGCTCTGGATTTTGTAAAGTCACGTTTTGAAAACTTTGACCCTTAATTTTAAGGGAAATTTTCCCATAAGATGGTCGATACCAGGGTTAAAGATTTCGGTTTTAGAAAAACAGACCCCACCAGTATGGACAAAACTTGGTGAATTTCGAAAAATATCGTTCAAAATTATTTGAAAATTCGAATGATTTGACCAAAATTCGTCCAAACCTACCATTTTTTTGAAGGGGGTGGGTACGTAAGGCCAAATTTCGGCTAAACTTTTGAACCCTGGTTTTTTTTTTTGAGGTATTGAACCCTGGTTGATACTACAACTGAATTATCATCAGAAATACCACCATATTGTTGCATTGTTTACAACTATTGCCAAGGCTGGCCCTAGCATTTGTTGGGCCTGGCACGTGTAATAATTTTTGTTCAATAACATATCCTCTATTAAACACGTCTGCAAGGTAAATTAGCTTGATACCATTGCAAATATAGCTAAATCGGAATATACCACCCCATGTGAGGTTGACAAGTGTGCCCTAGGAAACATACAGTGTGAGTGACACACCGATCATTTTTTTCCCCACTCAAGTGATAAGCTTGACACTAATTTAGACTATGACCATCCCGTTCGATGTAATCACTTTAATATATTTTAATATTTTCCAGCTTTTTTTCTAAACTGATACGTATAAAATAGCGGAGCAAATGAGTGGAAACACGAGAAAGACAACTATATATCAGATGGCAACGTGTGTTTATGTTCAGTGACGGATTAGAGTCACCAAGTAAGGCCCTCTCCACCTTCTTTTTCCTCTTCTTCTCTTCTTCTTTCATGCCTAAAATTTGAAGGGAGGTCTCCTGGGTGCGCTGCTCCCTCCCACATGGATCCGCCCTTGTTTTGCTCTATTATGATTTGCCAAAGAAACCACTACATTTGCTTCACAACTACTTTTCGGCGCAAAGAACGTCCAACTACAAACAAAGGAGTAGTGGATTCTCTCACCAACACACGTCGAAGACACTTGAATCCTTAACATGCATGCTATAGAGTAAACAAAATTGTATTCCGGGAATTAATCTAGCTGCAGCATGCATGGGCCTCAATTCATGGCCATGAGCCAATGACTATCTTTCTTGACATGCATTTTATGATATGCATTATTCTATGGTGTCACTACTTGTCACCCTTGAGGAGCGGAGCCTTAGCAAAGTAGCTCTCATTCGGCTTTTCTATTAGTGCACTCGTTTATTCGCTGTCAAATGCATGACCCCTGGGCCTGACTGTTGCCAACGGCCTATAGTTGATTATTAGAAAGCAGTAGCTTTCGTTCTTGACATATAGTCTCGATTAAAAAAAAAAGCGATATTATCCAAGATGTGCATTATATTGGACACAGTGTCGAGGTATGAAACGACATTAGTGCTGGGAATAGTCTAAGACTATTTCCAACAGTTTCTGTTCGGGGACAGAAATTCTGTTGTGAAAGGATTTTTTTTCCTTCGGCGCTCTAACGGTTTCCCTTCACGATTCCCGTCACGAAAGGATTCCCAAGGTTATTCACTTCATGACGAGATTCTCTCTCCTTTCCCTTCGCGATTCCTCTCGAAGGGAAGCTGTTGAAGATGAGAGAAAATAAAGAGAATAAGAACAAGAAAGAGAACGAAATAAAGAGAATATGGTTAGAGATGGTCTAATTGCTCCCTACTTGACCATTGCTTGTACATGTCTTGTCTTGATGTCTATTGTACGTGCTGCATGCGCGCATGAGTGGCAAAGTGCTGTTTAGTGTGTGCATGCAGGTGCACACATGATGCTGGGGAGCCTTAACTAGTTGTTGCTCCAACGAATAACAATCTGATTAGTGGGCAACTGTAGATGAGCTGAACACAAGAACAGCTAACACTGAGGCTAGCTTGAGTTGAACTGAACATAAGCGGGGGTAGTGTCAGCGACGGTTTCGTGTATACGAAAGTTGGTATGTGGGTGAGCATGTTGAGCGATAAGGCTGTTTGTCTGTCTGTCGTGCAAGATGCAATGTCATGGTGTGTGTGAGATTTTGACCTTGCAGCCGACTTGATGGGCAGTCCGATAGATATTCAAGATGGCACGGTGCCATGCAACATTCGTGCAACGGAAAGGGTTTGGACCGCAGAAGATCATCGCAGGTGGAGGCCACGGCGGGGCCGGACCTTGCCGTAGGTGCGCGCGTGCACGCCGCCCGTCCCCTGTCGTTTCTCACGGGAGCGCACGGGAGTGGTCTCTCTCTCTCTTTTTTAATTAAGCCATTAAAAAAAAGAAAGAATAAAATATTGAAACTAGGGATATACAAAGCTCTATCAAATCTCAAACCTAGACCTAAAGCTTAAAATCACACTATACTTCAGAACCGAAATACTTACTTGAGTCATCAACACCTATTGCCTTACACCACAGATTGATATGATCTCGAAGACTCCCTAACAACTGACGTCCTTCCGTAAATAGGAGGTGAACAATATGTCACCTAAAGTAGTTCACAAGCATCCACAACCTAGCAAAACCCTCAGTGACCTGTCGGACACATGCTATAAAAAATGCACACAACCAACCGCCACTATCGAACAGGGACAAGCGACCCCCCAGCACAACCAACGACTCGACCGATGAACCCTTGAACTTCAGTAGAGCATCTTCTCTGTAAGTGAGCTCCAAAAGCACAGGCAGGAACTCTAAAGTGGAATCATTGTCTGATCCGATATGAGATCGAACTCTAAACCGTGACACGGTGTCAGGACGCCGTCATTGTCTGATCCGATATGAGATCTGGGTTTTCACCCGAAGAATCCACTGAAGGTGGGGAAAAAAGGTCACCATAGTGACATCTCCAAGATGGGGAAGAACGCCCAAGAGCATCGGTGTCACAAGGCTTTCGCCCGGAGTCCACACACCCCCAATTGCATCGACACCACCATAAAACTCGCATTGTGGTGGCCGCGAGTAGCATATAGACGCCCATGGGATCGCCAAAGATGTGGGTGGCACGAACTGTGGTACATAGGCCACAAGCGTCGGGCTGCCACCGTGCTGAACATGGCCATCACGTGAATCAAGAAGAGCGACGCCCATGGAGGGAAGATCACCACGATGGAGCTAGCAGCCATGGTAGAGGATTCGGCCGTCACCGCAGTCGTGCGGATCTGCCCCATCGTGCTGATCTGGACGTCCATATCCGCTACCACTTCGAACTCCATTGCAACAACCATAGATTAGGGAGAAGATCAGGGAGAGGGGGGCACAGAAGGAGGGAGAAAGGGGAACCGGGCCGCAACAGACATCTTTGACACCTCCGCTTGTTGCAGCCATCTGCCGGCCGCAGCTGAGGTGGCTGAGCCGGGTGAGGTAAGGGGGTTGCGGACACTACTACAAAACACCACATATGTAGCACCCCATCAGTGTCGGTTCTTAAGCTCCCACGCACGAAAAATCACTGAGGAGTTAAGAACCGGCACTAGAAGACACTATCAGTGCTGGTTCGATATACCAACCAGCACTGATGGTGTGCTATAGTATAAAACCCACCTTCTCCCCCAAGCGCGACCAGAGTCACCGCAAGCCCACCAGAACAGCGCCGATAGCCATTTTTGCCATCTCTACGGTTGGAAGATTCAAGATTTGGAGGAGTCAAGTGCTCTAAGCCTAATAAGATGATCTATATTTATTTTTTACATAGATTTACTTTGTAGATTGCTCTAGGGTTGATGGCTGGTGCTTGTTCTATGGTTATGGATTTAAAGATGCAATTGATATGTAATTTAGGAAAAGTTTGCAACTTTGTCATTGTTAGATGTATAGAGATGATCTACATTTGATTTTTAGTTGGATTTAGTTGCTATATTGTTCTAGATTTGAATTTAGGTGTTGTTCCTTGGTGTTGAATTTTGGAATGAACAAGAGCTCCAATATGATATAAATTAGAGAAAGATTGCTATTTTATCATTATAGATGATTTAAGGAGTAGATTAATAGCCACATGTAAATAGATGTGGGTGCGTACATTAAAATCTATGGACAATTGCAAATTTGCCACTACTTGAACCGTTATTGCCATTAAAAATTATAAAAATACCACTAGAATTGTCATTCGAGTGGCATCTTTACAAAGAATAAAAAATTAAGGAGGTATTAGGAAATGCCCTAAAATCTAGCTCCAATTTTTAGTATGTGGTTTGCATATATTTTTAAAGTCTTGAATTTAAATAATAATTCGGTGGATTTCCTCTGTTTATTAATCAACATAGTGAATTTAACACAATTGATAGAATATTGTGTTATAGGAATGGCACGTACACCCACGGGTCACAATCGGACATGGCAGCCTTTGGAAGGTGGGTCCTTCGACCAGGCCCAAGTACTGTAAGGAGGTGGGCCCTCAAATAGGGACCAATCAGGATGTGAGGTAATTCTATAAATTTATGAATTTGTTCTAGATTTTGAAATGTTTAATAATTATAAGTTGAATGTGTTTAGTTATAATGATTTACAGATGGACCGGTCATGGATGTACAAGGATCGATGGCCAGAGTTTTTTTGTTGGCGTTGAGGATTTTCTGAGGGCTACCGCAGTGTACAAGAAGCCAAAAAGGAAGTGTGCCGATCACTATATATGTTATCCGTGTGTCGACTGTAAGAACGAGAAGCAGTTTTTAAACATAGAGCATATCCATGCACACTTGATTCACAGGGGTTTCAAAGCTAGCTATACCCGTTAGACTAAGCACGATGAACTTGAAGATGTTGGGCGTGAAGGGCAACCAACAGTCAAAGAAGACATAAGCAACGATATGACGACTAACAAAGGTTTTGATATGTCAGCATTTGAAGATATTTTTGTTGAGAACGATGGAGGAGACACTTTTGTTGGCAACAATGAAGATGACTTAGAGCAAATGTTGCGCGATGGGGAGGGGCACTTCACTAGTGAAAGACAACATCAAAAGTTCTAGCGCATGGTAGAGGACTGTAAAATACTAGTTTACCCGAATTGTAAAGATG
Source organism: Phragmites australis (assembly GCF_958298935.1). Lineage (NCBI taxonomy): Eukaryota > Viridiplantae > Streptophyta > Magnoliopsida > Poales > Poaceae > Phragmites > Phragmites australis. The sequence goes on along the minus strand of NC_084942.1, from coordinate 18,684,961 downwards.
AGCACATCAAGTTGCATATGGTGCTGACACTAATGCAAATGAAGGCTAGCAATGGTTGGGCCGATAAAGGATTCAATGAATTGTTAGAATTCTTGAGGGAATTGCTTCCAAGGGGGGAACATGTTGCCCGAAAGTATGTACCATGCCAAGCAAGTTGTCTGTCCATTGGGATTGAAAGTAGAAAAAATACATGCATGTAGAAATGACTGTATGTTGTTTCACAGCGAGGATGCAGACTTGGAAGCATGTCGTATTTGCAATGCACCACGGTACAAGTGCAATGTTAATGATATCGAGAGCGATGGCGTGTGGGTGAAGAGAAAGAAGAAAAGACCCCTTGTTAAAGTGATTTGGTATTTCTCTATAATCCCCCATTTGAAGTGATTGTTTGCTAACAGAGCGAATGCTGAGTTGATGCAATGACACACCAAACAACGCAAGAAAGATGAAATACTTAGACACCCTGCTGATGGCATGCAATGGAGGAGATTCAATTCAAAATACAAGGAATTCAGAGATAAAGTGAGGAATATAAGGTTCGGGTTGAGTACGAATGGGATGAATCCTTTCGGTAACACGAGAATTACTCATAGCACTTGACCCGTGACTCTATGTATTTACAACCTTCCACCTTGGATGTGCATAAAGCGGAAGTACCTTATGCCTTTGTACATTAGTGGGCTGAATCAACCAGGCAATGATATCGATGTGTACCTCTAACCATTGGTTGAAGATCTTCTTGTATTGTGGAAAGATGACGTACGGGTATGGGATGAGCACAGACATGAGAATTTCATCTTGCATGCAATTCTGTTCATAACGATCTCAGATTGGCCCGCTCTTGGTAACCTATCAGGGCAGACTATAAAAGGGTACAAGGGATGTGTCCAGTGCTTGGAGGAAGGGGGGTGAGGTGGCTGACGAACAGTCGAAAAATAATCTTCATGTATTAACGTAGGTTCCTTCGTGAGATCACCCATACCGCAAGAATAAAATAGCTTTTGATGGGACAGTGGAGCATCATCAAGCTCCGAAGATTCGCACTGGAGAATATGTATTTAAAATGCTAAATACAGTTAGAGTTGTTACTTGGAAAGGGGCCATGCAATACAAAAATCCTAGCTAGGCAATATGCTGCTATGTGGAAAAAGATATCAATATTTTGGTTGCTGCCTTATTGGAAGTATCTTATGGTACCACATGCAATTAATGTCATACATGTGGAGAAGAATGTGTTTGATAGCTTGATTGGTACCTTATTAGACATATCGGGAAAAACAAAAGGTACACTAAATGCACGACTGGATCTGGAAGAAATGAACCTCAGGAAGGACCTACATTACATACAATTAGACAACAGCAAAAAGAAACTTTCCACAGCTTGCTACACTATGAGCCAGGAAGAGAAGATCCACCTGTGTGGTTGCTTGCGTGATGTCAAAGTTTTGACTGGTTACTCCTCCAACATCAGGAGCTTAGTAAATATAAAAGATAAGAAGTTAGTTGACATGAAGTCTTATGATTGTCACGTGATGGTGATGCAGATGCTTCTAGTTGCAATTAGAGGTATTCTGTCAGATAAGGTCTGAGACCTAATCATAAAGTTGTATTCGTTCTTCAACGCAATTTCACAGAAGGTCATTGATCCGAACAAACTAGCAAAGTTGCGGGAAGACGTGGTCCATACTATATGTAAGTTTGAGACTATTTTCTCTCAGATATTTTTTGATATAATGCATCATCTAATTGTTCACATTGTGGGTGAGATAAAGAGCATTGATCCCGTGTTTCTGCATAAGATGTATCCTTTCGAAAGGTTCATGGGGGTTCTGAAGAAATATGTTCGTAATCGAGGTCGCTCGGAAGGTTGCATTGCCCAAGGATGGTGTATGGAGGAGGTCACTGAGTTTTGCATTGACTATATGAAACTAAACATGATTGGTATGCCTATATCTCGCTATGAGGAGAGACTAAAGGGGAAATGGACGATAGGTCATACTTCAATCCATATCAAAGATCGTGTTTTATTCACTCAAGCACACTTTGCAGTTCTGCAATAATCACTTATAGTGAGCCCGTATGTCAATATGCACGTGAGCATGCTACGCTCTACAAATCCAATGAAGTTAGATGATTGGATCGTAAGAGAGTATAAAGATAATTTCGATAATTGGTTACGCCATCATATGATGGGTAAGGATACTGATGATGCTCTGTTGGAACTGCTAGCTATTGGCCCGTCAACTACGATTCGCACATTCCAAGCATACGAGATCAATGGCTATATATTTTATATGAGAGCACAAGACAACAAGAGCACTAATCAAAATAGCGATGTCCGAATTGATGCCTATGACCGCGCTGGCAACAGGGAGACCTACTATGGATTCATAGAGGAGATTTGAGAGCTTGAATATGGCGAGTAGATGGTCCCTCTGTTTCAGTGCCAATAGGTCAAGTTCCCAGGAGGAGTCAAGATCGACAAATATGGTATGAATATCGTGGACCTCAAACTCGTCGGATACAGAGAACAACCATTCGTGTTTGCCAAGGATGTTGCATAAGTCTTCTATGTAAAGGATCCGAACACAGCTATCAAGAAGGAGCGTCACGTGGTTCTTCAAGAAAAGAGAAAGATTGTCGGTGTTGAGGATGTTGTCGACGAAGAAGACTGCGACAAATTCGATGACCTACCTCCTTTTGGAGAGAATGCCGAACTTCCTCTCAATGATGACACTGAGGAAGCTACCTACATACGTCGTGACCATAATGAAGTATTAATCATTTAATGAAAGCATCTTTCATGTATTTGGTGAAATTCGTACAAATTTAGGATAAGTTTTAATTTGTATCGAGGACATGTATGGTGAATAGTAATTTTTTGAAAGTTCTGATCCGAGTGTCGCACCATGCGATCGGACTTATGTGAATTGGTTAGATTTCAAATCGGATTAAAAAGGATAAAATCAAATGAAGAGGTAAAAATCACAAAGTTTTTTTTGGATTGGTTAGAATTCAAATTGGTTTTACATGTTTTTTTATATGGATATTTTATAGTTTCATTACGGAATTAACAAATTATAGATTTATTAATAAAATAAAGATAATTCAATGCACATTTCATGTATGCAAGTATTTTTATCATGTAGTGACAATAATACAAACTCAACAAATTTGGTTTCATATTTTTCTCAACTCTAATAATTTTTCAATGATTTTTTCAAGTTTTTAGTCGAATTTAACAATAAAAGAATATGTCCAGGGTAAAAATAATTATCAGTGCCGGTTATATGTACCAACTGGCATTGATCCTCCAAAAATCAGTGCCGGTTGGTAAATAGAATCGGCATTGATGCTTCTGCTACCTATATATGTCGAACACTTAGTCGCTCTCCTCGTTCGCTCCATTCACCCTGACACCACTCCTCCTCCCAACGCACCGCATTCTCCCCTAGAGCCGCCACCTCCCCGAACGCTACCTCCTCCCCGACGGGCCTCATCCCCGAGCCCTGCCTCATCCTCGAGGGTTGCTCCTCCCCGACGGCCGCATCCTCCCTGACACGCCGCATCCTCCCCCAGCGCTGCCGCCTCCCCAAACGCCACCTCCTCCCCGACGGGCCTCATCTCCGAGCGCCGCTCCTCCCCGACGTCAGCATCCTCCCCGATCGCCGCCTCCCCGACCGCTCCTCAATGCGCCACGTCCTCCCCGGCCACCGCCTCCTCTCGACGCCTCCTCCCCGAACGCACTGCCTCCTCCCTGGCGACCTCATCCGTCCTCTTCCTCGCGGCCGGCTACCCAAGCCCCCCTCTCCGTCGACCGACCAATCGCCATAGGTAAGGAAACCCACCTGTATTGACCCGTGGGTAACGCCAGATATTGGTACAAAATTTGGTGTGTGTTCTATACTAGTTTGTGTAAACCAAGCGGAAATGCCTTTGTATATACTCCTTTACAGGTGGCTGGAGGAAGTTTAAATTGACACATTTTTATTTAACATAGCAAAGATATGGATCTTTATTTACAGATTATTCACATGAAGGTAATAGTAACCAGCTGCTGTCTTGAATGAGGAAATCAGTAGTCTAGTCCAAATTTATAATTGAATTCTGTAATATAAGATCTTTAAGGTGGTCTTACTACTTTCATATTCATTGTACCGAAAGAAAAACTGTATCTGAAGGCATTTGCTATATGGGTGTCTACCATTAGACTTTATTTTAGTTGTTTACTTAGAAACAGATAACAAAGACCTATTTAAGATTTCAGGAGCTCACCTTATGCAGCAAGAGATGCGAACATAGCCGCTCACTTAGTACATCGCTGTGAGCACTGTCGAGGCGCAAGGCAGCTTCACATTACTACAGACTTCAGTCAAAATGAATTGTTGCCTAGCTGTTAGACAAACATTGACATGTTGTTTGTTAAGTTGTAAATTGATGAAAGTTTTCAACTGGTGTTCACTTTCCTTTGCTTGTGCAATGAAGAATTAATGATTTCATTCCTTTCCTGTGTGGATATCATGGAAAGGATGTTAGAAAACAGCTTTCTTTGTTACAATATCTGGTTTTAAAAAAAAGTTGCATAGAGAACTTGACTGTAGCAACCGTGTCACAAAATCGGCCAAGTTTTTTTTATTCATTGTATTAGAATGTCTGTATTCTCAATCCATTGAACTGTATGTAACTAAATTTTGTGATAATATATCACTTGCCCCAAAGGTCATTTCCTTCTGTGGTTAAGGATTATTTCATTTCAACAAAATAAATGAACAATGTGCAGCCTTTATTGTTGTCTTCATGTTTAGAATAGCGAGTTATGAGGCACTAAATGATATAAACACACCATTTTGTATCAGCATGATAAATTATTCGGTCACAATGACATCACTATGTTTCTATGCACCTGTTTACATGCTTGCTTTCAAGACTTGCATGAATATGTCTTGCACGGCAAATCTTATGTCAGTATAATGGCAGTTTTTTTTTTAATTTTGAATTTGTCAAATGCTTTCCAATTCTGGCTCTCTTGCAAGTCAGACTATATGGATGGATTTAGTTATACTATTTAGTTATGCTATTTTGTTTGAGAAAGGATGCAAATGCAATAGCAGGTGTACTTCTGTGATGAATCGATAGATTTGCGTTATGAATTATAGATTTGTGACTAGGATAATGTGAAGTAAATGATACATGTAAATATTATTGACTTGTGTTATGAAATGATAGGCTTGTGTAATGAATTGACAGATTTATGTTATGATAGTTAGCCAAGTTTCACGGAGCCCACAAATTTAATGAATTCATGAAGTATTTTTTAAAATCTTTTTTTACTGACTAACCTAAAAGTTTTGATTGCAACCAAAAATCAAGAACTGTAACAAACCTGCAAGAATGAAATCTATTTTGATTTTTAAAAGAAAAGGCAACATATTCTTGCCAATATAATGCAGACAAAAAATATAAGAAATTGTATCCTCCAATGGATAAGAAAATAATATCTCTAAGATGATAAAAGGAAATCCTAAATCACTAATAAGATAGTTGTTCATAAAATAGAATGCATCATAAATAAAATAGCTAAAAGGTATTTGTAGAGTCCAGCTCTTGTAAAGGTCATTGGAATCAGTAGTATTGGTTAATGATGGGCAATGAAATTATTGGACGAAAAGATGCGGATAAGAAAAAAATGCTCTTGACTAGAGTCAGCGGGTTATTTTCACTTCAGGCAAACCATGTGTATGTCTCTGGTCAAAATCCTCATGTAACACATATTCAAAATGTTGAGAAGTCAAGAATCAAAGTGAGTCATAAGAATGCAGCAAGGAAAAAGATATATTGCATGTTTATACCTTCTTGAAATTGAAAATAAGTGCAGAGATAAACTTACTAAGTCAAAATCAAGTGCATGTTTGTACCTTTTTGACCATAATTTGAATACATATCTCATTAATTTTAACTCTAAATTAAGTGCTTTTTGTGTCTAAAATTTTTATATAGGAATGGTACGTACAAAATCTAACCGCCTTGCACGGCCCCGTCCCATCCCCCCTTCGATACAAGGCCCCTCCTCGGATCCGTCGTGCCCTATCAACAATGGCCATCACGTTCAAGAATTTCAAGGGTAATCATGAAGCTAGACTAGACATGAGGCATTCAAGAATTTCAAGCGAAGCGTTGTGCTCTAGCAACAATGGCCATCGCGTCGTGCCCTATCCTGCCTTGGTACAAGATGAGCCTGCAATCATGGAGCTAGACCAAACGGGAGGCAGTAGCCCGAGTGCGTACTTGAACATGGATCAGTTTGAGTTGGAGACAATCGATGAGACTGCCCTATCAACAATGGCCATCGCGTTCAACAATGGCCATCACATTCAAGAATTTCAAGCAAAGCGTTATGCCCTATCAACAATGGCCATCGCGTCGTGCCCTATCCAACCTTGGTACAAGATGAGCCTGCAATCATGGAGTTGGACTAGACAGGAGGCGGTAGCCTGAGTGCGTACCTGAACATGGATCAGTTTGAGTTGGAGACAACTGATGAGGCTGCGCAGGGCAGGGCCGAAGATGATGCACTGGAGGGTCAGATCAATCCTGATGCTGATGCTCCGGAGGGTGACGAGATGACAGGAGAAGGGAGGAGTGGACGAGGTCCTAGCAGGATGCCCGATGGACGTTTTATCATCACAGAGGTCAATTCAGTCGGAGAGCCCACGAGAACCAAAGTTGTTCTGGGGCCGTTCAAAACAGCAATCGGGTGTCTAGTGAGGGACCATGTTGCAATCACATATATAAGTTGGAGAGGCATACGAGATGACATGTGAGTGGTTCCAGATAACATCAAGGATCTTATGTAGGGTAAATTGATGGCAAAGTTTGAATACCCTGAAGGATGCAATATGATCAAAGCGAAGCGTCGTGCCCTATCAATAATGGCCATCGCGTTCAAGAATTTTAAGGGTAAGCTGTGGAGAAATTATTACTTGGTAGGCCGGACACCGAAATAGGATGATTATTCGATGGTGGAACCATTTTGGAACGATTTCATAGAGTATATGCGGTTAGAGGAAGCACAACGACTAAGTGAGATAAACAAGGTCAACTCCCACAAGAACGTGTACCCCCACAGAATTTGCTCGCGTGTGTATGTGAGGAAATACGACGAGTGGGAAGAGATGAAAGAACAAGTAACCCACAGTGGTGCCACACCTCAAACGACCAACTAGATTGAACGAGTGAAACACTATCTGTACGTGAGAGGGCTGACTTTGTCGGTAAATGGTAGCCTAACCTTCAAAAGTGATAGAGAACAGAAAGTGACGCAAAGAATTGCAGATGCCCACGTCCAGTCTTTCAAAGGCTCTTTCATGCCCGGGTGTGGTGCCAGAAGAGAAGGAGAGAAGAACTGAAAGAGTTGCTGGCTTTAGTACGATGAGAACTTGTATAAGAGCGTCAGATGATAGACGTCAAAATCAAAGGAGCACTTCATCAAGGAAATAGGCAGTAGCAAGGTGAAGAAAATGTTGCGAGCCCTGGTGGTCGTCGGAGCAGCTGCGCGTCCGCGAGGTCAGAAGAAGAATTGACCCATTACCCCATGGACGACATCATAGAAAGCAAAGTGTGCAAGCTTGTCGTACCCACCTTGAACATTACCACCACGGTGGCTATGAGGTAGGTTGACCAATGCGTGGAAGGAGCACTCTTCAACGATCTTCCGATATCGCGGGGATACGTCAAGGTCCATATGGATTCCGTGCGAAGGCCGCACAGTAAGATTGACATGGATTACCCCGGAGAGATGGGTTCCAAGAGGCTCAGATCAAATGTGGGTGGCTTCGTTCTGTGACCCAAGCGCTACATAGTATTTGAAGATGAGACAGACGAGTCGTCTGATGTGGAGTCGGACCCACCACACAGAATTTCTTCGACTCCTCTACGGTTGCCGCCACCACCACTGTCACAAAGAAGAGAGCCAACTCCTCCACGGTCGCTGCCACTGCCACCGTCACCCAGAAGAGAGCCAACTCCTCCTTTACACAAGTCGCCACCAAGGGAGCCAACTCCTCCTCCTCAAAAGTCAGCACCAGTGCCACCAAGAGAGCCAACTCCTCCCCTTCCGAAGCCAGCACCACCAGCACCAAGAGAGCCAACTCCTCCCCTTTCGAAGTTGACAACAGTTGCACAATCTAAGAATTTGAGTTCATCTCAGAAGTCAGCTTCATACCAGAAGCAAAGGGCACCTAAGACGGTGGCATCACCTGAGAAGTTGTCTTATGAACAAACATCAGAGGAAACCAGAGCGATAGTGGGCGTCAGTGTCAAGAAATTCTTTTAAAAGCTAGAGCCTGAGAAGAAAATACCAATCCGTGCAGAAACACAGAAGTTTTTCTTGAAGATGGTCAAACCTGTTGAGCGTAAGAGTAAGTCAGACTACGCACGCATCAAAAGAAAAAAAATACTTGAAGGAGTCTTCTATTGAACAGATACGACAAGAATAGAATTTAGAAAGATTTCTTGAAGATACTAAAATGACAAAAGAGCAATTTCTAGACGAGTCCATAGCACCAAAAGCAGTCGAGAGATGGCAATTTAAGCTAGGCGAACTCTTGGTCGTGCTAAACATGTGGGACAAACTGACATATCAACTTCGAAAATTCTATGCGTGGTACATGAAGGAGTCACGGGATGATAGAAAAATGTTCGGGGCCAGATATAAGGATCGAGATTTCCTCCACGGGGATGGCTCTATTTATATATTATTCAGGAAATATATCGACTGTATTAGCAAGATGCCCTCCACATGTCTATCTTGAGTTATTGGACTCTGTAAGTGTCGTATATATATATAATTCACAGTATACATTCATGTACCATTGGATTGAATGTCCTAACTTATTCCTTATGTAGAATGGAGGTACAAAGATGCAGGACGGAGGACATCAACCATATGGGATTCATCGACCCACATTATGTAAACCCGACAATGATGCAATACGATCCAAAAGGAATCGAGGACTATGCATTCAAGTGTATTCTGGAGCTATAATTGAAGAAATACACACTTTTTTCCTACCACTTTGGGTATGTGTTTCTCTCCATGAATGTTCTACTCTTTTTTAGCAATACATCATTAGAAATTAGGACCAACTAACCTATGGTGACCTATGTGCAATTATCACTGGATCATCCTTATTATCCAGCCAGACATTAGCAAGATCGTTGTCTTCGACTCACAAAATAATGCAAAAGAAACCTACCAATCTGTCATTAACTTACTACAAAGGTAAAACCCGACTATTTCGTTATTACTCTGGTAATATTTGATTTGATTGAATCTAAGTCTACTTACGGTAATAATTACACACATACAGAGTATACCTGTGATACATCAAGAAGAGTATTAGACATCGGCTATTCGTGAAAGAATGGATTATCCGATATGACTTTCCTTGTAAGAAGTAGGACCTGATCAATAATTTATGTGGTTTTTATGTAATGAAATCATGCACTGATTCAGCGGAGACGCGTCATACTAGGTGGTCTATGCTGAGGTATGCGACATACATCTTGATGACTAAATTTCAAGTTCGACACGTGTTTATAAGGATTGATTTCTTTAATTATTGAAATTACAGTTTCTCGTGATATGCAGAGATAGACTCATGGCCATTGAAATCAACGTACTTCAGGAACAACTTATCGGGTTCATCAATGATCAAGTCATCAGTCCAACCAACGAATTCTATGAATTTGGCTCCTCTCTCTCGTTACCTTCATCTAATAAGAAAAAGCAGAGTTTAGAACCTTCGATTAGCAAGAAACCTTAAACTCTTTTTTATTGTTGTAATGAAATCTCGCATGGATACATTGTATATATAATCTGACGAGACTTGATGTTTTAAAAATAAAATTTATATATGCTTGTGTATATATGTTGTGATAAAATTTGACGTCTCGTAAATTAAATTTATATGTGCGTGTATATAAATATATCATATACTATTGTCGGCAACGGCCAAAATTTAAAAATACCATGGTATTAGCGGCAACATTTTGAAAAGGGCAAGAAATACCTATTAGTACCGGTTCGATCCACGAACCGATACTGATAGTTATTTTTAATGTTGGTTATATATCCGATACTGATAGTCACAAATTATTAGTGTCGAGTAATCGGTATCAGTTTAAAATCCACCACTGATAATGATTTTAAACTGATACTGGTAAAGATATCTGTAGTAGTGAGAGGAGAAGGTTTGGTCACCCATATCGCCCTTGAATAGACGACGCGAGGGATTTACAAGTGCTCTTTTCTCGCACGGTGAGTGGTCTGTGTTCCATCCCAACGTCTCATCCGTCTTATCTTCTTGGTGAGCGGCGTTGCGTCGCCAAGACGCCAACGACTACCCAAGACCGGCTTCACATCAAGATTTCTTCGTGCTCCTGTCATACCAAATTACCAATGTGCAATTACACAAAGGATTAGCGACCCATTAAACACCCAGTGAATACTCTAATGGACTATGCATACATCAAAAATCGCGGAGTACAAATACTGAGATCACAACGGTGTGGTCCATGTCGAATTTGCATCACCTACATGAGCAAGGCGAAAGAGAGAGAGGGCCCCGTTGCCCTTGCCATGGTCCAATAGATTATCAGGGGCATGGAAAAGATTAGTCTTAATCTCACTACATGAAAAAAAAAATTTACTTCAAGACCTTCACTTAAGAGTCATGAGTAACAGTTCCTGTTACGAACCGTTATTTATATAGCTTTAGATCGAGACCGAGCCATGACTTACTATAAATTAGTGACGGATTATAAAGTTACTCGTCACTAATAGAAGTTGTGACCTATCACTAATGATTAACTTATCAGTGATAAGTCGTCCTAAACTAGTCATCAATGATGGATCATGTTACGACCTGTTACTTATGACTCGTCATCAGTAACGGGTCTTTCTGGATCAGTCATAAATGACGAATGATATTACAACCCGTCACTGATAACTCAGCTCACATTATTAGAGCTGACCAAGTACTGTCTTTTCTTACTTAGTTTGTCCAACTAAAAACTAAACGTATTGTGCAAATATGAAAAAAAAATTATGCAGAAAGGTTATAACTATGCTATAGCTAAATATTTACGTATAAAAGCATAAATATAAACTCTGAACTTATAACCATGCTATATCTAAGATTCAAACCAAAGAGGTATGAGACTACAAACACTTAAAAAAGTGCATCAACAAGTTACAACTTATGTTTAGCCGATTTCATGAATTTTCATTCACACATTGAACAAAACTGGTGTAAGGTATGACAGCGTAGTGGGCACAAATATTTTTTTAATTTTTTCTTTTATTTTTCTCACCTCAGTAGAACTAGAGTAAGAACCACTGTACATATCTGCTCAAGTTTGATGTAAGGGATGGCAGCTATGGACACAAATACGCCTTCTAAAAATGGTGCAGAAACTTCAAGGGTGAGAACTCAATCTTCCAAGTCGAATTTGGTCTAAAAAACTTGATAAAGTGGGGGAGAAACGGATGTAACTTTTTTTAGATGTCTGTATAGTCAAAACGTCAAAATCGGAGCCCGTATGCAAAAGTTATGCTCGTTTTACTGAAGTCACTCCGGATCACCTTTGGCAAAAAATAGTCATTAGTGATGTGTTATAGTTATGACCCGTCACTAATGACCTTTGACAAAAAAGGTTAAAAGGATAAAATATTTGGCTTCATTACAGTGCATGTGAGGGTGTGGTGGTGAAGGGGCTACGTGCGCGAGGGGAGATCGCGGGTTCGATACCTATGGAACGCAGAGTGTAAAAATAATGCAAAAAATAGCAAGTGACTTGTGGCGAGTGGTGATGGCCCTTGCATTGGGATAGCTTAGGTGAAAAAAATATATATTTGTGACTTTTTTCATGTCAAACAACACGAAAAACGTTCAACAGTTATAAGTGACGGGTCACAGTTATGACCCGTCACTAATGTGATCATCATAACCCGTTACCGACAACTAGTCATCAGTGACATATTTAAAATAACTGATATGAGACTCATCACCTATAACAATTATTATCTGTCACGGTGCCGGACCGACTGGCGAGCATGGTGAAGGAGCAGAGGGCCAGGTTCTACACCATGCACTGGTGCGCCACCATGCTGGTGTGTTGGAGGGACTAGTTAATCCTCCAGGGACACGGGCCTGCAGGGCCCGGCCCATCAGGTGCTCCACAGCTCTGCCGTGTGGCCGATTCATGTGTTACAGTGATTGTTCTTTTTAGACAAAGAGAGATCAGAGATGCGCCTTTCTGTGGCCATCTTGTGGTTCATTGTGCTTATAGTGTCAGGAATTAGCTTTGACTGATCTGCTGGCTGAAGCGTAGCATTTGCTGTAACAAGACAAAAATAATTTACTCTTCCTAATTTTCAGATGTCTGAAATTTAGGAGGTGTGATTAGATGACCGTATGAACATGCGACGACTGTCGTGGTTAGGGCTTTGGGGTTAACGACGATGGCTTCCCGGTGGGGATTTGTTTGCTACCAGGCATAGAGGGAGGTCAACGGGTGGCAGTTTGACTCGGCGAAGGAGATGGGTGCAATGGTGAGGGTAGGGGTGGAGCGGTGAGGCGACGTAAGCGTTGCTGGCCATGGGTGGCGAAGGACAATCAGATAGGTGGGGTCGGGGTGGGGGCGAGCAAAGACGGCTGACGAGCTAGGTTAGCGCGGCGCTAGGTCGGTCCTTGCCGCTAGAGAAAAGTGGAGGAGGGCGGGGTGAGCTCGTAGATGGCGGGAGCCGACATGGTGAGAGGAGGTGCGCAAGAGAGTTGGGTGTTGGAGAAGAGCACAACGCCAAGAAAAAAGGGGAAAAAACAGGTGTCTAAGTTAACATCGGTCATTAATTTGGAGATGTGGACAGGTAGACGGTTAGTTTGTCCCCTATGGTGACCGGCCAGACCTAGCTAATTGCCAATCCCGCTGGCTAAAATTCTCTGAAGAAAATGCCATTTGAACTAATTAGAGTGTCAATACGAGCAATCTAGTATGATTAATAGTAACATGGAGATCTGTTTCGTGACCCTGCATGACCATATTAAGTGTTTGAACCTTAACTCATACATCTGGCGTATCTGGTGTCCTGTTGCTAACTGATCACTGCACATGGCCGCACCCAGTTTTCTCTACCGAAACTCACATGATAATGCATGATGGTTTCAGATCAACAAGTTCAAAAAGACAGATTACCGGATGCATGATGGCCTGTCTCTCTCATCATGTACCGTGTTCAGTATATACATGCACAAAGAGTTTGTATGTAGTTTTTTAAAAAAACACAAGTACAACTCGTAGACATATACACACATCACACTCATACCACTACACGCACATATTTACATAGTATCTACTAAAGATCAAATATACATAGCTTAAAGATTTATAAAGTCACTATATACGCCTCACTGTCAACAGCTACGTTACCTACCATTAAAAAAATTATATTTTGATAAGACACATAAGGAGTAAATATAAAATTTAATCTATGATGAATAGAGATACAACCGTAGAAGAAAATTCTATAAGAATTGATTTTATAGAAAGACTCTCTCTTGTGCATATCACGTATCTCACTCCTTCCTCTCAGTTACATATACCAACCATTAAATTAAAAAAAACATAAATTAAAATCTTATAAAAAAATTTCATCGAAGAATCTCATAAAATTTACTTCTTACGACCACACCATCCAAGCTGATTTTAAAGACATATGTTCGTGTTAACTTTCGGCCACATGTCGGCACACAGATGGATTCTACTAAATGTGCTTCTACTAACCGTGGTAGCGTGGCGGCATGCGTACACGTCGAGATCGGGACACGTGTCCGATGGCCATGAACTTGACCGGTCAAATCATGACACACATGTGCGCGCCCAAATCCCTATGCTTGGTCCTTCAGTCATGTGCTTGAAAGCTAGTGGCAAGTGGTTTTATTTGGAGCAAAATCTAGGCTTATAATATGACACTGCATCAATCATCATGCCCCTAACTAATTCTTGTGTTTTTGTCAGCTTAAAATACATGCATGGCTAAAACTAGTATTTCATTCGTCTCTAGATAATACTGCTCTTGGAATCATGATGTCGTACTTCTTTTAAGACCATCTCTAACAGCTACCTCAAATCTTCATCCTCAAAATACTATTACAACTTCCCCTATCACTATTACAGCATCCCTTATCCCTAACACTGTAGCAGTACTGTATCACTGGATAGATGATCTGTTGAAGATGGATTTCTAGTGCTACAGTATACCGCAAAACACTGTAGCACTAGAATCCTCAAATTTAGAGACTCCGTTGGAGATGGTCTAAGTCTTAGAGCTCCAAATTTGGCAGAATTTTTCGCTCTCTTTGTACCTTTTCTATAACTATTGTGCCTACATATTATTGGTTAGAACTAGTGGTGCAACTTGGACCAAACGTTTGCAGGGGACAGTGAAGCTAACTAGGCCGTAGAGGCGAACTCAACGAAATTGGTGGATTGGATTTAAAATAAATTACAAATTGCAAAAAAATTGTTGGACCAGGAGGGCCATGACTCACCTTGATCACCAAAGAGCTTAGCCCCTGGTTAGAACAATATTCTAATAATGTCTGTATTGGAGACTATATATGTCGATATACGAAATGAGACGTGGGACAAAGAGACCAAATAAAGTCATCTCGAACAGATACTCTAAATTTTTATCCTCTATAATATTATTACAACATCCCCTAGCACTATTATAGTATCGTCTATTTTTTTCATTTCCAACAGCTACTCTATTTTCTATCTTCTATTACTCTCCTCCTTCCCTCGGATCTACACGTATACTCAGTGCACAGTGATACGGGCTCCCTTTTCGGTCCGCATATTTACCGAACTCCAGTTGTAGCCCGCATCCCTATAACTTAAAAAAAGTAACTTTACCGATTCCATTAGAGCTGGTTCATAACAGCTACGATCAGCAAATCCGGTAGGCACAGAGATACGACCTCCGATGCCGATTTCCTTGGAGATGCCTAAGTCCAGTTGCCCCCTGGTTGACCACTGCTGGTGGGGTCTACCTGCTGCTTGTGTGTCGGTACCTTGGGTGCACATCACATCAGATGCTGGTGATGTCTATGTACTTGATGCCGGTCCAACAAATGACAATCCGATCAATGTGCAACTGTAGATGAGCTGAACGTAAGAGCAGCTAATGAACCGTGAGTAGTTAAGCTGAGAGAGAGACCCACCAGTCAGCGGCAGCGACGGTTTTGGTTTCACGAAGTTGACATGTCTGTGCTGTCCTTATCAGATATTGGATCGTGCATTTTTTGCGTTTCGACATTGCCTTGCTTTTGAAACGACGTGCCATCCGATCCAATTATCATACATCGGTGCACTGCTAAAATTAATCTGCTTATTAAGGCGTGAGCAGTAACCTCAATACGTGTGCATGCATGATGACTTTTTCGTTGTGTATGTGAGAGAGAGATTTTGACTTGCAGTGTCAATGTGTGTGGATTAGCGTTGGTTCTCTCGAGCAGGAGCGGAGCCAGCGAAGGCTCAAGGGATGTTGATCTCTTTCATCTATCTCCTTCGCTCTTTTTTCTCTCCTTCTTTTGCTCTTTTTTCTCTCTTTCTTCTTCTCTCTCCTCCTACACTACCTTCTCTCCCTAAAGGAGCTTCATGGTGACAGGGGTGCTGCAGCCCCAGCACCCTTGGATCTGCCCCTGCTCTCGAGTGTCAAAGAGTTTTAGAATCAAATGGCTGTAATATATATGTACGGAAGATACATCAAGACAATTACAATAAACACGAATTCATGAGCTATATTTTGAACCATATTAGTCATTTTCATCGTGCCAATTGGTGTGATAAACTCCACAGGTTTATGGCCCATAAATCAATGTTGTTCTTAAGAACGGCGGAAATATGCAGCCCCCAACGCATATTCTCCATTTTCGTTAATGTTTTACGTTGTGCGAGGTTGCACTGAAATTTACCTTGAACATGCACACACACGTGATGAGGAAAGGGTTTGGTCCGCAGATAATCCCCGCAAGCCCTGGAAGCCACAGTGGGGCAGACGGAAGAAAATTCTATAAGAGTTAGTCTCACAAAAAGATCCTCTCTTATGCATATCATATGCCCTTTTCTTCCTCTCAATTACACGTGCTAACCGGTGAAGAGTCTTATATAATTTACTTCGAACAGACCCTGCTGCTGGTGCGCGCGTGCGTGCCTGTGGCCATTCTCGTTTTCTGCGGATCGCACGGGAGTAGCCTCTTGTGTTTTCAACTCAACGTCTCATCCTTGTGGTGGGCGTCGTCGTGTCCTGAAACACACAAGCACCCATACGTTGATTCAAACCACCAGCACTAGCCACCGTTTCATCACAAAATTGGCTTAATTTACAACAAAAAAATGATGAAAGAAGGACCTAAGTTCTTGCATAGGCTCTATAAATTCGCAATTACACACAACATTAGCAACCCAACAGACATCCAAAATTCCAAGTAATACTCCAACATACCATATACGCATACAAAATAATAGTACAAATATAGGAACCATCAAAATACGGTCCATATCAAATTTGCACCAGAGACCGGTGACGAATCCACAGCTAACGTAAAAGAGAGGCTCACTTCTTCTCCCTCCTCCTACCCCTCATCTTTTTCTTCTTCCTTCTCTGGGGGACATGGTCCAATAAACTATCAGGGACATGGAAAGAGATGCCCCACCAGAAAAGATTACTCTTACTTAATCTATCAATGGCCTCAATCCAATCGCACATTAACACACATAACTAACTCTCGCTTGGATTGGCATCTGGGGGCTATAAATACCACCCAAGCCTCAGCTCCATCACCAACCACAACCAAAAGCAAGATCAGGCCTGCACGTTGCAGGTTTGCAACTGCTCCGGAGAGTCAGCATTGCCGTTTCCTAGAAAGAGAGAGAGAAAGCTAGAGAGATGGAGATGTGCATGGATGACAAGAGCAAGCTGCTGTTCAAGAAGGGCAGCCAGAGATCGGCGGCAGCCGGCAGCGGGGGCCCGGTGGGCCTCAAGGGCTGGGCGTCGTCGAGGGGCCCGTCCCGGTCGGTGCCGGGCCGACTGGCGAGCCTGGTGAAGGAGCAGAGGGCCAGGTTCTACATCATGCGCCGGTGCGTCACCATGCTTGTGTGCTGGAGGGACTAGTGGGTTAACCATCCAGGGCCATGGGCTCCAGGGTCCAGTGACTGGGCCCAATTGGGCCTAGTCTGGTGGTAGATTCATTTGTTTTTTTTTAGGGAAATACAGTAGGGGAGATTCCTACTGTGAAATTGGGGAGATTCCTACTGTGGGTGGCGCGGGCGCAACAACAGCTTCTCTAGATCCATTTCTCATAGTGATTTTCCTTTACTGGGAGAGAAATTAAAGAGATATCAGAGATGTGGTTGATAGCGTTTATAGTGTGTCAGAAAATTGGCTCCACTTTGCTGCCAGAAGGACAGCAATGCTGTAAAAGGTTAATATACTTCCGATTTCAGTGCAAATTAGTGTTCTTGTTGCCATGTTTTTCTGCTGGTATTAATAAGTCTGAACAAGGCGCAATGATGTGAAAATGTCAGTGTTGTTCTGGTTCTATTCCGTGCAAATGACAAGTACAGACTCGCGTCTGCATAAGTTACTGTGGAGAGTTGCTGCCATGGATGTCTGAGACACAACCCGCACCATGCTACAACAAACTATTCCTGACAGATCTTCTGTCAAAAAGGAGCGGATATAGTTGCAAAAATTTGACAAAATTTCCGATTTCATATTCATGAACATTTGAAAAGAATCCGTAAGAACCACACACAGGTGAGACATCATGCACTATCTGCTGCTAATAATTCGATTAATTGAGGTGTATGACCCGATGCACGCGCAAACGGCCCCGATCATTATGATAGTTATGCACAGGATCACCTGAAAAGAAAGGAAAAGTTAGATCGTAATATTACAGTGTTCAGAAATTTCAGGGTTAAAGTTTCTGAATTTGTTGGTGCTGATGTCTCTGTGTTTCGAGTTGGTTACCTCCCACAAAGGTATTGCACCCTTCTTGATGGAGAGATAGCATGCACATGGGAGTATCAGAGCCTGTAAATGCAAATCATCAAGAACATAAGTTACTGAATAACTTGTTCAGTTAGCCAAAATAAAAACCGTGCAAAAGTTTTGGTCATCAGAATTCAGAACTCACCACAAGCATTGTGAAGACAGATCCAAGCAGTGCCATCACCAAGGCTGCAAATCAAATGGGAATAGGGCATAACATTAGCATTCATGGTGTTTTGGGGGTAAAATTCATTAATTAGGATTTAGAGTGGATATTGAATGCTTGAAAAAAAAAACACTCACCAAAATATGGAAATGAAAGAGACACGACGACAGTTGAGATGACAAGACATGTCCTAACAGACATTCCAACTAGGTAACTCTGCATCTTCTTGGGCAGCGCCTCCTCTATTGACAAGGCGACTGGCGTCATTGTCAAGGCGTACTTTGTGTATGGATTCACAATCTGAAACAGGAAAAAGAAAATCAAGTGTGGCCAATGAGCATCGCTGCAAGACTTTTGATGCAATGAGAGAATGGTCAGGGAGTTCTTCCTCATACCGTCATCCAAATGGCGATTTTAGAGGGAATGTACTGTTGTGGCATGTTCAATGTGAATTGTGACATCGTGGAGTCACCAAACATCAGAAATCCCGAGACGGCTACTCCAGCATACACAATTGTGACCACTACGAAGCTGAAACAGTGAAGAACAGTATAATGTTAGCATGTACACTTTTGCCAAGAAAACAACATATTTATTGCATGGTTTGCACAAATGAACGAAATAACAATACTGTAGCATTTCATTTGTCAAGTTCAGATTTTACAGTAGTCTTGGAAACGTTCTTGAAAAAAAAGTAAAGTCTTGGAAATAGGAGTACGTTACCAGAACACAAGTACAAAAGTAAACTGCGAGCGCTCCTTCATTGACGAATATATATTTGGAAAAATTGAGTGTCCTGAGTAGCAATATCCATACAGTCCAAGTGCCACTGGAAGGTGGGTCAGATTCAGTGCTGTCCCAGAAGGGTGGAACCCAACTCCTTCCCCAATACCAACCCAAAATAGGCAGACAATGACTGTTATTGTCGCGACCACACCTCCGGCTGCAAAAGTTCAGTGCAATAATGGTCAATAACAATTCATCATATATCCAAAGATTAGGAATAATAGTCCAACATTACTCTGAAATATTAGAATTAGAAGGCAATGCTAGCCTTGCTACTTACCAGAAAGATAGGAGAGGAGGCTGAGGTTCCTTAGCCAGACTGATGGGAGAATTGCCAAGGCCATTGTGATTGCAAAGAGATTATGCGCATTAAGGTAGATGCCGGTAAAAGCTAAATGCGCTGAGGGAAACACTGACGACAAGCTGTCTCCTAGCAGCGTGATGTACTCCACACAGCTTGCCTGCAAATATGGGACATCCTACTTCTCATGTACAACAATCAAAGGCATACTGAACATACGGTTTCAGAATTCAGATAATACTTACATAAAGTTCCATGTAAAGAACAACCTGCAAAAGAGATGTGGACATTAGTTCAGGTATACAGTAAATAAGATGAATTTTGCAGAAATCTATATTGTTAGGGACTACATACCGATACAAATATTCGACCGAAAATACCGAAAGCGACTTGTCCAATATCTGGATATGTCTCTATGTTCGGCGAACTGTCTATGCACCTCTTCAGAAGCAAGCCGGTATAGCATGAACTGGCACCCAACAAGGGCAGCATGAGGAGGCTTAACCATCCGCCTTCCTTGACTCCATAAGCCGTGGTGAGAATTCCGAGGCCGCACAGAACATTGAACCCTGCAAATTCAACAAGAAAGATTAAGAAAACAATTAAGGCATTACTTGGAATTGGCATCCATGATCCTGAACCTAATTATTCTGCAACTGATTCAGACTAGTTCAGATATTCAGGTATGAACTTTTGGACATGAATAAGAATTTTAACAACAAGAAATCAACAATACCAGCACAAACCATTGATCTGTTTTGTCATGCTCCAAGAAAAGAAAAACAAGAAAGAACACAGTATGCTTTGAATAGATGAAAATCAAGATTAACTAAAACGCACCATTGATGATTGATTGGCCCTTGCTGCACTTGGTAGCCGGCGGCGGAAGCTCGATGTAGTCGGATTTCAGGCACGCCCTCGACGGCCTCTCTGGCATCTCGGACTCCGGCACCGCTGGAGGCCGCGGCGGCAGGCCTAGGCTGTCGTCCGTGGACTGCTTCACGGACTGCTGCTGCGAGAGCTGCGAGAGCGATGGTGGCAGCAACGGCCTGGTGAGCGGCAGCGAGCCCTCGCCGGCGGCCCCCTTCTTGAGGAAAAAGGAGCTCCCGGCCTTGAGGAATGAGTTGCCGAGCCTGCTCAGGCTCGGGCTCGCCGCCATGATCGTGCTGACAGTCGGCGACGACACCGCGCTCATCATATCGATCGACTGTCTGCATGAGAAATTTCCGCCTGGATTTAATCAGTTTCGATCGACATCAACATGCACGCAACGATGCATGGATGGTGCATGACTGCAACATATGAAAGAACAGAAGGAGGAGGATGAGGAGCTCGTGACTGATCGATGGACCTGTAACTCTGCGGCCATGCGCCCTTCTGGCCGTCTTCGGGCGCGTCCAGGTCGTCGTCGCTCCTGTCGGAGAAGGAGCCCTCGTCGGAGGACGGTGGGTAGCCTCCGTCCCGGTCCGCGCCGAGGTCGTCGTCCTCGTCGCCGATGAACAGCAGCGACCTGTCGCCGTGGCCCATCTCCTCGTCGCGGTCCATGGCCGATGATGATCTCTACGAGAGTGCAGATAGCACGTCAAGGCGTCAAGGACAGCAGCTAGGCACGCGCGATGAACAACATTCCTTAAATTCCATCGAGCGTCTAATCATCGATCATCACCATCTCAATTGAGAACAAGAAATTTATGATATCTCGGTTGCAGAGCAGATTACCTGATGATCGACTTGGCGACGTTTGTTCGATCTCCAACGGAGAGAGAGAGAGAGAGAGAGAGAGAGAGAGAGAGAGAGAGAGAGAGAGAGAGAGATGAGGCGAGGAAGACACGGCCGGTTCCTCAGGGAGCCGGACACGATCGGTCCCGGACTCCTGGTCGGCCGCCTTACTATACGTGCGCGGATCGGAGGGACACGCGCGCGTTAACCCTGAGATCGTATCGGTCCGTACGCGTTCACAACTCACAACGACATGCCGTGAGAGGAACCGGATCACGTACGCAGACGTGCTCTGTAGGCGTTTGCCACTGCCACAAGGAGGGTTATCTCACATTCCTCGTAAGTCCTGGTCTCACGTGGTTTCTTAGCCGTCAGAGTTATATCGTCAGAGATAAAGATAGGTTATCTTAGACGAGTACAAAGCTATGTGAGATAAATCCATATCTCACACGGTTTAGGGTTAGAACTGTAAAGACAATATATTTAGGATATTTGGTTCCGCAACCTACAATGATAAAAAAATGTTAAATTATGTCATTTTTCTTAAAAAAAACTTGGACGATAGCTAAGTCATCCACCTCATGACCTCATACCTATGATCCAACCCTTCTACCAACTGAGCAGTCATTCAAGGTCAGCCGGTGTGAGAGACGAAACGCAACATTTATTTCTCACAAGTGAGGAAGAGAAATCGTGTGAGAGAAGCTTGGCCCTTTGATATCATCATGATTTCACATGATATCATAGTTGATGTTCTAATATTATCTGGAACAGGTTTACACTGAAACCGTAAGTGATACTTACTATCTATTATGATTTTTAGACGCATAGCTTTTTACACATAGCTTTCAACGGAGATCATGGCAGATAAATTTTTTCACACGATTCCAAATAAACTGTGAGAGATAAGATATGTGCTTTGGTAGTAGTGTGCGCCGGCTCACAGTGGGGCCGAGTGTTTTTTTTTCCACACGTGCGTGATACAACGTGCATGCGTAAATCTGAGTCTCACGTTTGGCATTGAGCTGGAAAATAGTACGTGACATCTTGTTTTGATTCTAAATCATAATGAAAAGGCTTAACTTTGTATGACCGTGGTTGAAACCAAAGGCATTACGGCATATACCATAAGTTGCAGTTTCATCGGCCGCTTAGCGGTAAATGCAGTAAACCATGAAAACAGTCCTTTTTTTAATACGAGGAAAACAACCCTATATAGTTTTTTAAGAGGAAAACAATCATAATTAACTAAGGTAAGGATCATTATTAGTGAGGTTTACATCCAACGTTTCATAAGGAGATCATCGCAAAAGAAAAAAAAACATTAGACGAGGAGAAAGGTACGATGAACTTTTCACTATGATCTCAACCACATATGTGTCATGGTATGACCCAACAGCTATCCCGCCCAACATAAATCCCCTCACGAAGTTCAAACTCAGGCCCATAATGCAGCCCATAAAGGGCCCAACTTGATTGTGGAAACAATATAGACATTTATGTTTAGATAAAATAAATATGTGAAGATGCCAATAACAACAGGGGTAGATCCACTATTGGAGAGCGGAAGTGAAAGGAAATTATATAAGATTCTTCACCAAAAGACTTCTACGAGACTCTGATTCATATCGTTCTTCTTTGATCCAATGACTGGTACGTGCAACTGAGAGAAAGAAAGGAGATACGTGGCATGCACAAGAGAGTTTTTTTAAGACCGAATTTCATAGAATTTCCTTCTGGACGGAAGGGGCTTAAACCCACTATCCCTGGGCACATCTACAGGCCCTTTTAATTTTTAGATATAGAAGATAAAGAAGAAAACGAGAAAGAAAATGAGATCCCTTATTTAGTGGCTTCGGATCCGCCATTGAATAACAAATAGTTGGTTATAATGAATATCCACTAAAATCCTACCTATATGTTTTGAACATGTTAATTCCTCCTATACAAATAGGGAGGCATTTTAGACACTGAAAACGATTATTGGTATATGCATGCAGATTTTGAACTGGTCCATGGACCGGGGCATGCATGCAAAGTGCATGCATTTTGTTGCAAGTCGTAGCAAACATTGAATCAAGTCCAAAAATAATTTGGGTGTGTTTTTGGCTAGATAAGATGACGCGTGGCATGACACTATTTTGCCTCTACATACAGTACACGTGACGTATGGGTCAAAGGATCTATGGCCCCATCTCTCATAGTAAATTCCTCTTTTCACACCATGACATAGAATTTTTTTCTGTTGCACAATTATGAATGTGACACTGACAACATGGCCCCGCATGTCCACATTTAATAACAAGGCAAGTAGAGGTAACCAAGCTTTACAACAAGCACATAGGATGCCTCCACACACTCACTAACACCATGGCCCTACCATGTGGGACCCACATTTCAGTGAGTAAGCAACAAATATACACAACAACACACATAGAAAACACATTATACATTAAAATCTTGTCAAAGCATATCTGATATCTCTAACCATAAATGCTAACTGTCCTAATACAAAAAACAGTAAAACAGTAGGGTCATCCCCGCAAAATGCGCAGCGCAGCCCTCGAACCCCACCGAGACCGATCCAGTCCGTCCGTTGCAGATCAGACGGGCATTACGCTCCGCAACCCTTGCCTCGAGCCTCGCTACTCTCTCTCACCTTCCCTCTCACCTCATTCCTCTGTGCTCGCCTCACACGCTGCCTTCGTCGCTCCTCACTTCGCCGACGAGACAGTGACAGATCGGTAGGCATAATTCTCTCGCTTCCTCGACGGATTTAGGGGGAATCCGGTCGGATCTCTAACGCCCGGGGCTGCGCATTCGGTTTGGTGATCGATCTTATTGTTTCTTGATCAGAATCCGTTGTTTTTTCCTTTCTTGCTTTGAGAGTCATATACATGTGAGCTAACAAGATCTTGGTTTTGTGTGCATCTCTTACAGGGGTTCAGGTACACAGATTGTGAATTCTTGTTCCGACTGAAATCCTGGTAGCTGGGCATGAATTCTTGAATTTCAAAAGGATTCTCAGAGTGAGGTGAGATGATGAGAAACCACATCTTTTTTTCTTCTTCCCATGAAGATATATCCCTTAGGTCTTGTCTTCTTTGTCCATGATAGTTGATCTACTTTTTTTCTGCTCCATGTATATGACTTTTAAATCACCTCCCAAAACAGGCAGGTTTTGATAGATGTGTTTGTTAATTTCTTGGAACACTGTTCTTCAGAGCTATATAAGCAGTTCTTTGTTGCGTGCATCTTTGACAGGGGTTTCAAGGTTTAGCTTGTCAAGACTCGATCGTACGTGATCCTTCCGGGATCGTAGGAGCTTGCCTTAAATCTGAGGTGCTTGCTCTTTCAAGAAAATTCTAAGATGCAGTTTTGAGTCACTCGTGTGATGAAAAGCCTTATCATGCATTCATGCATACTTTTTTATTTTTTTCTTCCTAGCAAAGTGCACTTCTGGAATAATCTTTGCCTGTCTGTTCCTGATAAAGATCCCATTCTTTCTTGTGTTCCATCATGTATTCATCTCTTAGCTTTGGTGCAACTCTTACTTTCTAACTCGTACCTGATCTTCTCGCTTCTTTTGAATGGGAATGTCCAAGATCATCGCCATGGCTGGTGAAGGAGCAGACGAGGTTATGGGTGGATTTGGTGACGCTGAAGGTGTCGATCTGGAGCAGCTGGACAGGGAGGAGACAATGAGCGATCTGGGCTTCTTCGAAGACGACGGCGACAACGACTACGACGTCAAGGTGATATGGGAGGTAGACTTGGAGGACGGCCGGGAGCTGGGCTCCGGCAGGAGGAGCATCCTGGTGACCAACTTGCAGGTGATGACCGATGCTAGCTGCATGGTTCCATGCATGACCTCATGCTCCTTGGCTGGGTCTCCATTGTTTCGTGCAGTGCTGATTAATATTCTCCTTTATTAATTTCCTGTTTGCTTGCTAATTATTTTGATGAACATATTGTTGCAAATGCATGCACCGCTGCGATGATATGTGTTGTATAAGGCATACATTCATCACATACTTGTTATACGTGGTTAATAAAATTGGTAGATTATTATGTGTGTGATAAATGTTTGAACATCTGGCCTTTGTCTTGGATGTTTGCATTTAGGCAGTAAAAGGCCTTCACTCGAGGGCCCATTTAGTCCGATTTATTTACTAGAGCGGGCCAGTAAACAATTTCACAAAAGTCACAGTACAATCAATTTGATACTGAGCTCTCCAATAAAAATATATTGGGCCGCATTTAAATCACTTGTGTATGTCCACTTGACCCAAATTGGAGAGCCCTAAGGCCCAAATGAATGAGAAACGCTCCCGTTCGAACATAAAAGGGAGGTCTCAAGCGCTGGCGTGTGGTGGCGACGGCCGCTATGGCCACGTGCTCTCCATTGGCCTCCAGCTCTTCTCTGTCGGACTTCAGGAGCAAGGAGGAGGGGTGGCCTCACATTCTTTGTCACAAGCACGATTCAAATAGATTGGAATTTGGAAGAATTTGGGGACTGGGATCAGATGAACTGGAGGTTTGGGGGTTTAGCATAGTACAAGTTCAACCTTCTTACCCTCTCCCTCTCCCTCTCCCTCTCTAACAGACTTCCCTTTATAATACCCATGCACTCACGCTATGCACGCAATTGCCATTCAATTGGTTGAGCCGAACATTGGGCCGCCTGACTCTACTCATGCGTCGAACCCACTTCACCTCCTCGATCTGGTTCCCATTTGAACTCGCCCCTTTCGCTTGTAGCCCAACGCCTGTGACATTCCCCACCCCTTCAGGAGCAGTTTGCCCCCAAGCCGGTGCCTCAGGGAAGTGGACCTGAAAAGACTCCAGATCTTCCTAGGTGGCCAGCAACTCCAGCAACACCATCCATCGGACACGCACCTGAACATCGACTGTAGACCCTTTCTTGTATAGGGGACGCTCCAAAACTTCCTCCAGCGCCTGGGTAGCTTCAGATGGATCCTTCGGAAGCTTAGGGATGGAGCCCATGCACGTCTCAAAAGTATGCAACGTCATCCTCAGTTGCGAAACGTGTACCACCGGATGGATGTGGTAGTCTTGGGATAGCTTGAGTCAATACGCCACGGCTCCCACTTTACTCGAGACCTAAAAAGGACCAAAGTAGCAAAAATCTAACTTATGGTTAGAGCGATGAGCAACTAAGGTTTGGATGTAAGGTTGAATCTTTGGAAACACCCAATCTCCCACTGCGAATCCGCACTCTGATCTCTTTTGTCCACTTGGTATTTCATTCTTTGCTGAGCCCGAGCAAGATGTTGTTTGAGTAGCCCAGCCATCAACTCATGCTCTTGCATCCAACTGGCCAGGTCAGGTACTGCACAGACCAAAGTTTCCATGATCCCGAACTGGTGAGGCAGATGGCCATACAACACCTCAAAAGGAGTACTCCCCAACACTGAATGATAAGTTGTATTGCACCAGAATTTGCCCAGGGCCAACCATGAGCTCCACTTGCACGGGCAGGCATGAACAAAGCACCTTAAATAGGTCTCGAGGCACTGGTTCACCCTTTCCATTTGCCCGTTCATCTCTGGGTGATATGCTGAGCTCATCTTTAGTTGCATTCCGGCCATCCAAAACAACTCCTTCCACAGGGCACTGGTGAACCGGTCTCTGTCTGAGGTCAAATATTCGGGCAGCCCATGAAGTTTCCACACATAATTCATATAGACTTGAGCAACTTGGAGAGCGGTGAAAGGGTGAGCCAATGGTAAGAAATGAGCAGACTTGGAGAACTTATCGACTACCACAAGTATGCAATTGAACTGGTTCGAGGTGGGCAAACCTTTGATGAAGTATAATGTTACAAATTGCAAAGCATGGTCCAACACCAATAGTGGTTGGAGTAGCCCGGGGTACTTGATGTGCTCGGGTTTAGCTTGTTTACATATGGCACATGCATTGGCGTACTGCTTCATGGCTTCCTTCATCCCCGTCCAGGCAAACAATTGTTTGGTCCGATGATAGGTGGCTTTAATGCTGGAATGCCCCCCCCCATGGCACCATCGTGCAAAGCTCTCATTGATTCTTGCTGAACCATACTATTACTGCCCACGCATACTCTACCTTTAAAGCGTATCACTCCATTATGTAACTGGAATGGATCATCCACAAGTTGCTCAGTGGCAAACTGTCCAGCCACGTCGGAACCCAGATAGATATTGCAGACAGCTCCTCAACTCCCTTACCATGGTAATGTGACAAGGCATCTACTCCTCAATTTTCAATTCCCTTCTTGTACACCAATCGATATTGCAAGCCTAAAAGCTTCACCAGAAGTTTTTGTTACCAAGGAGTAGTAAGGCGTTGTAGTTCAAGGTGCACGATACTCTACTAACCCGTTTTGATTATGAACTCTGAATGTAGTAGGTATGGTTTCCATTGCTCCACTGCCATGAGTATAGCCAGACTCTCTTTTTCATAAGTAGAGAGGCATTGAGTTCTCGGCCCTAGCGCTTTGCTCAAGAAGGCGATTGGGTGCCCCTCCTGCATCGAAACGACGCTAATCCTTTTGTCGAAAGCATCAACCTCGATCTTAAATGGTTTGTCAAAGTTTGGTAGAGACAACACCGAAACATTTACCAGTGCATGTTTGAGCACCCTGAATGAGCTTTTGGTCTCAGTGGTCCACAAAAAGACTTGTGCTTTTTCAGCAATTCAGTCAGTAGCCTACTGATTTCTCCAAATCGTTTCACAAACTTCCGGTAGCACATGGCCAGCCCAAAAAGCCCCTCACCTCTTGAACATTGTTGGACACCAGCCAGTTCTTCACGGCTGTAATATTCTTTTCATTTGTTGACACTTTGTCTCCACCGATGACATGCCCTAGATAAGTCAGCTTCTTCTTGGCGAAAGAGCATTTGGTGGCCTTCACTCTGAGTTGGTACTTGGCCAAGATCTCAAACACCTGCTGCAATATCTTTTCATGCTGCTCCAAGGTTTGGATGTACACCTGGATGTCATCTATGAAAACAAGCACTTCTTTCCTCATAAGGGGTGCCAAAATGAGGTTCATTATTCCCTGGAATGTGGCCAGTGCTCCGATAAGGTCGTAGGATATCACCTTAAACTCGTAGTGTCTGTGGTGAGTCTTGAAGGCTGTCTTGTGTTCATCCTCGAGCCTCATGCATATCTGGTGGTACCCGATCCTAAGGTCTAGATAGGTGAACCAGATTGCCTTGGCTAGCTCATCCAAAAGCTCGTCGACCACCTGTAGCAGAAAGTAATTTTTGACTGTAATCACATTCAAGTGATGGTAGTCAACACAAAATCCCCACCTGGCGCAACAAATCCTCCACCCGGCGCTCGATCTCATCTTTTTGAAAGGGGCTGTACCGATAGGGCCGTAAATTGACAGGCCAAGCTCTGGGTATGAGGGGAATGGCGTGATCAAATGGCCGAGGTGGAGGTAACCCTTGTGGCTCTTCAAAGAGTTTCTGAACTGTTGCACCAGTTTTTGAATCCCGTCAGGTATTGGTGTTTCTTCTGTCAGTGCCATCAGAGCATACACTTATATCATCCGAGCCACTGCTCCTCTATTCTTCAGTCCGATCAATTGAGCTCCACTCAACCCAAGGCATTCCTTCACATTTGGCACCACCTGTGCAACCTGTTTTTTCTCCCTTTATACACAAAATTCATCTGCTTCCTGAGCCAGTGTACTTCCATCAAGTTATGCTCCTCCAACCAATCTATGCCTAAGATCATATCATAGCACACCAAGGGAAGTACCTTCAGTGTGGTGCGAAAGGTTTCACCTTCAATCCACCACTCACACTCGAGCTACTCTCAGTACAGGTCAGGATTCCACCATTGGCCACTTGAACTTGGATAGGTTTAAGCGCCCTAGTCACCCCTGTCAGATATTTGGTGGCAGCTTCACTGATGAAACTGTTCAAACTCCCTGAATTGACCAAAATCAACACCTCCCTATGCTGAATCAATCCTTGGAGGCGCATCATCCTCGGGGATTTAGAACTAGTCACTGGTTGCTTGGAGATCTATATTAAGTCCTATGACACCAACTCCGACTCCAACAGCTCCTCCTCATTGCCTTCCGCTTCTGCTTCTATCATACCAAGGAGTTCTTCCATCATGTGCAGTTGCATCGTAGGTGCGCATTTGTGGCCACAAGAATCCTTAGAATGGGATTCCAACTCAGCACCTTTTGTTTTGAGATTTTGAGAAGAGTCTCATCTCGTCCCCTTTTCTCCAAAAGTGTAGCACTGTCCACGTGCCCTGCGATAAGCTCGGAGTGTAGCTAGCTTCTCCTCCATTCCGCCGGCAGAGCGTGCTTCCACCATTCCCTTGTGCTCCTTGGTCTGAGGAGCAATTCAGCACCCATCAGCCCGAGGAACAAATCGACCCCCCGATCTTCCTGGCGGTGGTGGCAATGGGTAGCCCGAACGTGGCACCCCTCATGATGTCGTGGTCAGTGGCTCCAGTCTACGGGGATCCTGGCGCGTGCCGGTGTCCAGCAACTTCCTCCGGTAACAAAGCCAAGGAAATAGCAATATCGAGCTCTTTTGGGCAATGTAGCACTATAGCATATCAGATTTCATCTCTCAACTCGTCAACAAAACACAACAGAAAGAACACAAGATCCCACTCAATGGTTTGTGCTAACATGGAGTGCATCATGCCTTCAAAACTCTCTACAAACTCTACTACCGATCCAATTTGGCAAGAATGAACAAATTGCTGTAAGATTTGGGCAAACTCCTCTTTACCAAATTTATCACAAACAGCCTCACAAAAATCTTCCCAGGACATTTGATCTAACCTCCACCTAGCATTTTTCTACCTGTGATGACGCTCCCCGAATGAAATGCATGATATTAATATGCACCCAAGACTCCCTAGCCAACCCAAAGACTCTGAAATAAGATTCACGTCTCCTTCTCCATAGCTTTGGCCTATCTCCACTAAACTAAGGGAAATCGAGCTTGGGCAATGCAACATGGAGGTGTGAGTGATGTGCAGGTCTCTCCCCCAAATACAACTCCTCCCCAAACGAATTGAAGTTCTTAGAATAGAGATTCGTACGCTTGCCCAGTGAAGGCTACCGAGTGGTGACCACCCCGTTCCCTGGAATTTGTTGTGCAGGCAGCGGCCATCGGGCATGAATTTCGCATCCTTGCTTTCCTTGGGTGTACCTTCGTGGTTCCCTTCCGGTCGATCTGACCTGAGTCTCAGCAAGAACAACAATAGATTGACTAGATGGACGCTGAGGATTGGATTACGAGCGAGGCGACTCACTTGAGACTGCAAAATCGCCCATCTCCCCCTTGAGCTCCATCACCAATGCCTCCATCTCTAGCTTCCACTTCGTGAGCGATTCGATCGACATCGACTGTGCCACCACCATATATTGCGTGGCCTTATTCTGTTGCTCGATCCATGCCAACGACCTGAGGATATCGGACATCTACTGACCCTGCTCCATCATTAGCTGTTGCTCTCAAATTCGGTATCGAGGGATTTGCAGGTAATCGGGAATCTCCAGGATGAAACTGGCTCTAGTACCAGATTGTCACAAGAATGATTCAAATAGATTGGGATTTGAAAGAATTTTGAGATTGGGATTAGATGAACTGGGAGTTTGGCGGTTTAGCATAGTACAAGTTCAAACCTTCTTACCCTTTCCCTCTCTAACAGACTTCCCTTTATAATACCCACGCACTTTATGCCCACAATTGCCATTCAGTTGGGCTGAGCCAAACATTGGCCCGCCTGACTCTGCTCCTGCATCGAGCACACTTCACCTCCTCGGCCTGGTTCCCATTTGAACTCGCCCCTTTCACCTGTAGCCTACTGCCTATAGCATTCTTCTCTGTTGGCTACCTCGGGAGAACATTGTGCGACTTGTCGTGACATAGCCTTGTGCGTGCTCTCTACCCTTTCCTCCCGTCCCCTCTTGTTCAGCTTATATCAGTGACCAAACACTTCCTGGTTATTTAGAGCTCTGATCAATTCTGCATTCCACAAAAGAAACTTTTGTGTGGAATAAATTTACCGCACTAATCACTTTAGTAATATATAAAAAAGTTCAGTTTTAGCAATGATATATTTGTCAACTACATAGGGATAAATGATGACTAACTCACATATTACATTTCAAATTGCTATTCATTAGGAGACTAAATTGGTAACATTTCACATTGAAGTCTTAAAAAAATGCAACATTTCTTGCTTCCACAATCCTAATGATATTTTATGGAAAATGTTGGTAGTGCCTAAAACTCGAGTCATTTGCTGGAGAACGATCCATGTTCCGCTGCCGTTGGGAGCACAACTATAATGACATGAGAACTTGAGTTTCTTGGCACCTCTATGCTTTCCCTTCACCACCTAGAGCTCGTGGCATAGGCAAAACATAGAGATGCATGCCTTGGTATCCTGTTTGTATGCAACAAGATTTCGGTTCTTTATTTGGGCATTTAGGCGCTTGACCTGTTTGATGACAACACGATCCAGAAAGACGAAGCTATCTTGATAAAATTGGCATGTACAATCTTTGGCTGGCACCGAAATGCTTGGCAGAATGGAGAAATTCACATAAACACGATCAAATATGTTAATTGGGTGGAGGTTCTAATGGTGGACCTCATTCAATAGTCGCATTTGGATGTCTGGTGCTGGGCGCATGATCCAGAATTTTATTGGATTCCACCCATGCATGGAGTTTGAAAGGTGAATCTTGATGGTGTCTACTGTCTTCCAGGAAATGCAACTCCACATGCACTTATGGACGCATGTCTAATCTCGTCCGTCCATTCCTCTCACGTGATATCCATCCATCCATTGATTCCATCACCTACCCCATGATTTTTTTCACCTATCTCTCCAGCACAAATCTTAACGTAAATGAACGGACCTGATAAGTCATGCGTGCACAAGTTCATGTGGAGTTTTCCTACTCATTGTCTTCCATGTGGACATGAGACAAGGAACTGGTTTGGTAACTCGGGGTAACTCGGGGAGACAAAGCATATTCCTTCTAGTAATGGTTCACCGGTATCCACCTTGATTGTTGTAGCATTGGCCTCTATTGATGGCACATTGGTAGCTAAGGATTGGAATTTTTGAAAGGTAATCATTGAGACTGATTCACTAAGCCCACCTTCACCGAACAAAGATCTGTTTGATCCTTGTGGACATCATGGAGCTTCAAAGTGGTTTTGAGGTGTTTGATGTTTCATTCGCCGGTTGTATGCCAATAAAGTGGTACACTTTAGTGCCAAATTAGCATTGATGAGTAGATGCCGATGTACTAGCTAAATCAGGCACTTATCTTACATGATTCTTAAGTAATTGTAAACTTAACGGTTGTATCCATATTTCTTATTAATGAAATAGAGCTTCTTTTCATAAAAGGTAATCTTATGGTTGCTTCGTATTGCAACCATAATACTCAATTGAATACCAAAACTATTCCGACAATCCATCTAGTTTTCCCAGTGTTGGCAAGGGGCTTGAGTGAGTCTAGTATCCCGCGTCCTATAACTACTTCATATTGTCTATTGTGTAAACACCTCCTCTTATGTAAGCACCTAAACCCATTGGCCATCTCACCCCAGTGAGAAGTAGTGAATGACTTCCTTGGCCGCCTCCAGATCACTAGTCTTTGCATTCTTAATCTTGATCGATCTCAATGCCTCATTTGCTCTAGTTCTCTATTATTGTCCCTTCGTGAGACTCAAAGCTACAGGCCAACATGCAAACTAACATGCAATGTGGTGATTTCGGAGTTTGTAGTTGTATCTGACTATTCTGCACCTAATGCGTGGGAATTGGAGGAATGTGATGGAGATCCCTGACAGTCCACCTAACCTAAACATTGGGGTTGTGGGTGTTAGTTGAGTTTTACTATAGTTTTCCAAATCGATGATCCAACTGATGAATCAACTAGACAACTATTGAATTGTTGAACTGAGCAACTCACTAGTTCAAACTACCCTACAATTTGAGAGCTATGCTCGCACACATGTGGAGATCCATTACCCAACTTGTCGTTATCTGGAGCTAATTTGCTTTCTCTTTGCCATTTCCTGCAATTAGTTTTAGGAGAATTTATTCCATGACAATCCCTTTTTAAATTGACACCCAACTCTTACTCTTTTTGGAAAATTTTACCATTCAAGTTATGTCTAAAATAGGCGAAGTCGACCTCCAAAATCTATTCACCAGCGAGTTCGAGTTGATGTGGCACATTCATCATGCCATATGTGGGCCACCGTTACCTTTTCTACCTTTAGATCCTGACAACCCCCATCAGATCCAATCTAATCAATTGATGTCATTCATCTTGCCTCATACCATCATTTCAACCACCTTTAAAACTCGACAACGGCCATCAAATCCCTTGCCATGCTCATGTTCACATGGTCCCATATGTCCATGGAATCACTCGTCTCCACAAGGTTGCAAAACATGGTCACGGAGGTCAAAGTGTGACAAGTCGATATGATGTTGATTCACTAACACCTCAACTATCATCATTGAATCCCTTTCCATCTTGACACCATTATTTGTTTTGTTGCCTACCGTTGGTTCTTCCTCCTCCAAATCATGAATACTAATCCCATCTCCCTTCATATCTGAGTTCGCCTAGCTCAAGAGGTCCCACACCTCCACAGTGCCACTCACCTTGACAACATTGCACACCATGGTCATAGAGGTCGAGGGACGACAAGTTGATGTGATCTCTCTCAGTCTACAACTCAACAGTCGCCAATAGAGATCTTCCATGTGGACACCATCATTTTTACTTTGCCTACCATTTGTCCTTTTGACTCCAAATCTCGATTCCCATTGCCTGGAGTTTTCCCATGTACCACTGCTAGTTCACACGACTCATGTTCAAAAGGTCCCACAACTCCATGGTTTCACTCACTTCAATGACGTTGCACGCCATAGTCACAAAACTCTAGGGATGACAAGTCGGTGAGACCTCTCTCCATCAACAACATTTTATCTGCACTAATTGCATAGACAAGGATATGGAATCGGATGGTGTCCAAACAAAGCAATCCAAAGAAGTCATGTGGGGAGGGCATAGATGTAGGTGGGGTTTCAGTAGCATGCATGGATAAAGTGACACCATATTGCTAGAGGAGAGGATATGCAAAAATTGTACACACGTCAGGGTGAGTGATACTTCAATTGATATATGGCCCATGGCTACTCTACTCTAGACTGACATGCGGGTCCAAGAAAGTCTTGAGTGCGTATTTGATAGGCGAATTCATTTTGTGAAACATGCACATAACCCCTGACACCATGGCCAAACATTTGTTGCCACACTCAGTGAGTGAACAACAAAAGTACTTAGTAATGTACACAAGAAAACAAAAAAAAAAAACTTGCCTTGAAAAGGCATGGAAACTTTTTAAAAGCTCTAAAAAGAAGCAAAAATAAGTTTCCAAAAGAAAACACAGTTAATGTGGGAACTCTGCCAAAATACGCATGCAGCCCAAAGAAAGCTATATGTTTTAATCACTTGGCCGAATTTGTGTGTGTGCCACTGTGTGTGTGGCCTACACATAAATTCTAGTAGCATACACACAAATAGTGAGTTTGGAATGGCACGCGTGCAATGAAATCAAATTGGAATTATACACGCACACATTTCCCAAAAATAATAGGGTTTCTTGGATTTGGTTTGTTTTGGTGATTTCATAATTAGGTTTGGCTGATCTTACTTGTGTGTTTCTTGGATTAGCACAAGCTCCCATGCTTAGATATCTTTATTTGTGATTTTGAAGTTCTAATGAGTTGGTATTATTATTGTCTGATTTGGAAGAAATGCCACACAGAGGATCAATTCATGCAGGATTAGGTATGTTATGTGTATGTATGAGTAGGGCCGGCCCTAAGGAAGGGCGGGCGGGGCGACTGCTTTGGCCCCCTGAAACCCAGGGCCCCCCAACCAGGTATGCATATGTATTGGCCTGTCTTGCTACCTACCGATCCAGCCTAACTCTCTACGCTGCACAGCCTGCTAGTAAGTAGCAATCAAGCCCAAGTGAGTCTCCAAATCAACAAAGAGCTTAAGGTCCAGTGTTATGTTACGTAGTAACCTAACCCACCCAAACCATGGATGATGGATCATTTCCAAATTAACGAAGCATCATGCATAGGCCTGATCGTGCGATGTTGCAGTCATGCCATCATCGACCCCAGTCAAACTGATTCCAATTCCCAGCAATAGCAGCGATCATGATCTTTGCCCGTTCCCCTCCCCTCCTCTCGACCTCTCCGTGTCTCCGTCCAAAACAACACGTCTGCATCAGCTCACCTGATCCTCCTCCTCCCGAAGCTCAAGATCGATCGTCCAAAATTGATAAAGGCCTAATCCCCAACCTCGACGCAGTAAGCCATTATTCGCCCATTCCCCTCGCCTCTTCTCTTTCTGATCGCTAGCAGGCATGGTCCCCATGCTCAACCGAATCAAGGGCTAATCCCCAACTGGATGATTTCATTTATTTGATTCAACTCTTTTACAACTTTGTACTAGTTGTCAACTGTTGATGACTTTTTTATTTCAATTTTCAGGACTGTTTGTACCCAATTATCATTGTGTGATAACATGGCATCTAGAAAGCATGTATCTAGCAGAGATAAAAGGAAAAAAAAAAAGAAACAAGTTGATACAATCACAGAAAGGAGACCTTGACAAAAAATTTTAATGCCCAAAATATTGTATTTGCAATTGATATATAAATATTTCGATGTTTATATTCAATAGGCCCCTGTTTTAGTTTCGCCCCGGGCCACCGAAATCTTAGGGCCAGCCCTGTGTATGAGAATGACTTGGTTCCATTGTTGCAGTTATTTCTTTCTCGTTTGTTATAGATATATGATCCGTGAAGGATTTTACTGCTCTTATAAATGTAATATGTCATCACATGGCTAGGTGAATATAATTTATGTCCCAAAATAATTAATTAACATCCCTTACTATGTTAGAAGACATATTTGGTTTTCATTTTTTAGTTTTGATATATACACATTTGTGTCACCTAATGCCATTTGTAGAATAAAAATCATGTCAAGGTGCTAGTAACCAATGTCTTCCTTAAAATAATCCATAATATTATGTGCTTGTAGCTGGTTTCTATTAATATATACCAGTCGGTAACTGTTGTGCTTGAGCTTTTGAATTGATCATTGCATTGTCTAGACAAAGTAATTCAGCATGTTTTTCATTTGATATATGTAAAGAAATTGCAGCGTACCATTTGCTTTTATTGCACTAAAACCTTTGCTATTTCCATCTCAGGATGTTGGAGGGGTACAAGAAATGCCATATTCATCAGATGTTCGATCTCAATCAGCCAAAAATACTGATGACATCTCTGGAGCCTTCTCAGGAATGAACTCATTGCCAAACAGTTCCAAAGAAAGCACTGAATACAACCAACTAGAGCTTCAGAAGAAAATAATTGGTAATAAGAAAATTGGATTTGGCTCTGGACTGAACAGGGATGATGGTGGATGTTCAGCAACAGTTGGAGGTCCATTGGCCAGATTACATGGTCCAGCTAAGCAACGTATGGTGAAGGCTCTTTCTGCTCAGCCGTACTACCCTGTATTTCCTGCCTCACAGGATGCTAGTTCCAGTTCATCTTCCCAACAGACTAAAGTGGTCAATCAGATGTTAGCATTTCCAGAACATCATCAAGGTATATATCCTGCCCATCCTTCATTGCAATCAAGCATTGAAGGCAATACCACATTTATGGCACTTCATTTCGAAGAGCCGCATTACCAAGAAAATGTCAGTTTGACTGATGGTCCTAGTATTTTGGGAATGAACCGTGGTGGAGATAGCAATCTAGACATCAACAAGGATTATACTGTTGGTGTATCTAACGACATGCCAAGGATGGATTTGCAGGATGAAACAGTGACAGGGAAAACTGATTTTGACCAGATGAATTGCCAGAGATCAATTGATCATCGTGAAAATACTGCATTTCATTCTCTTGGCACAAATTCTGAGTTTTCAAGAGCACCAACTTTTCTGCACCAGAGAAGCTCTGAGTTCACACAATTGAACAGCCCTGCTATCAAAGGTTCAGCAAGCTCTGGGAGTTCATTGATCAGACCAGGACCACAACCGAGTGGATACAGTCCCTGTCCCACCTTGCCACCAAGGGTTGCAGCACATGGAAGTGCAGTCAGTGCCACGTCTCAGCAACCTCAAGTCATAAAGCCAAGTTACCAAGAGAATGTTGATTTTGCAGAATTGAGTTCTCAAGGCGTTGATGAAATGGGCCTTGGTAGAGCTGAAAATCCAGGCATGTTGATTGCTCAGAAGCTTCATAAGATCGATGGCAATTCAATGACGCTTCAAGCAATGATATTGCGTGATAAAAAAGGGCGCTCTTTCAGGAGGGGATCAAGTGAGGATGTTTTGAAAATGATGTGGTTTCATGAGATGTGCATTCGTGCACTGTTTGATGATATCCCAGCCATTATCATGGATAGATTAGCACAAATGAAAGATTTCTGCTCTGGTGTTACTATGGGAATGGAGAGGTCACGTTCTCCAAATCATTCAGCAGCTGCAGTTTCTTCTCCTACTATTTCTGGCACTCCGAGGTTTGGTCACCCAAATGACTTCTCCGGTTCCACAAGATCATACGCGGATTTCACTCAGACCCATGATTCTGAAGAGCCTGACAGTTCTCGCCTTTCTCTTATTGAAGGTCACGTGGCACGTATTTGGTATGTGAACTTTGATTTAACTCTGAAGTAACAGTTATTATGCACTAAAGATTTATTCGCATGCCAAGAAGCTGTACCTGTGTCCCATGATGGTTAAGTTGCTCCTTTTGGTTGTGTTTTGCAGCATTGATCAGTTTGGGAGCCGCTTTATACAGGAGAAGATTGCTACAGCGACACCTGAAGAGAAAGATATGGTTTTCATAGAAATCATACCTCGTGTTGCTGAACTGGTGACCGACGCCTTCGCAAACTATGTGATCCAAAAGGTTTCCTCTGTTAGATTTCAACTCTTTAACTTTTGATGACATTGGCAATACTAGACTAACCTGAGTATTTATATTTATTTCCTTTTTCCTTAAGCTTATGGAGCACGGAGCCCCCAGTCACAGAAGTATAATTGCTGAGTTCCTTGTGGGGAATGTGTTGCGCCTAAGCTGTCACAAGCATGGATGTCGAGTAATCCAAAGGGTAAGCACATTTCATGTCTAAAGCTATTTCAGACTACTGCACATATTTTTATTTTGTTATGGCATTTACACTAATGCTATTCTTTAAAGTACTGCTTTTTTAAAAAAAATGGCCTCTTTTTTTGGTCCCTGTGTATAAAACACATAACTAAGCTCTTCATTTTTTTCTGGTTAACTCACAGAACACATAACTAAGCTGCTTGTATATTTATCATCTCTTGCTTTCTACTGCAGGCTATCGAATTTGGTGATCTTGATCAGAAGATACGAATTGCCAAGGAGCTCGACGGCAATATCCTCAGATGTATAGATGACCAAAATGCTAACCATGTTGTCCAGAAATGCATCGAACATGTGCCACGACAACACATAAAATTCATTTTTAAGAGCATGTATGGGCGTGTCGTGGATTTATCGGCTCATCCATACGGATGTCGTGTCATTCAGGTTATTTGTTTCTTCACTTTTTTGGTAGCTTTGTGTGTTCTGTACAATTCTTTTAGCAATCTAAATACCTTCCTGCCCTGCATTTTCCCAGGGAATTTTGGAGCACTGTGACGATCCATCAATCCAGAAGGTTATTCTATCTGAGATTATGGAGCAAGTTTACTGGTTGGCGAAAGACAAATATGGTAACTATATCGTGCAGGTCAGTCACGCTATACTGTGTTCTGATGGTTTTGATTGTTAACTGTAACCTTGCATGCATTGTTCTGAGATTTTCATACACACAACACACAACACGAACGCACATAATGAATATGTATTATTCTGACATTTACACACACACACGACATAACACACACGCACATTATAAATACATATTGTTATGAGATTTACACACACACACACACACACACACAAAGAGGCTTATAATAGTTTGGATTTCTTTTTGCAGCACCTTCTGCAGCATGGAATTCCCCCTCTGCAATCTGCAATTATAAGGATATTTGCTGGGAGGGTTATGTCCATGAGCCAGGGAAAATTTTCCTCTAATGTCATTGAGAAGTGTCTAATGCATGGAAACTATGAGGAAAAGCAAATGATTATTAATGAGGTCCTCGGCTCCGGTGGAGGCACTGATGCCCTTGTGGTATTTTAACGTTCTTCCAGATACCTGATTCTTCTGTGACTCCATGAGCAACCACAGGCAGCTGTCGTAATTTATCTTTCCAGTTTCTGTCTCACACGTTTCTTTGCGGACATGCAGGTCATGGTGGATGATCCATACGCCAACTACGTCGTGCAAAAGGTGATAGAGACCTGCGAAGATTGGCAGCGCGGGATGATCCTTGGGCGCCTGAGGACCCATCTCCGTGAGATGAGCCACCATACCTACGGGAGGCACGTTGTAGCACGCGTGGAGAAACTCATCCGAGCTGGGGGTAAGTTTACGCTATTCATTTCATGATCTCTTAAACACCTGCTAAATAGAAATCGTTGTGAAAAGAAATTCAATCCAATTTGTCCGACTAGTAATGATTGGAAGTTTGGATAGAGAGCTTTGTGATAGATTGAGGTTGTTGTTTGATATAACTGAGCTACTGTCAGGCACTCGTTATGTGACAACTACATTTTCTTTCCTAAAGTCTGCAGTATTTATTTGTCTATAAAGACATGGCAAGCGAGTAATGATCCCAAGATTGAAGAAATGTCAAAAAAGATGAAATTGAAGTTTGAGAAATATTGGTCAGATGTTCATAGTCTTATAGCAGTTGCTACTGTTTTAGATCCTAGATACAAATTTTGTCTCTTGAATGCTCTTTTTGATGGTAAATCGTTTCTTTGGATGCATAGATCCTCAGTCAAACTACTCTAGACATGCTTAATTCGCTGAATACAGGAATAAACATCGGAGGGAATCACAGTCACACCAAAACGAACGGTGGTCTTTTCGATAAAGAAGTTTGTGTTCTAACACCTTAGCATTTTGCTTTTCAGAGTGTGTAAG
The DNA here is from genome assembly GCF_958298935.1 of Phragmites australis. NCBI lineage: Eukaryota > Viridiplantae > Streptophyta > Magnoliopsida > Poales > Poaceae > Phragmites > Phragmites australis. Next base: position 18,644,680 of record NC_084942.1, on the reverse strand, counting down.
GCCGCCTCCCAGACTCCTCCGGGGAGCTAGAAACGGGCCTGCTGCGACCTGAACAAAGGAAGTTCAGACCTGTGCCCACAATGGCATATAAGAATCAGGAGGCAATGCTATGGATGCTGTTCACCACAAAGGATGGAGAGGAGGTTGAGGTTCCTGAGCCAGACTGGTGGGAGATCCAAGGCCATTGTAATAGCAGAACAGATTATGTTCTTACTCCACACAGCTTGTCTGTAAATCTGGGTCATCTTTCTTCTCATGTGTAACAATGAAAGATCTAATGAGTAATGGAACAACCCATTAACTTCAGAATTCAGATACAGAGGCGAAATAGTGCACAGTGTCGTATCAAGGCATTGTTATTCTAGCTGAGGCCAGAGTTTAGGTTTTTCCCCCCTTGTTTTTTTATTTCTTTTTGCAATTATCCTGATGAAGCAGATTCATTGCCATTAAACCATTGATAATTAACGTACGTGTGAACTCAGCCATGCAAAGGGATTGTTTGGAAGGGAGATTGGTCCGGAAAATTTCAGCCTCTAGTTCAAGTTTGTACTAAATCTATAGACCTGGATCCCAAAACTTCCTTTCCAAACAGTAGTTTCGCATTACTCATTGGTTTGAAGGGAATATAAATTTTAAACTCCATGTTACATTAATGTTCTAGTATCTTTACATCGCAGACGACCCCAAACTCTCTTGAATTGATGTGTTTGCCTACCTCTTAGTACTCTTCAGTATCTTCGTTTTGCAAATTTATTTAGACCAATCTTTTATTCTAGATTATTAACCACATTATTCGCCATAGTTTTGTGGCAGCCACTAAGGTTAGTTGTGATAAAATTAGGTGCCAACTAAACAGATAAACTTCGTTTTTCTGAGGAAGGGATCACCAAAGCCACGTCATGCTTGTCAGTACCACCCTTGCTCACTTGTACGCATGGCAGGGCGAGTGACACTTTGGTAGACACGTAGCCCATGGCTGCACTGTAGAATGACACGCGGCGCCGAGGAAGTATCTTGCATATGTGATAGATGATTTCGCTTTCTGAGACATGCACGAACCCCTGACACGATGACCTCACTGTTCGCTACCCAAAATTTCAGTGAGTAAACAACAATCGTTGGACGCATAACTCTCCCACTTTCTCGACGACGGCATCGAGGAGAAAGCAAATTTTATAAGATTCTATTTTATAAAAAATTATTTTTCTTGTGAATGATGATAAATCGTATACTTTTTTTCCCATAAAAATATTGTATCTCTTAGAACTTGTCTATCCACGATAGTTTGGGTTAAATTTCAGGTACTTGCTCTTTCAAGAAAAGAAATCTAAGCTGCCTAGTTTTGGATGAAATGAGATTATGAGAAACCATATCATGCATACTTATGTATGAAGTCCTGCCTAATATTTCCTTTATTTTTTTTGCATGCTAATTACTTTTTTGCTTAACTTCTTGTTGCAAATGCATGCATCAAATCTCTGCGTGGAGATTATGTTACGGTTGGTTGTGATTATGTTGATGTGCATGTTTCTACAGGTAATCTAATTGCACTCCTCACATGCTTAGCAAGATGTAAAGCATACATTCATCACCTACTTATCTTATTTTTTGTTCTAATGAAATTGGTGGATTATTTATGCAATAAATGTTTAAAATCTGGCGTCTTTGATGCCATATCGGATGCATTGTTGTCCTGGTGTTGCATTTAGCTAATAGGATGTGTGCGCCACACGATGCAGAAGACGAAATAGTTACCAGAGGATAGAAGTGATTTTCCAGAGGAAGAAGTCGGCCTTGAAGCCCAAGTGAACAAGAAACCGCTCCTGTCGGCCTTGAGGTCTCAAGCGGCGGCGTGCGGCCACCGCCGACATAGCCGCGTCCTTCAGGAGTGAGGAGGATGTGGCTGCCTCTCTCCGCCGGCTGCCGGAAGTGAGGTGGAAAGGATGGCTTCCCACCCTTCTCCGCCGGCGAACGCCTCTCGCCTCGACGCAACATAGCCCTTGTGCGTGCTCTCTGCCCCTTCCCTTTGCTCTTCTGTTGGTTCAAGTTAATCTTCAGATTATGCTGCCTTTAAGATTGACTCGTGAGCGATTTCGCAGGTTTTCAGATCGCGAGCAGCGCTTTAGTTTCAGGACAGTGCGTCAGTTGGAATTCATGAAAACGATAATTTTCTTCCTTTGCATGATAAGTTAGTAATCAAGTTGTGGATTTCTCTATTTTCATGTTCTGCAAACGGGATATTATAGATTTATAGGCTTTTACCTGTTGTCAAACTGGCGCAACTTTGGACCTTTGTCCAATTACAGTTATAAGTGGGTTGTAGTTTAGACGTTTCTCCCAAAAAAATTATGTAATATGATGCTTGCATGGCTGCAACGAGCAACTTTCTGTGAAGAACCTCCGCTTAGGAATTGAGCTCACTGATCAATTCTGCATTTCACTAATAGTGAATTTTATTCATGGATTAAATTGATCATAGCAGTTTAATAATCTACTAAAAAAAGTTATGTTTTTAGGTATGATATATTTGTCAAGTACATAGGGAAAACCAACTCACATATTATGCATTTCAAATTGCCGTTAGTTAGGAAATTAAATTGGTAAGATTTCACATTTTCTTCGTTATGAAACCTTTCTTGCTTCCACAATCCTAACATTACTTTATGGTAGCGCCTAAGGCTTGAAACTTTTTGTGGATGATGATCCATGTTTCACTACTGTCGAGAACACAACTACAATGACATCGCATTGAGAGCCTGAGTTTCTCTACACCTCGTGTTGTCTGCTCTTTGCTACTTGGAGTCTGTGGTCATAGGCAAGACATTGAGATGCATGTCTTGGTATCCTGTTCTGTGAGCTTCCGGCACATTGCTAGCAAATGATTGGAATTTCCCAAAGTTAATAACTGAGATAGATTCCCTGAGCCTTGTGAACCTTTGGAAGTCCCGGCACCTTCACTGAACAGAGTTCTCTTTGATCCTTTTGGATATTGAGGGGCTTAGTGGTGGTTTTCAGATGTTGATTCCTTCGTCCGTTGTGACGCAGATACAATGGCACACTTATGTGCCAAACAAGAATCGGTAATTAAGTAGACAATGGTGCATTTGGCTAAATCAGGCATTTGCCTTACCTGATTTTCTTTTGTAATTGTGTACTTCATCATTTTATCCCTGATTCTTATTAATGAACTAGATCTTCTTTCTAATAACAAATCCTAAGACTTCTTCATATAGCAACTCCATAATACACAAGTTAATACCAAAACTTTCTCGGCATCTGTTTTTTTTTTCTCATTGCTGGCAAGGGACTTGAGCAAGTCTAGTATCACACGGTCTTTCAGTATTGTCTACTTTTTAGAATTTATGTAAACCCCTCCTTTTATGTATGCACCTAAGCCCATTGGCATAGTAGCAAGCGACTGCCTTGGTTGCCTCCTAATCCCTAGTTTTTGCATCCCCAATCTTGATCGATCTCAATGCCTTAATTATGTTAGTTTTTCAATAATTGCCCCCTTGCGAGGCTCAAAGCTAAAGCAGAAAAGCAATATGACATGCCAATGTGGTGATGTCGGAGTCCATAGTTTCATCTAAATATTCCATACCTTATGACCGTTAAGGACTACTAGCTATGCCACATCACTAGTCACCACCCAGGTTGAATCACTGCCCGGTCGTTGAATGCTTAGCTATGGGCCATACAAATTACTTATGCTTGAATTATCCTTGAATCCCTAGCTCTGCCATCTTTTTAGAGAAATACAGGAGGAGAGGCTCCTCCTGTGCAAAGGTGAGAAAACCTGCGCCGAGAAGGGCTCGAACGTGGGCGGCCTAGGCGCAACAACACAACTCTGGCCATCTGCGCTACGCGTAATTCTCCTAGCTCTACCATCGGGTGGCCTTGTGACGTTTGTAGCTCTTCGTACAATCAATTGTGCAAGACATCCCTATCCACAATTGCTCCAAATAACCAATGCATTGAAAAAAACCTTGGTGAACAACACCTAACATGTTTCTACACCAGACACGAGAAAATACATTGTGGAACGAATTGAAGGCGTTGTGATGTTCCTATTATTGCCAATCATCACATTCACATATAGGTTCGAGAAAGGAGAATCAACAAAATCACTTCTCGGACACCTCATATAAAAAAAAGCAAACAAGACAAAAGATTGGACTTGAGAAAAGTGGGTTCAATGCGTGCTTTAGTCAAGTGCTCTACCATTATTTCTTCCTCTTGGAAATCTTGATTTTTGCTGTCCTGTGCCATTGATAATCCGCATAACTCGTGCTCAAGAGGTCCCACACCTCTACAGTGTTGGTCTGGTCCATGATGTTGCACACCATGGTCACAAAGGTTGAGCGAGGATGAGTTGGTGAGACCTCTCTCCACCAATAACATTTTGTCCGCACTAACCACATAGGCAAGGGCATTTGGCCCAGGTAGGTAGTGCAAATAACTCATGTGGGGATAGCACATAGGTGAGTGACTTTTCATGTGGCACCATGCATATTGTTGTATGTGATGATGCTCGGATTTGGAGGGTAGGGAGGTCTATAGTTGGCAGACTGTTAGATGGACTAGATGGTAAATAAGAGTTGTATGTTTGGGTGCTATATGAGCAACTTTTTGTATTTACTGGTTTATTTTGGTAATTTCATGATCAAGTTTGGTTAATCTTTCTTCGTTTGTTTGTTTGTTAGATTAGTACAGTCTCCCATGCCTAGAAATCTTGATTTGTAATTTTTGAGGTTCTCATGAGTTAATATTATTATTGTCTAATCGGGTAGGAATGCCACATAGTGATCAGTTCATGCGGTATAAGGTGTTGCTTCAGTTATTGCTTTCTAGTTTGATGTAGATATTTGGTCTCGAAGGGTTTTACAGCTCAACAATATAATGAATTGGAATAGATTTATATATTTGTTCAACAACATAAAGACGCTCCTAAAAGTGGAGGTCACTTAAGTTTGTTCTAGAACAAACATAATCGAACTAAACTTAAAACTCAAATGAACCAAACACTCTCCGTAGTTTGATTCAAAAGCATCCTTTCCTCAGTCAATAGCCTTTCTGGACACACAATTATATGTACCAAGAATTATGTGGGTTTGTACGACCGAGATAGGCGACTAGAGGGGGGTGAATAGGCGCCTTACAAATTCCTTACAAAATAGATTGTCTACTTCTTATTCACCCAACACTCCTCAAAATGCACAAACGGAAGCAGAAACTTTAAAGATACAAAGAGAGAAAGAAAATTCCAATGCAACATGACTCCACGGATAGAATATAAGTTATAGGCTCTATTTAAGACCATTACATATGTGTTTCTGCACAAAAGCTTGAAACTTGAAAAAGATCAAACCAAAACTAAAGTCACCAAAAAAAGCAACTCTCCAAGTTGATAATCTAAAAGCAAGAGGATTCAAGACCCTCTCAAATATATGAGTATATGAACTTTTATGCTTCTAGCAACAAGAATAACAACTTCCTAAGGTTAAAAATCACAGCTCAAAAGTAAAAAACGAAAATCAACAAGACAATCGAAAACCTTGCATCAAAGGCAAGTGAACCAAAAGAAGGAGACTAGAAGCAGATGAACACAAGATTATGCAAAAAAATAAACTTCATTACGCATAGTGGTTAGCCCTATTTTTGGCAGATTACAAAGTTATCTTTCTCACAAAAGCTCTAACTTATTACAAAGACTAAGCCTATCATCTTCTCTCCTCCAAAACCTATCACTAGGCTCTCAAATGGCTGGCTCAACCTCTCTCTACAGTCCTACCCATCTATTTATAGGCCTAGGGAGGTGTATTGGCCCTTAAGTTTTCTTGTTCCCAAAATACGCTTCACTGGTAATGCACTCCTATCTATCACCGAGCCATTTTGGTCCATTTTTCACTTCGTCCATCAAACGGTCATGACTTCTTCACGACTTAGCTTCGCCTCGATGTAAGCTTCGCGATGATGCCACGTGGCCCTCCAGTCCTCCCACGGTTTTATGACCAAACCACGAAATCTTAGCACGCTTCTCAAAGCGTGACTAGCCGCCACTTGCATTGCCTCAAGCAAGAGCTCTGATGTCAACGCGTGTAGTCCATCGTGCGATCTTGATCACTGGTAAGTCTCTCCTGCTTCTGATCCCTCGGACCGTCTTGTCACTTGCACCAGCATCCCCTTCGCTTGACTTCATCAACATGTCGTCTTCCTCCTTCTCCCTCCATAATTTGCTTGACCTCCACGTATACTACTAGGATCACCCTTGACTCCACCCGGCCTTCTTGATCATCCGGCACCAAGCCTCCCGCATGGCCCCGATCATCTCACCGTCGACCGCCAAGATGCATCCATTACCTGCACATCATGAAACAAGCAAACATGTTTCTCCCACTCTGAACCATCTCCAGATTAGCTCAAAACAAAAAAAATCCTCAAATGAAAGTACATCCTGCAGAAATCATGAATACCGGATGTTCTGGTGTGTTCATCCTCTGAACACCGAACCATCCGGTGAGTGTAATCTTTTCTACGGACTAAAGATTTTGCTCTCTATAAGAAATAGTCTGGTGTGATACTCCGGTGATCATTTTTTGATCACCGGACTATCCGGTATATGCAAAGACATCAGACTACATTTTGCAGTCCCTTTAGACAAATTAGTCTGGTGTTTATTTTTGCCTTTAACATTGGAACATCCGGTGCTTCCAACTCCACCAGTCCTCCATTTTGCAAACCTTCTGCAAAAAATACTCTGGTGGCTTCTCCGGTGTTCACAACACAAAGCATTAGACCATCCGGTGTACATCTTCAAACTTGATGCCAAAGATTCTTTACAGCAGAAATTACTCTAGAGCTCACACTTTACACCACCGGACCATCCGGTGAGTAGTATCGGTTTTTTCCTCCAGACCAGAAATACGCTGGTGTTCAGCTTCAACAGATCACTGAATTATCCAGTGAATCCACTTTTCCAGACATTGGATATTCCAGTGAGTTCATTTTACTAAACTTAGACAAAATTTGCTAATTCCATTCTCCAACTCGAGTTAGTAATGAACAAGAACAAGCATCAACAAACACAAGCTAACCAAGTTTAACTCAACTCGAACATTGTCAATGACTCATCACACATATAAACCAAAGCACTTATCCACTTGGTTTCTCAGGGTCCATATGTGATTGATGATTTCACTTTGTGACATGCACATACCCACTGATGCCATGGTGTCACCATTCATTGCTCCACATCTAGTGAGCAAACAACAAACAAACTTAGAAATGTACCCAAGAAACAAAAAAAAACTTCCATGCCTTGGATGCCTTGAAAAGTTTTGGAAACCTATAAATGTTCCACTTCCAACAAAAAAAGTTCCAGAAACAATCATGAATAATATGGAAAATCTATCAAAATATGTTGTCCAAAGAAGGCTATAAGCTTTCATTTCTTGACCGAAGCATATCTCTAACCATAAATGCCAACTCTCTCAAAACTGGAGAATAGTAAAACCCAATGGTCATCCTCGCAAAATGTGCAGCATGGTCCTCGAGGCACTAGAGACCAATCCCATCTATCCATTGCAGATCAGACGGATGATATGCCCCTGCAACCTTGCCCCTTGCCTCTGGCCTTAAAGCGGTTGCTGCCACTCTCTCGTCATTCCACAGTCGCCTCTCATGCACAACACACTGCCTTCCTCGTTGGGTTTCTGGTTGGATCTCTAGGCATGGCATGGCTATGTGAGTATATATTTTTGTTCCAAATTAAGTAATTAACAACCCCCTCATATGCTTGAAGACATATTTGGTTTTCATTTTTGAATTTTGACAATTTTAGAATGAAAACCATGTCAAGGTGTCCACTTTAGTAGTATTAACATCATGTGCTCATGGTTGTGAAATGTAAACCCTTAAGGTATACATCATTTTGGCTATTGTGGTGATATCGAATGTGGGTTAAGTAGAGCTCCTAGTAACTATTTATGTGCATATAGCAAGTCTACCTATTTGATGGGTAACTATTTTGCTTGAGCTTTTGCATTGATCATTGCATTGTGTAGGCAAGGCAATACACCATACTTTTCATGTGATATATGTCAACAAAGTGAAATTTGTGTGTATGCTATTGGGAATTCCCTACTTCGCTCTTGTGCCATCCCAAACTCGTTGTTTGTGTGTATGCCACTAGAATTTATGTGTGCATGACACTAGCCTCCCATTGGCTGTTGTGTGTGTTCCACTGTCTAGTGGCATATACACAAATTCAAGTGGTATACACACAAATAACGAGTTTCAGATGGCACGTAAGCAAAAACTATGAACCTACCACCCTGTGTTTCCTCTGTCATGAGGCGCTAGTTCTTGGAATTTGTCTTCCCAATGGGCTAATGTGGCAAGTTCATCAAGGAAAACCAAGCATATTGAAGATTCAATAAAAAATGCAAATTGACCAGATGAATTGTCAGAGACAAATCGATCTTCGTAGAAATAATGCATTTCACTCTCTTGGCACCAATTATGAGTTTTCAAGAACACCAACCTTTCTGCGCCATGAAGCTTTGAGTCCAAGAGGTTTAGTAGGCTTTGGGAGTTCATTGATTAGACCCGGATCATAGGTTGAGTAGTCTACCCTTTAAACCTAGTATCAGAAGGTGCTGGTGCTTCTGTGCCAAGAAATCCTTGCTCCTCTATGTATGAAGGTTCAAGTTCTGGTGTTTATCCTATCATGACCAATCGAGGCATGGATTTCATTCCAAATCGCAACCCCACCTTCCCACCAAGGTTTGCAGCACATGAAAGTGTAGTCAGTGCCATGTTTCACCAACATCAAGTATCAAATCCAAGTCATCAAGAGAATTATGGGTATGTTTTGGTTGTCTGGCTAAGCTGTGGCCAAGCCAGGAGCTAATCTAGGCTGGCCCAAGCCAAGCCAGCATAGTGCAACCATGCTCTATTTGGTTTGCATGCATAGGCCCAATTGCATTGCTTTGGACTATGTTTGGTAGGCTGCATATGAGGGTGGGCCTACATTGTGTTGTGCAATCTTCGTGTTTGGTTGCCTAGCCAACTCTTGCTATGATCACCTTGGGTTTGCTTGAGGTGGAGTTACCCCTAGTTGGGAGTGCCCTTGAATTTTTTCAAAGTCCCAATGAATGGTTGACCATGAGTAGAAACCATTCGATCAGCAATTCATCTGCACAAATCTTAATGGTCCGTAATCCAGATGCCACAATGGATTTCCCCAACAAAAGCAAACACTCTTACAATGTTACAAGCTTTGACAAACTAACAGTACAAGAGAAGCCATGAGATACATCTAAATCCAAAAGTGTTAGTGTCACCGCACCAAATTTTGACAACAACAACCACAAACCTAGATTGTTCCAAAGACATCATGGCACCATGATCATGACTCATGGATTTGTGGGATCCTTTGCTTCAAAGCAACCAAAAAATGTTTTCTTGGCATTGGTATGGGAACAATGATCGGATCAGATCATCTCCTCCTCAGTGGTGACAGTCATCTCCTCAGTGGATGCTAATGACGTCGGGGAGCTAACACTGTAATTCTTGCCTCCTCCTCCAACCGCTTCCGCCTTCGGCTCGACACGATGGACGCGGCCTCAGCATCGATCTCGGCGTAGGAGAAGGTGAACCTGAGGTCGCTTAGGCCCTTGAACTCCTCAAACTCTAGCTAGCACCAACATGCTCCGCCCGGGCCGCTGCCTGACAGTGGTTGTGGCTATGGCGCGGCCACAAGGCCATCCTTCCAGAAGAGGATGGTCTCGAGCTTCGTGTGGTGGCCATTGTTGGGGATCCTGAGCGGTTCCAGGCTCATGTGTCCCTCATGTCTTGTGCCTGCACCCACCTTGCGAATTTTTATTTATATATTTTTATTTTTCAATATTTGCAGAAATACACGTCCATTTCAAAAAATTGCAGATCTAACCTACTGTTACCCATTGGAAGGGCAACATCAAGGTGTCGCCCATCCAACGTGCAACACCTTGATGTTGCAAGCCAGTGTGACGGCCCTATATGTGGCACAAAAGATGTCACCCATTTAACAAGAGAAACATTGTTGTCACCTCATCAGAGGGTGACACCTTGAAATAGCCTGTAAGAGAGGTTGAGAATCTTTCAAGGCAAGAGTCATGATGGGTGAATGTGTCACTTGAGTGTAGCACAAGTAGCTACACTAGTCTACTGCCTAGTCTTGTGTGAATGTGTCACGGGCCCTTTCAAGGTGTCACCCTCAGCTAGCTGCATGTAGTATGATGTACGATCCATGATGAGTGGCACGCATGCACGAGTCAGTGATGTGACCAGGCACGAGTCAGGAGAAAAGATGTTGAATGCTCCGAGTGAGGAAAAACCGTTACCTCGTGGGCCCCACAAGATGTCGTTCATTGGATGGGTGACATCTTGTTGTCGCCCTTCCAACGGGCGATGGTAGGTTAGATCTGCAATTTTTTGAAATAGGTGTGTATTTTTGTTAATATTGAAAAATAAAAATATACAAATAAAAATTTCCCCACCTTGCACTGCAAAGCCTGGCTCCCCAGCGACAGCAATCCTTGGCTTGCTCAATGGACCTGTTGGCTAGGGGCTGCCTTTTGCATTCCCTAAGCCGGCCTAAATGGGCTATATAGGCAACCAAACACGAGTTCCTGCACCTAAGCAAACACACCCTATAATTTTTCAGAAATTGAGTTCTCAAAGGCATTCATGAAATGGGCCTTGTAAGAGATGAAAATTCAGACATGTTGATCTCTCAGCAGCTTCATAAGCTAGATAGGCATTTATTTATTTTATTTCTTGAAAACGTAGGAGAGCTACGTTTCATTTCATTAAAGAAGAAGAGAGACAAAGTACAACACCGATTTTAGACATCGGCAAACAAGAACACACACGCGCTACACATAAAAAAAACCATATGACAAGGAGAAGGAACCTAAAAAGAAACTACCCTAGCCACAACCTTTGGAGCTCCTCAGCACCGGCCGCACACCACATGGCTCCCTCCTCCTCCACTTTTTCACCACGACGTCCACGCTAGGTGCATCACCGTTAAATACACACTTGCTACAATGCTTCCAAATCTTCCAAGCAACTAGAATTATGAGTGAGTTAAGACCTTTTTTTAGCTGCTTGTCGACCTTTTTAATCACTCGGCACCACCAGCTAGAGTAAAAGGTTGTATCTAGCTGTGGAGTTAATGCTTGCAGTCCAAGTTTTTGGAGAATAGTAAACCACACTTGCCTCGAGAACACACAGGAGACCAATAAATGTTGAATATTCTCATCTTCCTGATCATGAAGAGGGCAGGACACCGGGTGCGGTAGCCCTCTTTTTGCTAGTCTGTCTGTAGTCTAACATCTAGCCAAATAAATAACTTGCATCTTGGAGGCATCCAACTCTTCCATATACGTCACCATGGTGCAAATCTGATGGACCCCTCAAAGAAAGCTCCTTAAGCTGTCTTACAAGAGTAAACTCCGGAGGCAGAAAGTTTACATGCATGCTGGTCTTGGACTCCTTGCTGGAGCACGAACCCTTCAACCAAGTCCCAAACCTTGAGATATTCCTCCAAAGCCCTAACGGAGAGAGCCCCTGTAATGTCAGCCACCCACCTTCTGTTCTACAGCGCCTGCTACACCTTCATTTAGTTGATTATGCTTCGAGAAACAAGCCGGATGAGGTTTGGGCAAGCTCTGTTAGTGTCCTCTCATGAAGCCACCGATCAGTCCAAAAATTGGTGTTCGAACCATCACCAACCAAGGTCATAGTGGCCATACCAAACAAAGCTCTCATATTTGGATGAACCTATAGTTGCAGACCTGCCCAAGGTTGAGATGGCTCCATCTTCCATAGCCATAGCCATCTCAAGCACAAAGACCAGCCAAGAGTAGCCAAATCATGAATACCTAAGCCACCAAATTGTATCGGTTGTCACACTCTCCACCAAGAGACAAGACAATTACCACCATTGGCCTACTCATGTCCTTTCCAAAGAAATCCCCTTCTCCTCTTATCAATAGCTTTGAGCACCCATTTAGAGAGGTCCATGTCGGAGGGTTAACTCCTGTCGCAGGGATCCTGAGGGACCCCTTTTTAGAGATTCGGCCGAGAGGATGATCCTGAATATGTTCGCCGGAGGAATAAATGAGTATAAATGTGATGGCCGGCGGGGTGGAATGATCTAGTGCGGAGCGAAGTAAATGCACTGGGGTTTAGACAGGTTTGGGTCGCACGGAGGCGTAACACCCTACTCCGGTATGGATACTATAAATGCCCTGAGAATGTCCCTCAAGGATGTTGCTGGTTACAAGAATGTTTGTCTATCCTAGAGCCTGGGGCTCCTTGTTCTTCGGTCTGTGTGTATCTGTTGGCTTTGGGTGCTCTTGGGATTCTCTTCTCTTCTCTACCCACTTCCTCTGGGATTTTCCTACTTCCGAGAGATTGTCTAACTTGTCGAGCTTGTTCAGAGATTGTGCCGAGATTCAGCCTGTTCTGATATTCTTAGTCTGTCCAAGCTTGTCTTTGTCCGTGCTGTCGGCTGCTTTAAATACCCGCCGGCAGTAGCGTGCCCCGAACGGGAGGGCACGAGTCCCAAGGCACCATAAATGGAAAGGGCGTCATCATAGCCTCTGCGCGAAGTGACCGGGGGTGAAAAAGGCGCCACGCGCCCGGTCATCCGTCACCATAAAATGCACTGGCAACGGGCGCCGTGGAGAGGGCCCACCGGGCAGCCGCAGAGTAGCCCGGCGTGCCCGCCCTGTCTTGTTCTCCTGTCACAGCAGCGCGGCAGACGGAATGCCTCGGCCCTGACGATATTATCCCGAGACGGGCAGGAAGGCACAGGATGGGACCCGTGCATTTAATGACCCCACGCCCTTCTGCCAGAATGTGGCAGGAACTAACACTGAGCGTGGCGGGAGCAGTTGGAGGTGACAGGCCACGTGCGCTCTTAAATGTAGCCTCGGGCCTTTGACTGGCTGACACCTCATCAGTGGGCCCCTGTGGGGGCTACTTGTCAGGGGGCTTCCTGGGTCGTCGGGGAACCAAGTGCTCGGGGGTCACTGTTCACCTCCCCGAGCACTCTCTCCCGAGAATGCCCTTCCTTGGTCCTCGGGGAACTGAGTGCTCGGGGGCTACTGTTCACCTCCCCGAGCACTATCTCCCGGGCACGCTTGTACGGATCCTCGGGGGACCGAGTGCTCGGGGGCCGCTGCACGCAGCCCCGAGCACTCTCTCCCGGAACTTCCTTCAGTGGGTCCTCGGGATACTTGGGTGCCCAGGGGGCCACCACTCGCGGCCTCGGGCACACTTCTCCCTGTACTTAGCTTTCCTGGTCGTCGGGGGACTTGGGTGCTCGGGGGTCGTCGTATACCTCCCCGAGTACTTTCTTCCTGGCACTTAGACTTCGCAGATCATCGGGGAACTTGGGTACTCGGGGACCACTGACTGTGGCCCCGAGCACCCTCTCCCGGGACTTAAATCTTTTTTGCCTCGCGGAGGAGACCCCGCGGGATGGCACCACGTGGCGGATTGCTGGCCTGGCCTCAGGATTCGGGGACCCCCGGTTCCTGATTCACCGACAGTCCATGACAATCATCTGATATATGGTAGTAGCAGTGAGGACAACCTAAACCATAGTTAATCTTCCAGCCTTATTCATCATAGAAGCTTTCCAAGCTGGTAGGTGACCATCCACCTTGTCCACAAGGGGCTGCAGCTGCAGCTCAGCTTGAGTAGGTTTTTTAAAGTATAAAGGGAGCCCCCAAATATGTACATAGGAAATTCTTTACTTGACAAGACATCTGATCTTGAATGACAACCATCTCATCTTCCTCGCATTGAATTGGCATCACAGAGCTCTTAAGAATATTATTCTTGAGTCTCAAAGCAGTACCAAACATCATTAGCATACAAAGAAACCTAATGTTGTAGACTCCGAACAGAGAGAGGTTGTAAAAGACCATCCTGACAAGCTCGACTAATTAGGGAGTTGAGAACATCCATCATCAATATAAAAAGCATGGGGGAATGGGGGTCTCCCTGCCTGAGACCACGATGATGTATGATCTCTTCTCCTAGCACTCCATTTAAAAGCACCCTAGTTGATGAGGAGGATAGCAAAATGCACAGGAGGTTACACCATCGATGATGAAACCCCAAACTTTGCAGCACTTCCAATAAAAAAAGGCCAAGAGATTGAGTCAAAAGCTTTGGATATATCCAATTTGAGTAGCACATGTGGCTCCTTCCTATGCAAGCATCTTGCGGCTTGCTGCACGAGGATGAAATTGTCTTGGATGCACCGACCTTGAAAAAGCGCTTTGATTTTTTGAGACCATGGAGGGTAATCTTGGTGCAAGTCTATTGGCTAATATCTTGGCAACTAGTTTTGTGAAGCTGTGGATCAAACTTATGGGACGGAAGTCCTTCACTTGGATAACATCTTTCCTCTTGGGCAAAAGAGTGGTGAAAGCGGTATTCAACAATCTGAACTTAGAGCCTTGTCCCTGCTGTACAACCAACAGAGCTCTCATCAGATCTTGCTTGATAATAGGCCAGAAACATTTAGGCATTTAGTCAAGCTTCAAGCAATGATAAAAAAGGGCACACTTTTAGGAGGGGTTCAAATGAGGATGCTTAATCTTCAAAATGACGAGGTTTCATGAGGTATGCATTCGTTCATTGTTCGATGATATCCCAACCATTATCACACATAGATTAGCACAAATGAAGGATTTCAGATCTGTTGTTGCTATGGGAATGGAGAGGTCAGGTTCTCCAAATCATTCGGTAGCTGTAGTTTCTCATACTAATCCTGACATTTTGAGGTCTGGTCACCCAAATAACCTTTTTGGTTCCACAAGATCAGGTGTGGATTTTACTCACTCAGACCCATGTTTTTTTCAACGTAACAGACCCATGATTTTGAAGATCCAGACAACCAAGAGTCTAATACAACATCATCTATGGAGGCAACCAACATATTGAAGAAAGAAACTTGTCGCCTTTCTTACACCAAATTCCATGTCACATGTTTTTGGTATGTGAACTTTGTTGTAAGCAACTTTGAGGCTTCTAATGTATTTGTGTGTGCTTGATTTGTTAAGTTTAATTCCCTGTAATGCTCCATGTTTGCTTGGTGCTGTCTGGTTGCCTAGGTTCTTAGTGAATGATACTGCAAGCAGTAGCTAGCACCAGGTTTAGATAAGCTAGCTCTAAGATTTGCACCTTATCAGAAGCTTATTCCCTGCAGATGATCTAATCTACACAGGGCAGGAAATGTAAGGAGTGTTGCACACATTATGCTTTTTGCATTCATGACTTGCTGGTGTAAGTTCATGCAATAGCAAGCCTTATCTCTGCTATGAAGTTGAGTGCTGAGTATATTATTTTTTAAGAGATTAACTTGGCTTGTATTGAAAACCAATAAAAGTGTTCATAGCCAAACGGAAAAGGAAAAGATCGCGAAGCCGGAACAAAAAGGGCTGGGGACACCAGCGAGCTGTATAGGAGTAGAACATTTCTAGACCAGGGCCTCAACCAACTATCCTATTACATCTCGGGCCAACTCCACCAGATCATATTTCGCCAACATCAGATATAGGGCTAGGAGTAGGATTGAAGTCTTGCAGCCACCCTCGGAGCTAGGCTGAGGCCCTGTCCACCTTCATTTTATCGTTATCATGAAGAAGGATACTCCATTTCTACACGAATGATATAGCTAAGATCAGAACTTCAACTGGCCTTTTGGGGAACTTCTTCTCAATCGCCATAGTTTTCCTCATCCTCCACAACGCCCAAGCAACACCTGCAAGGAGGAAAAACCCTAGATTTTGAGTGATGTTGAACAACTTCGGGAGCCAACTCACCCATAAGTCGGCTACCGAGGTGGGGAAGCCATTCCGACCAAAGGTATCTCTTAGCGCACTCCATGAAAAATGTACGAGAGCACATCTGAAGAACACATGATCGATATCCTCAGTTTTATCACACAGGCAGCAATATTTGCTCCCTTTCCAACCCTTTTTCTTAAGTGCAGAAGTCACTGGGAGTTTATTGTGGAGCATTTGCCATAAGAAAATCTTGATTCTAAGGGGTAATTTAGTGGCCCAGCTCATCTTACCCCTTCGCTATTGACCCCTTCAAAGGTCAGGAACCTATTCAAGGATTTAGTAGTAAATCACCTTGATTTGTTAAGGGCCCATTCCACCTCATCTTCAGACCCATTCAGTTGGACGTTTTGTTAATTGAGTAGCAGCTCCTCCCATTGGAGTATTTCATTTTCTGTCAAACTCCTATTAAAATAGATCTCCCACTCAATGTCCACATAACATTCAGATATCAAGGCATCTGGATCATCACACATGTTGAACAAGGCATGAAACTGGATTTTAAGTGGAGTTGCACCGAACCACATCCTTCCAGAAGAAGACCTTATTGCCTTTATTCACTTTATACATGGCCCCCCATGAAAAGGTGCTTGACCTTGTGCAAACCCTACCAAAACTGGGAGGTCCCTTTCTGTTTGGAGGTGAAGAAGTTGTCATCTGGCATGTATTTGGCTTTGAGGAGTTGGAGCCAGGTTCCCTCCTTCCCTGAGTAAATCTTGGCAATCCATTTGACAAGGCGGCATTCATTCATAATCATTGTGTTTAAAATGCCCAGATCACCATAGTCCTTAGGCATGCAGATGGCTTCCCATTTAGCCAAGTGGTATTTGTTTACATCCTCAGCTCCCCTCCAAAAGAACCTAGCTCCGATGGTGTCCATCTTCTTGTAAACCCCTTTAGGGAGGAGGTAAAATCCCATAGTATACATGGGCAGGCTGGTTAGGCATGAATTTGTTAGGGTCAATTTGCCCCCATAGGTCAGATTTTTACCCTTCCATGGGTCTAATCTTTTGCTCATTTTTGTGAGGATCTCAGTGGCTGCAGTAATACCAAGGTTGTGATCAGAGACAGGGATGCCCAAATATTTCAGTGGCAACACGCCCAATTTGCAATTGAGCATGTTGGCCACCTTATACTGCTCATCCTGCTCCATGCAAATGCAAACACCTCATTTTTGTGGAAGTTAATCTTGAGTCCAGACAGCCATTCAAAACAATATAAAATGATCTTAAGATGAAGGATGGAGGTGTCAGATCCATCAATCATAAGTATTGTGTCATCAGCATACTGAACATGGGTGATGCCTCCAGGTATCAGGTGGGGAACCACTCCCTGGAGTAGCCCCTTGGAAGATGCTTTGCCCATCAAAGCATTCAAAGTGTTTGCTGCAATGTTGAAGAGCAGAAGGGAGAGAGGGTCACCCTGCCTTAGCCCCTGGTAGGTTCGAAAGAATGGTCCCCTTTGACCATTAATATTAATGCATACTCTGCCTCCCTTGACAGATTGTATAATCCACTCAATCCACTTTGAAGGAAACCCTTTTTCTTTCATGATATCTTCAAGGTAACTCCACTTAACCTTGTCATATGCTTTTTTAAAGTCTATCTTCACTAGCAGCCCTTGCATCCTTGTTCTTCTAAGTTCATGAATGACTTCATGCGGAGTCACCACGCGCGTGGCTAGGGCGCACCGATGTGTTAGCACCCTCCAGGATGTTCCTGCCCTTGATGAAGGCAGTTTGGCTTGGGCCAATCACCTCCTTGGCAACTGGGGTAAATCTATTGATGAGGACCTTAGTAAAGCCCTTGAAGTCTACATTGTGAAGACAGATAGGTCTGTACTGCTCGATGGTATTGACCTCTTTAACTTTAGGGATCAAAGTTATCACCCTATAATTAAGCCTTTGGAGATCCAGTCTGCCTGCATGTAGGTCATTAAACATCTCAAATATGTCCTCCTTGACATACTCCCAAAAGACCTTGAAAAAGATTGCAGTGAAGCCATTTGGACCAGGTGCAGAATCTTCCTTCATATCCCTGAAGGCAATCTCAATCTCCCGGGCAGAGAAGGGTTGAATCAAGGTGTCTATTCCTTCATCTGGCAGCCTGTTGTGGTCATCCCAGAAGGACTCAGCAGTCACCAGGCCATCCCTTGGATCAGCTCCAAATAACTTCTTATAGAAGTCATAGATATGATCCCTAAGCTGGGGTTGGGAAGTGATCGAACCTTGATCAGTTTTCATAGACAGGATCAGATTCTTCCTCCTCCCATTGGCAAGGAGGTGAAAGAATCTGGTGTTATTGTCACCCTTCTTGACCATTGTTCTTCCACATTTTTGTTTCCAAAGGATCTCCTCCATGGAGATGATTTTTTTCAAGGTGTTCTTCTAGCCTGTATCTATGTTCCCAGTCCATCTTGGATAACCCATCAGAGTCAGCTCTTTCATCTAGCATAGCCATCTGAGTTAGCAGGTCTAGTTTCTGTTTGTTCTATTCACCCACTCTTTGTCTATTCTATCCTCTAATGAATTGCCTGGTATCACAGAGGCTTCCATGCCATTTGTCCATTGAGTAGGTATTTTATGGTTTTCTCCCCTTCTTCTCCACCCATATTTGGCAGACTAGCTCCTTGAAGTTGTCAACCAGAAGCCATTGTCTTTTGAAGACAAAGTATTTACACCTTTGTACCCCAGCCTCTCCCGAATCCAAGCAATTTGGGCTGTGGTCAGAGGAAACCCTGGTCAGGTTCCATGCATGACACAAAAGGAAGCCCTGCTCCCAAGCACTAGACATTAGGAACCTGTCTAGGTTCACCAACACCGGCACTGGCTGCTTATTAGTCCAAGTGAATTTAGGGTCAGATCTTTTTATCTCTCTTAAGTTAAAAACCCCCCCAATGAATCCATTGAAAAGGTTCATTAGGTTGCTGTCTGAACTACCATTGTTCTTATCTTGGGACTCTCTGGTGAGGTTGAAATCTCCTCCAATAAGCAAAGGCAGTGACACCTTGTCACATGCAGAGTATATTATCTGTATTGTAAATCTGAGAGGGGGATGGGATTCAATCTTAAGAAAATAATTTTGATCCTACTGTTCAATTTTATACACTTTGTTCAATTTGCTGAATCCTGTGATGTAGCAAGCTCATTTTCTTTGCATCATTTTTTCTATGTCCAAATACACAACAACCCCCTTTGCTTTATAGTAAATCTCCATTAGCACAACCTCTCACATCACTTGCATCTCTCCGCACTCTGAAGTGGATACATGCGACCAGCATCATCGAGAAGCCGCTTGACCGCCGACGAGGTGTGACACCTGTGGTGGGGCCGTGGCGTGGTGCAAGTGCTGCCTGGACTTTCTGGCTCCGCAGCTATCACCAGAGTGACCTTATTGGTTCTACAAGATCAGGGGTCGATTCAACTTAAACCCATCATTCTGAAGAGCCGGACAATCAACAGAGCAGTGCAATATAGCATCGTCTATGGGGGTGATCAAAACAATTCGAACAAAGAAACTTCTCGCCTTTCTCTTCTTATCAAGGTATGTTAACTTTGATGTAACTCTAAAGTAACAGTTTGTGTGAACTAATTAAAAAATTATTCACATATCAAAGAGTTGCTTCAATATTCCATGATAGCTGAGTTGCTGAGCTGGTTACTCACGTCTTCGCAAACCATGCAGTCCAGAAGGTTTCCTTTGTCAGATTTCACCTTGCTCACGGGCTCTTCTTTTTTTTTTTTCTGCTGAACTGGAGCATCTTGCTGTGTTATTTGGTTAACTGATGGATACAACTAGTTGTGTCCTCGGCTCATCCATACGGATGTGGTGTGTCATCCAGGTTACTCTGTGTATCACACACGCTCACGCATAAATAATGAATACATACAGGCTTATATGGTTCGAATTTCTTTCTGCAGCACATTCTGGAGCATGGAATTCGCCCTCCGCAATCTGCAGTTATAAGGATATTTGCTGGGAGGGTTTGTCATGGAAAAGCTCTTGATGCATGGAAACTTTGAGGAACGGGCGAATGATAATCAATGAGGTCCTCAGCACGGGTGGCGAAACAGATGTTCTAGCGGTATTTTTAACGTTCTTCCAAAAATCTGGTTCTTGGAATAACTCAGTCCATGCAACTGCTGTAAATCAAATTGCTCCTATAAGAAAGTTCTTGAAATTTGTACAAAGTCATTTAGCCACACCAACAGTGATGAATTTAATTAGCTTGTAAATTTGTGGCCAATTAGTCCATGTCAGTCTTTACTCCTAAAAAATGTTTTGTATTTAACACCTTGGCTATTCTTTCCAGAGCGTATACGGCCATCTCCCAGGCACCTCTGGCGAGCTAGAAAGGGGCCTGCTGCGACCAACCGCTGAACAAAGGAAGCTCAGACCTGTACCGCTTCTTCCTGCACTTCAGCAGCCCTTCTGATGCTCACCGTGCCATGTAAGCAAAATAGTAACCTGCTGTTACTGCAATTCAGGTCGATATCGTCCAAGACATAGTTTCCTGAGTCTCTCATCTGCCCCTCAATGAGCGCTGCGTTTGAACTGAACCCTGCAAGTAAGAGTTACATGTCCTGTTAAGGTGAAGATGCAATGCCTGTCGCTGTGATCGTCGGAGACCTTCCTTTCCGGCCATGTCCGTGCCAGGAGGACATGTTTGACCTGTCGATTTCTTCTGTGTGTACTGGTTTTGTTAATGCTTAATTCCTGCAATCCTCTATGTTTGTTTGTTTGATTAGGTTCTCAAAGAATTGCTACTGCGAGCAGTAGCTTCTACCAGATTTAGATTCAGATGCAGGTAGGCGGAGATTTATATCATCCAGAAGCTTATGCCCTGCAGTCTACAGCCTGCAGATGAGATTTACACTTTTTTTAAAAAAGAAACCGGCAGGAGCTTTACCAATATTTATATCATCCAGGAGTCTTTAAGGGATAAAAACAAAAGAGGGAAAGGAATCAACTAGACATACGGAAGAAAAAATGTGAGACTCTTTGCTCCCACAAGCACCATGCCCGAGCCTCCTCCTTGATTTTTGCCAAAGGGTGACCGTCGTATTCTCTCGTTGCTGGAAGATTGTCCCGTTCCGCTCGTTCTATAGCTCCCAAATTGTAAGGATGATGAGAGATCTACTGGTCTCATGAGGTACTTCTTGCAGAGACCGTATTGCAATCCATCATTCCTTGACTGTGTCAAAGATATCTCATGCCATAATGAATCCACCATTCCTTGACTATGTCAAAGATATCCCATGCCGTTGTGCAGTTAACTCTCCTAGTACACAAAGTGTAGATGGTCTCCTACACGTGCCTGGAGAAACTGCAGTGTGCGAAAATATGGATCACTGACTCATCTGCAGTTCTGTAAAATGGACAAGTCTTCTGGTTCGGCCATTCCCTTGTTATAAGCCTGTCCGCGATCCAAATTCAATTCTGAAATACAAGCCATGAGAAAAACTTACACTTTAGTGGCACCCATACATTTCAAATCAGACGCTCATATCAGAGGATGTGGAGCCTAGGAACTGTCTTGGTAGGCTGAGACGACAATATATTCTCCATGAGAGATGAGGTTCTAGTGAAAGTATCAGAGACATTTTTATTTAACTGAATGTGCTGAAGGCGTTCCCATAGGTGGATGGATTCGACTAGGGTCTGGGCATGCATGGCATTGCTAGCTTGCACAAGTTCAGGCAAGGGCAAATTTGTCTTTGCTATAAAGTTGAGTGCATAATACCTTATATGTATTGTGAATTTGAGCAGGAGATGGGGATTCAGCCCTCCTACGGGAGAACAGCACAGGCTTATGCCACGGAGCTCCAAAAATGGATTAGCTTTGCATAAGTTAATTAAGTGACTGATGGTGTGCTTGCTTCGCCATGAACTCTGACACCCTTTCACTGGCCAGTGTCTACAGCAATTGGACCCCAGGTTCGGGTACCCGTGGGTTTTGGATCCGACAGGTTCAGGTTTAGGTCACAATTTTCGCTCATAGGCTTGGCAGGTTAGGCTTGGGTTTTGTATTTCGCCCGTGGCTGCCCATGAGTCACCTGTTGATGCATATTCATTGCATTGCAGCCCAGCCCAACGCATTACATAGCCTAGCCCAACTGAAAAACCCTACTTAACTCTAGTCCCATGTTCGGGCTACCTAGGGATGGCAATGGGACTCTGTTCTCTGGTAACCTACGGGAAATTCCTCTATTAGAGGATGGATATAGAAAAATTTGATCCCCGCGAACTTATATGGGGACTGGTATAGGAAGACTCTTTCTGTTCCCGTTCCCCGCTATATCCCCGATGTCACACATATATATGCTTTTCTTAGTAAATAAATATACACACATTATATTACCTAAGAAAAATAATAAATTACTCTTATAGTTTTTGTCTAACCTATGATATTTAACTCATCTTGTATTAATTACCTTCGTATACATCAATAAATTAAATATCTTGTATTAATTACCTTCGTATACATCAATAAATTACTTATTTATACTATGGATGCATTGTTAATATATAAAAATAATCAACTATGATTCATTTTTTGAGATCCGATCCCTGTAGAATTCCTCACGGGGATGGAGATGGGAAAAAAATTTCTCATAATAGCTAAATGGGGACGGGAATTGGGTAGCATTCTCCGGCAGGATTGACCCTGTTGCCATCCCTAGGGCCATCGCACGACCAATCCTAGCCACCGTTGCTCCTGTTGTGCGGCCTAGCCTTCAGCCGCTGTGCCTCGCTACTCCCGTCGTCTGACCGGTGCACCGCGCCGCCCCATCACCCCACCGCCACTCCCGTTGCTTGGTATCCATGTCGTGCCTCCCTACTACCCCCATTGCTCTACCGCTCTCTTCCCGCCCCACCTTGCCCTGTCGGTGCCGCAGTGCCACCAGATGACAGTCACCACGCGCCCGACAACCGCACCCTAAACCCTAGATGTCGACTGTGGAACTGAACCCGGCGGGGAACTCAAACCCGATGGGTGCCCGACCATTTCAGGTTCAGGTTTAAGTTTTCACCCATTTAGTAATTCAGGTACGAGTTGGGTTAGAGCTGCTGAGTTTCGGGTTGGACATGGTTTTACTCCACCCAAACCCAACCCGACCTATTGCCAGCCCTAAGCCAGAGGGAGCTGAAAACACTACAACTATTTCCCCATTGGGAACATAACGAGTCGATTAGGATCATTGGATAATGATCAAACGACAGAGGTGTGGGCTAATGCGCGCTCACTTTAGCCTCTCTGCATTTCTGCTTCAATGCATAGGACCTGTGTCCACTCCTCAGGGCAGCCCGTACCACGACGGTATGTCGTTGTGTCCTTTGCTCGATGTGATTAGGGGGGGAGGGACAAAGTCAGGCTGAGGGGGGACTCTGCCGGAGCAGAGGTGCCGGTGGTATGGCGAGGTGATCCATATCGATGATCTCATTATTTGGGTCAGAGGTGGAGCTTGGGTTCCAATCAGGAGATTGAGATTGAAATAGAAGGAGATGGCATGTACGACTCAATTTGGTATTGTTTCAACTTCCTAGTCTTTGCTCCACATACATATGCAAGCTCAAGCTCAAGGAGTTAGTTCAATTTGTTCCATATCATACTAGTTCTTTGTGAAAGCTTCACTCTCATGAACAAAGTGAGCTCAATTTATGTGGTTCAACCTAAAACTAAAGTAATACCAGGGAAAAAAATTCACCCCAGTATATCCGGTTCAGTGGGTTTATCGATAGACCCCGGTAGAAAATATTTACCATATTTACCGGTATTTTGTTTGAATTTTATTTAAATTTGTTTGAATTTTGTCTGATATATCCGATAAATCATGTTTACCGGTGACCTTAGGTACTGTCTAGTTCTCTTGCGACAGATTTGTAAGAAAAAATCTATCAAATTTACAACCACTCAAAAACTGACACGTTACACTTCAATAAAATTTGACAGACAGACCAACACAAAATTTGTCAGAAACAGATGTAGCCCAGAGAACTCATTAATGGGTACAAAAGCCCATAGTGCAATCCAATATCCAATTTCAGTTGTGAGCCCAACAATCCCAACCAAATAACACACAAGAGAGAAAAAAGCCCACCCAGGATTGAAACGTAAAAAACAATAAAAATCAAAACAAAGAAAACCAAAATCACATATGCATGATGTTGTACCACATGCTTACAACTTGCAATAGAAGGAAGAAACGAAAAAAAGGGACAAGAGGGGTCGGCGCTGCCTATTCTGCCGTCACAGAAGCACAACAGCAAGCAAAAAAAAAACGCCATGGCAAATCCAGACGACGATGAGATCGAGGAAGCAAAGAAGAATGACCAAGGTACAAACTTTTTCTCTGAATCAGCAGCAATGCTGCATTTTTTGCTATGCTTTGCAGCAGATCCCCTTTTTGAGACCTTTGTGTTCTTTGATCTGCTTCACTTCTGTTTTTTCCCCTTTGCATCCTCCGTGTTCTTCCTTTCTGTAGATTTGTGTTTCCTTGTTGAACTTGTACAGGTCAAACACGTGAAGCCTATTGATTCACCCCAGCAAATGGGGCAATGAGATAGTCCTTGGACATATACGAACAAAAAGCAAGAAAACCAAAACCTAGTCAGATGACATGGAAAAAAGAACCACCTCATATGACAGGCAAAAAAACATATAGACAAGAAACATAAAGCCCCCGTGCAAAATCATAATAGTGCTTGGAACCTGAATAGAGTTTTAAAACTATATCATATAACACAAAGTTATATCATAATGGTGCTTGGAACCTGTATAACACAAAAACAACAAATATTGTCAAGACAAAAAGCCCCCAAGAAAAATCTGTTCAACATTGAACCTTTTTGCAAACATGCCTGCACCCAAAAACATCCCAATCAAACAGACCAACATAAAACAACATATTTTGATATGTAACAAAAATCCATAGTGGGGGTACGCAATATATAGAATATGTTTCTTGTTTCTTTTCCCTATAAGAAATATGAGTGTAGATAAAAAGCAGGACACAATATAAAAAAAAGCAATATACGCAATGTACATATAAACATAAGTAATTTGAACAAATAAAAAAAAGCAGACAACTTAAATGAAAAAAAAAAAGAACAGCCATAGCAGGCAAGTTATGGATCATACCTTGAAATCGAAAGAGTCCACATGTTTGTTGATCATCTAAGCTCGACGAGTCTACTAGTTGATTTAGATTGTACTGACTCTTCAAGCAAATGGGTTCCTATAATAGAACAGTGAATTGACAACATAAACTTCAGTAACTTTTGAAAAAAACTGAAATTATAGAAAGAAAGAAACACACACAAACACACAGAAAACCACAAAATAAAAAGAAATAAGCTATTGAGTCTTCCTTAGAGACATATATACATGGACAAATAATATAGATATATAAACATACATACATATAAATAGAAAAACATATATACAGCATACCATAAAAAGAAACATACAGCTCAATCTATAAAAGCAACATGCTATAAGTACAAAAATAAACATACATAAATAAAGCCAGAACACATGTCTCAATCATCATGAGTGTTAGCATAAGTATTTTTATGTCTCTATGTAAGTGAAATACGGTGATAATGTTCTCTATTGTAGGTACAGAGGCTACAGTTAAAAAATTTAACAAAGCAGTAGAGGGGAGTAGGATTTCACATAACGAATTTCATAACACAGAACAGGTAAAACAAAGAGTATATAGCACTCATGTTTATATTGTACCTAACCTTTGCAAGAACTAACATAAACACAAAATCTATTGCACACCCCGGAAACAATAGAGCATTAAAAAGTAAGCACAAATGTCGGGCACCTATAACAAATGATTAGTAAACAACAATCAAATTGGATGCAAGATAAGGTATGAAAAAAAAAACATATGCTTCAATAATGGCTAAACAAAAAAATAAGACATGCATATACATATCTTAACAATTCACATATAAATAGCACGGCATCAGTCAGTTCATTCCTAATTCGCCAATAGGCAGTTTCACAAGTTTGCTGATAGCTCCAGACAACTTTGAGGTACCCCCATAACTTGCATTTTTGTATGTAACAAGAAATTTGCACAAACTACTTATCAATTTATCATTTCATCTTTGCATACTAGCATGGTTATAAGAACAAGCAGATTTGCTGAAATCACAACAAATTGGATGCATAATTTACACAGGTTTCCTACCTACGTAAAAAATACATATAGAAAATATATGAGAACAAAAATAATACTCATACAAATTTATCTTACATTTTCCCCCTCCCCATGTTCAACTTTATTAGGTGACTCCATATGAACAAATCAATAGCAACATATGTTTGGAAACAGACATTGGGATGGACATAGAAAGGATTTGCAACAAAGATGTATCATTTACAAAAATAAAAAAATATCAACAATAGGATAAATATATAACATAACCATCTTCACTGAAGATGCATATATCAAAAGCAGAAGCAGCTAAAGATAAAGCAAAAGAGCATTGGAATTTAGACATGTTCAAAGAGATTCAACAAAGTCTGGTACATACATTACACATCAAGTATTACCATCAACACCAAAATCATTTAGTTAAGTTTTTGTATAAAATATTACATCAGGAAGTTGAGATTTGTATTGCAGAAGAGCATGAGCAATCAAAAGAATCCCAAGAAAAAGAAATGCAACAAAACAATCAAGACAACATGAATCTTCAAGAAATCACAGAAATGACAGCAGATGAATATCTTGAAGAGGAAGATATTTGACAACTTCTTGAAAAATGAAAAGATAACAGCAAGTCAATGAAGCAATGCAATAGTGGATAACAAATTAACACCATAAGAAGGCATAGAGTTTGGAACATCGCAAGAGGCTCATCAATAATTCTATAGCATCTAGGCCCCTAGCAAACAACAATCGAATTGGATGCAAGATGAGGTATGAAAAAAAAAACACATGCTTCAATAATGGCTAAAGAAAAAAAATAAGACAGGCATATACATATCTTAACAATTCACATATAAATAGCAGGATATCAATCAGTACATTCCTAATTCGCCAATAGGCAATTTCACAAGTTTGCTGATAGCTCCAGACCAGACAATTTTGAGGTACCCCCCATAACTTGCATTTTTTTTATGTAACAAGCAATTTGCACAAACTACTTATCAATTTATCATTTCATCTTTGTAGACTAGCATGCTTATGACAACAAGTAGATTTGCTGAAATCACAACAAATTGGATGCATAATTTTACACAGGTTTCCTACCTACGTAAAAAATACATATAGGAACAAAAATAATACTCATAAAAAATTTATATTACATTTTCCCCCTCCCCATGTTCAACTTTATCAGGTGACTCCATATGAACAAATCAATAGCAACATATGTTTTGAAACAGACATTGGGATGAACATAGAAAAGATTTGCAACAAAGAGATATCATTTACAAAAATAAAAATATATAAACAACAGGATAAATATATAACATAACCATCTTCACTGAAGATGCAGATATCAAAGGCAGAAGCAGCTAAAGATGAAATAAAAGAGCATTGGAATTTAGACATGTTCAAAAAGATTCAACAAAGTCTTGTACATACATTACACATCAAGTGTTACCATCAACACTAAAATCATTTAGTTAAGTTTTTGTATAAAAAAATTACAATATAGAAAAATAATGAATTTTTATTACATCAGGAAGTTGAGATTTGCATTGCAGAAGAGCATGAGCAATCAAAAGAATCCCAAGAAAAAGAAATGCAACAAAACAATCAAGACAAGATGAATCTTCAAGAAATCACAGAAATGGCAGTAGCTAAATATCTTGAAGAGGAAGATATTGACAACTTCTTGAAAAATGAAAAGATAATAGCAAGTCAATAAAGCAGTGCAATAGTGGACAGCAAATTAACACCATAAGAAGGCATAGAGTTTGGAACACCGCAAGAGGCTCATCAATAATTCTATAGCATCTAGACCCCTAGGTAAGTGGTAAGTATTTCGGTGATTAATGACAATGTATCATTGTGACTAACAAATTTGTTTTGAAGGGTATCAAAAATTTTAGTTCACAATGATGATTGGGTATTCTTGGTCCCTAAGTTGATTATATGGACGATCAAAGGACATGTACATCAAGATTAAGGATCTTCTAGTTCTAAATGTGACAAAGGAGATGAAAGATACATAGAGTAGTATATATTTTCTTTCTTAGTCTTTTTGACCGTACTATAAAGAAGGGCTAAAAGTACTAGTTTGACCTAGTTGAGTCTAAACTTAGTTTGATGCACACTTGTAAAATTCTAGCACTAGGTAGCTTATAGAAGCCCATAATGTGATGTCATAAAGTTAGAGCTCAAGAAAAGATTGAATTGGATGAGCTCAGTGAATTTAGCACTACCGGATAGTCCGATGTTGTGTTTTTCTGTTCTCACTAGATCATTGTCCCTTGATCTAGAATAGAAGATATCGAGTGCACAGGATGATCCGGTGTATAAGTGTGGTATTCACCGGAACCTTTTCTCAGTGAAATGTTGCCAAAGTTTTAAGAAATGTTACACTGAATAGTCCGGTGATAGTATGGTGAGAGCACCAGTGCTTTTTCAGCAAAATCAATTTTTTCTAGGTGAAATTGAAGTTGAACTCATCGGATTACCCAGTCATGGAAAGATGGGAGCACCAGAGCATTTCTTGCAGAGAAGAATTTTTTGTTCCAAAAAAAGCTACACTCACTGGATGGTCTGGTGAATGCCAAGAAGGATCACTGGACTAATTTTTGCAGAGAGATTGCTTCGGATAGTTTAAAGTTACTCAGTTCACTGGATGATCCGGTGATGGACAAAATGAGCACCGGAGCAATTCTTACAAATAAGGGTGCAGCTGTTTGAAAATTAGAGATCAATTGACTGGATGGTCCAGTGCTAAAGGTATGATCATAGATGCATACACCAGACTTTTATCAGTAGTAATGGCTAATTACAGTTGGCACAGTGTGGTTTTGAAAGTTATGCTCACCAGATTATCTGGTGATTGTGAGAAGATACTCATCGGATCATCCAGTGTTAACAGAAAAAATGGGTTATTAGGCAACAGCTAAATTTGGATCTCTAGCCTATAAAAACCCCCTCACTTGGTTTCAGTTGGCTCTCTTGCGATCCTAGAAGAGCTCATACACTGTGTATGTCATCAAGAAGCAAGAGAGTGCACTTAAATGAATCCCAAGATTCTTAATTGAAGATTAAGGATATCTTTAATGCTTGGACAGTAGCAAGTGAGCATCTAGCTATAGTCTAGGCTTGATCATGATCAAGTGAAGTTATTGGCTTGTTACTCTTGATGGTTAGCAATACCTAGCCGGTTTTTGATGATTGAAGGTGTCTCGGTGAGCTCTTGGAGTTCTTGTACGAGCTCCAGGAAGAGTTATGTGCTTGGTTTGATGCCCATCAATTCGGAGAAAGAGAAGTGGCAATCATGAGTGAGCACTTGAAACTTCATGACTCAAGAGGGAGCGATATCCTTTGTGAGTGCTCCAACGAGAACTAGG
Source organism: Phragmites australis (assembly GCF_958298935.1). Classification (NCBI taxonomy): domain Eukaryota; kingdom Viridiplantae; phylum Streptophyta; class Magnoliopsida; order Poales; family Poaceae; genus Phragmites; species Phragmites australis. The sequence continues at coordinate 18,615,209 of NC_084942.1, read as the reverse complement.
AGGAAGTGCCAACTACTCAATACTTCAAGAAAAAATCGATATTCTCTTGTCCATCTCCTTACTTTCCCATATTTACATTTAAGCATTTTACTTACTTACAAGCTTTACTTCCCGTATTTACTTTGTGTTCTAGCTTACTTGTTTTTCATACTTTCGTCTAGTTTGATGATGTAGCTGTATTTCAATTCATCTAGGCTAATTTTACTACTTGTTCTAGAATTCGGTAGGAGTAAATTTTTTTATTAACCCAATTCACCCCCCCCCCCTCTTGGGCCATTTGATGCTTTCAACTTCAAAAAATATACTTGCTTAGACGGATTTGCAGCGGTTGTAGCTCATCATGCGCGAACACAAAGCAAGAAAAGGAACAATGAAATAATAAGGATAACATATAGATGTAACAAACAAGGGAAGCAAGATATATCGAAGGAAGGAGACACACAAGAAAACATATTGCAACAGAAAGAGACACAAATATGCTAGTAAAAACATATTGCAAATGTGCAGTGGTCATATCAGAAGGAAAAGGGATATGGATAGTAACAAGTCTGAACTTGGAGCATAATCATGCATTAAGTGTTGGTGCAGGATACTTTACGGCATACAAAGACGTGACAGAGATTGAAAAGAAGATGATACAGATGCTAAATAAATGTAACATTCCACCAAAAAAGATAATGTACCTGTTATCATATCTTCGTGATGGTCATGAGGCAACACCCTATAGAGATAAAGACATCGCAACTTCAGGGGAAAATCAGAAGAGAAACGAATCAAAGTGATATGATGCAAGCAATCATGTACTTCACAAAGAAAACAGAAGAAAACCAAGAATTCTACTACAAATTCAGAATGGATGATAGCAATGAAGTGAAGTGCATATTTTGGACAGATTCAAAATCAAAAAGATGTTATGCGCTATATGGGGATTGCATCTGCTTTGACACGACATACTTAACAAACAAGTATAACATGTCATTTGCACCATTTGTAGGCATTACAGGGCATGGGCTGACTTGCATATTTGGTTGAGCTTTAATATCAGACGAAACAACAGAAACATTCAAATGGTTGTTTAATACATTCTTAGAGGCTATGGACAGCAAGGCACTAAAATAAATAATAATAGATCAAGATGGAGCAATGAGATCAGTAATAGTGCATGTTTTCCCAGATGCAAATCACAAAAATTGTGTGTTCCACATAAAAAACAAGGCAGAACTCAAATGTGGGAGGAGTTTTGACATAAAGAAAAATCTACGAGAGGAATTCAATGACATAATTGACAACTCTCTAACAGTTGAAGAATTTGAGACTTTGGCAACAAATGATACAAAAACATAACATTAGACACATAAAATACTTTCAAGATATATACAAACACAAGAGAGAGATGGGCACCGGTATGGTTCAAGCAGCATCTCTACCCATTCATAAACACCACAGCAAGAATTGAAGGCACAGATGCAAGGTTCAAAAAAAATATTGGTCCCCAATACAATATTACAAGATTCCTAAAAGAGTACGAAAGAATACAAGAGACTATATACGACAGTGAGTCACAAGCAGATCATGAAACTAGCACAAAAAAGTCATCTAAGCTATGGTCATCATACTGCATGGAACAATAAGCCTAGGAACTATAAAACAACAAAATTTTCAAAAATTCCAATGGCAGCTTAGGCGTGCTATAAAGCTGCATGCACATGAGATATACAAGGAGAAAAAAAATGAAGTTTACACACCACTGGAGCACCCAATTCAGGAATTCAGGAGGAGGACTTACATTGTACTGATGGATCTTCAATCCGATGACTTCTCATGCATGTTCGCGAAATTCCAAAAAGATAGTATGCTATACTATCACATACTCAAAGTGATGATGAGGAATGACATAAACAAGATACCAGATAAATATATAATCAACAGGTGGAGGAAAAAAGAGAGCATGATAAATAGCAGCAATGGAAACGCCTATGCATGGTACTGCAGTACTTAGATTCAATACATTGTCAAGGATGTCTGCAGATCTGAATTCAGAAGGAGCAAAAATAGAAAGTAAGTACAAATATCTTATGGAAGAGTTTGAAAGAATAAAAGCAGAAATGGAGACAATTAATGATCAAACCATGTTTGATAGAGAAGCAGCATCAAACACACAATTTTGGGGGAGTGTAGTTATCACTACTAGAAAAATGATTTGTACAGACAGTTCAGAAACGCCGTGCGGGACATTTTTTTGAACTGTCTGTGGAAAAGAGTCTGTACAAATCAGATTTGTACATACGGTTTTTGAACCGTCTGTACAAATGATTAGTACATACGGTTCTAAATTGGAACCGTATGTACTAATCATTTGTACATATGGTTCTACATTAGAACTGTCTGTACAAATCATGAAATACCAAAAAAATAAAATTATACACCAGGGGCCATTTATGCAGACGGGCCTCCCTTGTGCCCTGTGGCGCTGGACTCCCAGATCCGCGATGGTGCAAGCCTCCTCCATGAAGCTTGTCGCTGGACTCGTCCGTGGAGCTCAGCCCGACCTTCTTCCCCATCTCCATGTACCCTTCGAGCCCCAGCTTTGCCTAACAACCTTTCTGCTGATTACACTATGGATCATCCGTACCATAAAATCCATTCAAAAGTCGAAGCAATATACAAAGTGAATCAACACTACAACCTCTCTCAATTTTCAACACCCTAATCAGCACAGAGCAATCGATCATTTAGATGGGACAAAAACATGCTTACCTAGTGAAAACCCTCAGAAGGAGAGGGCATGTCTGCACAAAGAAACATATACCCAGTGAGTAACTAATGGAGGCTGAGAAGTCTAAATCTTTCTTCAACTGTATCAACTGGATTTTATTTTGTAGAATCACCAACTGGAAAATTTACAGGTGGTAAAATGGCAATACCAAAACTCACAAGTACGTATGCGCACCGTGTACGTGCCGCTATCATTGTTCATGCTTTGAAAATCCCAGTTGATCGTGATGTTCCCGTTCGGATCAATCAGATCATAGGCTCCTGATAGAAGAGCGATCAAACAGTGACTAATATCAGTTAACAGAAACGCACAAGAAGGCAAGGAGGAGAAGAAGATAGAAGAGCTGCTCACCAGCAAATCGAGAGGATAGATAGCACATCAAGATGAACAGGATGAATTGCTCCGTCCCCATCAAAGGATTCTTCACACGCCAAAGCATGCATTAGATTCCCAGATCGGCGGAGGCCCCCGATGCTGCATCGGCGGGCCCGACCGCGCCGGCCTCATCGGCATATCGACCATGCCTACCATCTTAGTTCCTCCTCAACAAAACCAAGGCAATGGTGAGATCGATCGAGCAAGGAAGGAACACGCGAATTAGGGGGGGTGCAGAGCGCAGACACATCAATCTGAGCGAAGATGGGGAGGGAGAAGGGCCAGATCTGAGGGGGGTGGATCTGTCGAGTGGTGCTCGATCTAGATCTGTGGGGTGAGCAATTTGGAGAAGGTTAAACACGTGGGGGGTCGCGTGTCACCGAAGTGGGACACTCCATTGGTTCCTATTGGAACCCGGCTGCACTGCGTCGCGTGTCACAGCGAAGCGGGACGCTCCACTTGTTCTTGGAACCCATCTGTACTGCGTCACGTGTCATAGTGTGAAGCGGGACGCACCAGTTGAGATGGTTACTATTGGTACCTGTCTGTACTGTGTTATTAGTATAGACGGTCTCATTTGAAAACTGTTTGTATTACTAGTACAGATGGTTCCTAAATGAGAACCATCCGTACTAAAGCTGTCCCACTTCGTGGTAGCTACTCTCATCATTTTTTCAAACTGCTCTAGTTTAGAACCATCTGTGATAACCTTCGCACGGACGGCTCTGAATATGCATCTGTATAGGGACGTTCCACTAAATTATTTTTGTAGTAATGTATACAGAACAATGGGCAACAAATTCAATCAAGCACAACAGTACAACTTAAGGATCCAAATGTGGCACGGAGAAAAGGAAGACCCTAAGCATCAAACAAAAGAATATTGCCACTTGTAGAGGAAAAAAAAGAAGAAACAAAAATATGACTGTAAACATTACAGAGGATCAGGTCACAATACAACAACATGCAAGCAAAAAATACAGGAATTTGACGTAAAAAAAATAAAGGATGATGAGACAATAGCAATAGAAACAAATAAGCAAGGTAAAGGAATATACATATATGTAGTTTCTTTCTAAAATAACATTCATGAATTAACATGTGTAAAAAAAATCTGACCACATATGCAAATGAAGGAGATAAAAGAGAAACAAAGCAACACATGCATGAAGAGACATTCATGGAGTCATCAAATTTAGAATATATTTAGATTGAGTGTATGGTCAGAATAGATGAAAAAGAGCATTCAACAAAATGATGTTACATTCCTATTACATTGTAATGAAGCATACAAGAAGTGATTTGTGTAACAGTCAAACTAAAAATTTTGACTCCACAACTGTTTTTCCTTTCTTCCCCCTTTACAAAAAAAATGTAGCATATGATATGTGACGCAACTAAAAAAATATGTATTTGAACCATCTTTCATCTATAGTTCTACGGATGCACAGATCTTGAAAAATCATCCTGTTGGGAAAAAAAGAAAAAGAAAAACATTAAAGATAATGAGTTCTGAACAAATGGAAAAAAATGAAAATGGAAATTTTAAAACCAGTGAAAAAAAAAACTAACCAGACCATAGTAGTTCTTGACTATGCTTGTCTTAGCAGTATTGTGTTTGCTAAACAACAAATCATTAACAATTTGTCCTCAAATATTTCGAATATCATCCTGAGAAAAATCATCAAGAAGTTTCGCTCCAAACCTCCAAAGTTTCATAAACTTGATCACAAAAATGCCGTAATCAACACTGCAAAAATAAAAACAATTATAAAAATAGAATATATCATAAAGACAAAAGGGCACAAATCGCAAAAAAAAAATGAAACACTTACGTGTTGATTTGTTTCGGGACATAAGGATAACCAATCTTGAATTGGTGAAAAGGTATTTCAGCACAAACGAACTCCTACCACACATACATGAAGTGTGGTATCTTCATGACAGAAAAAAAAACTCAAATAAAAAATGGAAAAAGTCATAGAAATAAAAATAAAGATGGAGAGCATTCAGAGAGAAATAAAGAGAGGGAGGGAGAGAAATTTCTGCTAACATGTGCACATTCAAAACAAATTTCTACCTATATGTGCACATTAAAAAAAGAAATATATACAAAGATATATAGATAAATAAACATAGAGAGATAAATACATATATATACAGAGGCTCTCTAAGACACAGAGAGAGAGAGAGAGAAATAGAGAAAGAAAGATATACAGAAATAGATAGAAAATTTCTGAATATATGAGCACATTCGGAGAGAAAGAGATATATACAGATATAGATACATACATATATAGAAATAGAAAAAGATAGACAGAGATATATACAGAAATAGAGAAAGAGAAATGGAGAGAAAGGATACATATAGTGAGAGATACAGAAATAGATATATAGCATATAACAAACATAAACAAATATACATATATGGAAATATACATATATGAACAAACAAAGATATACATATATACATAAATAGCATATGTGTACACAAAATATATACAGAAAAATATACATATATGTATAGAACATTCAGAAATAGCATATTACAGACATACATGCATAGATATAGATATATAAACACACAAAGATATACATATAGGGACAAAGATACACAAAGAAGTAGCATGTTACCAGCCTCCTCCGGCAAAAATTTGGTATTCATCAGTCTTTGAAAAGATAGAATCCAGAAACAGAAATAGCATATTTTGCAAATCAACAATGAAAAGAAAACAATGATCATCGTAGCATATAGGGAAGAAAAGTTGCAAAAATATGATGTAAAAATTGAACAAAACACTAAGAACATTGAATTATAAAAATATAAGGAAATGGAAAGAAAAAGTAGAACAATACAAATACCATGTTTACAATAGGCAAAGGCATGACTGACGCAACACCATCAAAACACTTTAGAACATAAGAAAAATTTGAAGTGTCCTTTATCAAAACATCCTGCAGAAAATATGTAAAATAAAAAAAAAACATAAGGATGAGCTAGATATTGCATACTTCGGTAAAGTTATGTACTTACACCAACAATAGAAAAGAAATAATGTTTATTTGATGTCGTGGGCCGCTCTTCTAAGAAAAAATTTCTGCACAACACATTCATAACAAAAGAAACAACCTTCCCACTAGCAAACATAGAGTGTCCAAGAGAACTGAACTTCACATGGAAATTGCCAATATTAATACAATAAAGGCTACAGTTGGGGAGCAAAAAAGAATAAGTATAAAAATAATAAAAGATATACAGAGGAAACACACGATACAAAGAAGGTACATACGCATGGTGTGTTTTACTGCTTGAGAGCCTGCAAAACGCCATGTAGTACATAATCTCTTGCCTAGTGACACAAAACTTAGAGTCATTATTGAAGTGCTCAATAGAGACAGCAGGTGGTGTGGTTTTCTGTATGGAGCAATAACGTTCATTGATAATAGAGCAATTAACACCAATGCTATCATTTGCATTCTGAGCTTAATTGATACCCCTACTGGCATGGCGATAACTATGCTTAAGGACAATAAAGATGCCATTGTACAATTGGTCAGAATTGTTGCACGTGCTCCTAAGCTTCTAAAAAAAAATTCTCTTCACCATAATTTTAATTTTAGGAGATATCTAGATGAGTAAACACATATACACAAGAAAAAAGTAAAAAGGAACATAAAAAAACATAGAACATGTAATATGTGTAACAATCAATTCCACAAAACACATAAGTTTAACTACTACAAGTATATAAAAAATCTCGATAAAAGAATCAAACATACATTGGTTATTAATGGAGGATTTTTAGCAATGAAACTGGGGGGGGGGGGTCCTTCACAATACCACCATCACAAATCTAGCAATCATCATCGACGACATCCATGGTGATAACATTTTCATCGGCCGAAAAAAATACAGAAACACAACAAAAATAACATACAACAATATACCTAATTAGATAACAAAAAGATGCACAATACTATTGCAGAAGATTTAGAGGATCCAGAATCACGCTTCAAGCGCGAGGGCAACATTGACTTCAAAGAAACTGTGGGAGAGATGGTGCCTGGAACATAATCAACATTACGAACAGCCAAAAACACATCTGCGGGCTATGAAGGATGCAATTTTGCAGCTCCTTTGTTGCAAAAAGAATCAGTCAAATCAAGAAAAAAGACTTTCCTTTTGCAATTTAAATGATCCACATTTTTCTTGTCCTTAAAAGCCTTCCCATCCCCTATAAATGAAAAAAGCAAAAAATAAGAAAAATATAATCAGGAATTATTGTTGTTATCAGATTGAACAAAAAGAATGCAGAAAAGATAAAAACATAATAACACAACAACAACCATTATGTGTTCAAATTAATACTAGCCAGTAATTATTGCAGTTATCAGATTAATACTAACCATTGTGTGTCATCCTATTAATCCCAATGCTAGCAGCTCTATTTCCACAGCAATAACCAGTCCCCATATTCAAATCAACAGGATTTTGCTGTCAAAAACAAACACATAAGAAATGTTATGTTCTTTAGGTTGAGGCATATTGGTGGCATGAAAAATTATACCCTTATGATCATCATGATTGTTCCTCTTATCAAGAAGACCTAAAAAACCACCTATATATGTAAAAAAGGATAGTTCTATATATATAAAAAAGAAGAACATAACATATAACAGATAAAAACACATACCTAGACTGATGTTAGAAGGATCAATATGTCTGTCAATGTCAACATTTTTTTGACTGTTCGGTGTAGCGCCTCCCACACCGTTGAGATTGCTTGAATGTAAGACTTCATGAAGTAACTTCATAATGTTAAAAATCAATTTCTCACGCAACTTCTACTTATTGTATGATACTTGCATGCAATGATTAGCAAACAATTGATAAATGCCAACTGTAACCTAAAAAAGACAAAAACAAATGATATAGAAATGAGAACAACAAACAACAAACATAAATACATAAATATGAAACAAAAAAAACAAAAAACAAAATAATAATAATAATAACCTGTAAAGGTAAAATATTCCCATAAGACCTCTCAAGCATACATTTGAAATTAGACGCAGTGCTACAATATGTGAAACAACCCTTGCAATTATCATGACCACAATGAATACAATCAGATGAATGAACGGGAGATCGAGGATGACCATGACCAGGTTCTTCATCATTTCCAAACCTTTTTCAGCTGCAAAGAAACATATAAATGACAATTAAACCAAATAAAAAATAAAACCTAACAAAAAATATAATTGATGAATATGGGAAAAAATTAAAAATACAAACCTTCAATTGATTCAAATCGTTCAAGTCAACAATTTTCAACTTCTTTTACAGATTATTTACTTTATGAAGAAATAGAATAAATAAAATATAAGAAAAATAAAATAATGCATGAATCATACATTTAAAATATATAGAAGATTAAGCAAACAAATTATCTCTCTCTTATATAGCTAAAAAACAACATCATCAAATTCAGTGTCATCCCCTTGCTTATTTCCCTGTAAACAATAAAAATAAGTTAAAACTAGCAACGAAGCAAAGCTAAGCATAACAACCTATAAAAAAATTATGAGAAATACATCAACCAATTCTGGAGGCTTGCTGACATCATCGCATAATGCATCATTATTTAGATTGAATGAAATGCGATCAGGAACCATCTACAAGCAGAAACAGCACATAAAAATTAGAAACATAACAAAAAAAAATTGACATAAATAGCATCCTGCAAAATCTAATCATGCAGCACACACAAGCTTTCCAACATCCTGAAGGCAAACATAGACATCAATAACCCTCCCACATCATAAAAAAAATCAACATGCCCCATTTCAACACAAAACTAAAAAGAAGAAGATGAAGGATAGAAGCAACACAATTCTCTCTGCAGTTCAATATCATTTAACATACCACTTATAACAAACAAAAGTAAAACCTACACAAAAGCATAACAGCAGCAACAGACAAAAATACTAGAGCATAACTACAAGCAGCAGTGAGGAAAATCAAAAGACTAGTATGAAAAATCTTTGTCCACATAACAGACAATAAAACCTACACCTATATTCTAAGGAGACAGCCCCACCCCACCAACAATACCCTATATAAATAGAATAATATGAATGAAGTACCACATATATATCAACACTAAGCATATATTTAGACCAATCTCATGAAGAAAAATGAAACCAACTTAAGCAACAATAGAAATATTTAAAAATGAAACCAACTTAAGTACCACATATATGCCAGAATGAGTGGCATAACTAACTTAAGTAACAACAGAAGAAATAAGAGCAATATTGAACACAAAATTAGCACTACAGAAATGATATGAATGAAATCATGAGACAAAATCTAGAAGGGCATACTCACCACAGCAAAAAACGTTAGATCTCGATAGTACTCGATTCCTTTACCAATCTCCAGCACCAAAAATGCATCCAAAATAGTAGAACGGTGACCAACTCCACCCCCCCCCCCCAGGGCACAAACATGCATTATAGCTCACCTAGAGCAAAAGAGCTCCCTGATTTCTAAGCACAATCCTCGTTCCTCACTACGAAACCCAACATTAACAGAGAGCAATCGAAAAAAAATCCATGAGAATGAACACAACACGTAGCTCCCCCTGGAAGTAGTTGAGCACCAAACATAAAATATCGCTCAAATCGAACCTTGAATAAGCCGATTGCAGACTTGGAGATGGATGCGTGATGATAACGAGACGAAAACCTACACCGCCTCTAGTGCGGAAGGGAGAAAAAAAGACAAAGAAAGAGATAGGACTAGCAGAGAGATAAGCAAGAAAATGAGTGCCAAAAACCGAGATACACATAACCAATTTTAAAATAGAATTGGGTGTCCAATCAATTTAACGGGTCGGATCCGCATATCCAAAATCCAAAAAAACCCACAACTTAATCAGCTTAGCATAAAAATCAAAGCAAAATCGTGAGGCTACAAATTAAACAAATATTGCTTAAAAAATCTATCAACAAATAAATAGTAGCACCGTAAAAAATACCTGGATCAATAATATGTGTCATCTGTAGTTGCGATGTGCGATTTTGTGGTTTCTTTTTGAAGCATGTACTGGTTACATACCTTTTTTAGTCAAAAGGAGAATCCCCCATCGAGATATAGTATCTGGTAGAGACAGCACTGAGTAGTGGCATAACCACGCTATTTGGCGCCACCATATGCGACGCTTTCTTTGCAATTTTTGCACGCTAATGTGGATCCCACAAGGCAAAAATAATTCGATTATGACCCAAAAACAGAGCTTGTGTCCATGATTCCTCAGCCCAAAATTTAACATCTTTTTAAATAAAAGAAATAGACAAAAAAAAAAGAGGCTGCCAGCCTGCCACTGTCACTCTGCCGTTTACCGTGACCGAGTGCAGTAAAAAACATTAGAAAGCACATATATAAACAGATTCATGGGTCCCACTTCGGTGAAGAAGCCACTACTGACAAGTGGGCCCAGGTGGCAGAGTCATCATACGCTGACGTGGGACGATCGCATGGACAGCGGCGAGTACGGGAACGTAGCCACCGACGTCTGGGTCCCACTGTTCCATCCAGCGCCCGCGACGGCCGCCCGCTCGACGGACGACGACGGGAACGAGTGCACGAAGTCGTCGAACCCCACCTCGCCGGAGCACGCCGGCGGGGGAGGCGGCGGTGGCGGAGGTTCCGGCACCTCGCCGGCCTCCCCACCGTCCAGGTACCTCGCCACCTCCCGCATCGTGGGGCGCGCGGCCGGCGCCGGGTGGGAGCACCACAGCCCCACCTTCACGGCCGCGGCCACCTCCCCGGCGTCGTACGCGCCGTCGAGCCTCGCGTCCACCACCTTCTCCACCTCCCCGGCCGCGTACCGCTCCCACGCCCACTCGGCCAGCACCAACTCCTCGGGCAGCGCGCGGGGCTCGATGGGCCGCCGCCCGGCCACCACTTCCAGCACCAGCGCCCCGAACGCGAACACGTCCGCCGACGCCGTCGCCTTCCCCGTCCTCGTCAGCTCCGGCGCCAGGTACCCCAGCGTGCCCACCACGCGCGTCGTGCTCGGGTTGGCGCCGCGCTCGTGGAGCTTGGCGAGCCCGAAGTCGCCGAGACGGGCCGACATGTCGCCGTCGAGGAGCACGTTGCTGGCCTTCACGTCGCGGTGCAGGACGACGTGATCCCACCCCTCGTGCAGATACAGCAGCGCCGACGCCACGTCGCGGAGGATGCGGTGCCTGACAGCCCACGTGAGCCGCGACGCCTTCAGGTGGTCGCCGCCGAAGAGGTGGCGGTCGAGGCTGCCGTTGGGCATGTAGTCGTAGACCAGGAGGAGGTCGCCGCGGCGGCGGCACCAGCCCTGGAGCTGAACCAGGTTGCGGTGGCGGAGCCGGCCGATGGACGCGATCTCGGCGACGAACTCGCGGAGCCCCTGTCGGGACTCGTGGTTAACGCGCTTCACGGCGACGGTCTCGCCAGAGCCCGGGAGAACGCCGCGGTACACCTTGCCGAACCCACCGAAGCCGAGGAGCTCGCGCTCGCGGAACCCGCGCGTCGCGCGCCGCAGCTCGGCGTACTTGAAGCGGTGCGGCCCGTAGTCCAGCTCCCACGGCTCGATCACGTCGCGGTTCTTGATCCGGTACGCGGCGTACGCGCCGGCGCTGACGAGCACCACCAGCGCCACGAACGCCGAGAACGTCGACGCCAGGATCATCGACGTCCGGTTCTTGCCTTCCTTTGGCCGCGGCAGCGACGGCAGGGACGAAAGGTCCAGCCTTGGCGCGGCGCCGCCTCCGAGCCGGAAGCTCCAGCCCATGAGGTAGTGCGAGCTCGCGAGGAGCCCCGTGGACGCAGAGAATCCGACGTACATCTCCTCCCGGAAGACCCCGGCGAGGTCCACACGGAAGGAGATGAGCGGCGCCGCCGGCTTCTCCGAGCCGGTTGCAATAGAGATGTTGAGGAGCCTGGCCGCGCCGTCATAGTCGACCCAGGCGAGCACGATGTCCCCGGACTTGAGGTTGACGGGGGCCGCTGATGCGGAGGCGTTGGAGACGAGGCTGTTGAGGTCTACACCGACGTGATTGTCATTGATGTCCCCGAACTCGAAGTCCTGCACGGTGTCGAACTCGACGGCGAAGACGTGGTTGGTGGCGTTGCCGATGTCGGCGGCGCTGAGCAAACCCAGGTACTGGCTGGGCAGCGCGCCGCGGAGGCGCGGGTCGGGAGCCGCCACGAACGCGAACCCGTGCCCTCCCAGCTTCGGGTATTCCGGCACGACGGTGAACGCGAACGCCGTCGAGAATGACACGGCGGAGCCGTTCCGGACGAGGCGGAGCGGGGACGGGTAGAAGGCGTGGCCGATGAGCCGCGACGTCTCGTTGGTCAGGCGCAGGATGCCGTCGGTCCGGAGCTCCGTGACACCGTTCAGGGTCAGGTTCACATTGCCGCCGGCTCCGCTGGCGCCGAAGCCTTTGTAGGTGAATTCTTGGGAGGCGGCGAGACTGGCGAGAAGAAAGAGGGGGAGGAGGAAGAAAATGAGGATATGAAGCTTGGGGTTAGTGTTTGGCATTGGAGTGGGTGGGAAGGTGGTGTGGTTTCTTGGGCGGAATTGATGTGGGGGTGGGGGGGTGATGAAATGTGAGGGATCTGATGGCTTTGTAGGGAGAAGGAAGAAGTAGAAAAGGAGAGGGGTGGTTGCAGTTCGGATTAGTATCCTCTAAAAGTCATCGAAAGGTTCAGTAATCCGAGTCAAGTAAATAGTATCTTACGATTATTTACTGTAGTGATTTGTTGTAGCAAAGTGCGATAGTAATTCTTCTATTTATAAAGTTACTGTAGCAGACAATACGGTAAATCTATTCCAGATCTAACGATTTATGAGGACTAATGCCATAGCACTATTTATTTTATTCTCTGATATTGTTTTAGTAAAGTCAAAGGATACGAATTTTTACAGTTTTGACTCACTCACTGTAGCTCACAGCAACATGGGTAGTATTTTAGGACTAGGTTGTGTATGTATTTTTTAGTTTCTCTAATTCTAACCGTTGAAAACTTTCTTTTTCACCTTAATCAGGCTACATTTTTTGCTCATTCTGTTTAGACATGGATTATCATAAATCAATGAGAGATTTTTTTTTATAAAGAGAATATTAATTGACTCTTATCGTTACATCAAAAAGATACAACGGTATGAAATTTCACTTCTAGTTTTTGCATAGCTCGAATGCACACAAGAAAAAAAAAGAAAAAAAAGATAAGAAAAATAATAATACATGAAGCTTATTCTGAGAAGCAAAAAAACCATTGCAAGCTCTATTGAGGGGTACCAATCTGAAGTATAGACTGTCATCCAAACCGGATAAAAAGCTCACTTGTCACCAGCTCTAAGTGTGCACACGCTGCTATCACTATATCTTGATGCTCGTGCCGCTGCAGCACAAATTAGGTATGGAGATCAAGTAGGGGTGGTAGTGGACCGGGTCGAGTCGGGGTCTTGCGGGTTTCAAACCCAACAAGGGGCGAGTTTGGTAGTAGAATCTGCCTCGCAGGGCTATTGTGTCGGGCACTGATCCGATTCGGGTCTAGATCTAGGTCTGATATTGCACTTGTGGGACACCCACGGGCCCTGAAAACCTGAGCCCTCACCTTTAAGTCCATCGTCTCCATCTTCAATCCGTCAAATCGTCACAACTCACATGCCACAACCAAATCTAAATCCACCAAACGGTGCGCTCACCCGCTCCGTCGCCCCAAGCCAACCTCATCCCCGTCGTGTTCGGCCGCTCTGGGCTGACCCTCCCTCTGTCGGTCTGCCCTCGTGTCACTGGATCCGCTCCACCCTCATCGCCGTCTCTGGATCAGCGCGTATGCGGCGGGCAAGGCCAAGGCCGAGGCTAGCAGCCGGTACTGGAGGGAGAGGCAAGGATGAGGACGAGGCAGCGCACTGGCGTCGAAGGGCGAGGCGAGGCTGAGGAAGGTAGGCAGCACCAGAGGGCGAGGCGAGGCCGAGGTGGGCAGGCAGCGCCGGAGGGAGAGGCGAGGCCAAGGTGGCACCACGACACCAGAGAGTGAGGCCGAGGCGGAGCCGGTGTTGCCGTGAAGGAGTCGGGTTTCGGGTTCCCCGTCAAGTATCGAGTCTCGGATCCCTGTCTGGGCTAGGGTCAGGTTTGATTTTGCATCCAGTTATAATTTCGGGGCCGGATCGAGTTTGAGGATTCGGGTTTTGAATCGGATGCGTTCTTGCTCCACCCAACCCCGACCCAACCCGTTTCCACGCTAAGATTAAGACGCAAAGCTCCGAGGGACCCAATCTCCGGTGCTATCGTCTCGATAATCCGATCATTTCGTTGTCCATTATAGATGGTCATTTTATCTAATGTACAGCCATAAACTTTGTATCTATTGTACGCACGTGAACCTTGTATCATTCCTCCTTAGGTAGTAAACTAAATATGTCCATAGCCTCCACGCTTAGTGGATCTCCATCTTGATTCACATTCCCATTGTTCTAAATTTGTCAAATGATCAATCTCAAAAGGAATTCCCAGCCAGGATAACCCGAAATTTGGGTTGAGAAACGAACGATGGAGTGTGAAGAAGGATGCTTGCACCCCGAAAGTCAACCCCAATAAAATGACTGTAAACCATATCCAAAGAAGTTGGCACCAACTGTTTGACCCCAAGTGCTAAGAAATTCAGTGAGACATAGATAGAGCGCAGTGCGATGACTGTTGCATCATCCGAGACTCTGACCAATCAATAGGAAGAATTCGGAGCTGCATGCAGTCACAGGACCAACCGGTGGAGCTCTTCAATTCACCGCCTTGATCGATGCTGCACTGGCAGTAACATGACTCGCTGAATGCTTGCAATGGCAGCTCCGAATGAGGGCAGTGTCAACTCCGAATGCCATCTACAACCATGCAAAGTCTATCAACCAGTCTTCAGCAATCTGGGATTGGAGTTGATGCATCGTTGTTCTTAGAATCTCTGGAAGTGTGAGATTTCACTACGTAAAAAATAGATAAAAGAGACACTATATAAGTGACAGGTCGTAATATAAACCGTCGCTTATGATAAAAATGACGGGTCGTAGTTGTAACCCATCACTAATGCCAGTCATTGGTGACGGGTCAAGTTTTGATCCGTCACCAATGACGACTCATCACTCTCAGGTCATCGTAGGCCAATTATTGGTGACGCAAATGATGTTATTCAAAAATACAGAAAATGATCCAAACATTGAAAAAAATATATTTTTATTTTATTTTTCTCTTATTTTTTTCTCACTTCAGAAGCACTAGAATATGAATCATTATACATTTCTGCTCAAATTTGATGTAAGGGGTAACGGCTATGGACACAAACGTTCGTTCCGAAAATGGTGCAGAAACTTTCGGAGATAAGAACTCAATCTTCCAAGCCGTTTTAGGCCTCGAAAAATTCACCAAACCCAACAAATCGGGGGGGAACGGATGTAACTTTTTCTGTAGATGTTCATAGAGTAAAAAAAACATCAAAATTGGAGTCCGTATACAAAAGTTATGATCATTTAACCGAAAACACTCCGAATCAACTGGTTTTTATGTCTATTGTAAAATTAACATTAGTGATGGGTCATGACCCGTCACTTATAACTTGTAATAAGTGACGAATCATAGTTGTGACTCGTCACTTATGACCCTCTGTAAAATAGTTAAAATGATCTTTTATCCGAGTCCCTTCAGAATGCACGCGAGGTTAAGGTGGTTAGACAGCTACGCACGCGAGGGGCCGTCGCAAGTTCGATTTCCACGAAACACACATTCTAAAAACAGCCTGAAAAATAAATAGAGATACGTGACGAGTGATGATAGGCTTGAGTTGGATTGGGTGAAAAATATTTTTTTGACTTTTTTTCGCGTCTAAAAAGCTCGAAAACTGTATACAGTCATAAGTGACGGGTCACAAACAAGTCAACCCATCATTGACCTTAATAAGTGACAGGTCAAATTTTGATCCATCACTAATAATTTTATTGGTAACAGGTCATTATCTGTCACTTATTAAATATCATCAGTGACACGTTCGAGATAATACGTGCGAGACCCGTTATCCATAACGATAATAACCTATCATCCTTATCTATTTTTCTCGTAGTGTTCCGCACAAATTTGCCAGGCGGCGAGATGTGTTAATGTTTGCAACTGAACGCAATTGGTTTATATTGATGATCCCATATAATGCAACTGAACGCAAAACAACGTATTCGCCGTGTTCTGAATACATCATTCTTCCTTCCTTGGATCACTTGCCAACATTTGCTCTCGATCATTGTCCAGAGGCTTCCACTGATGAGGACAGCAGGTAAGAGGAAATAAGCATATTACATTCTATGTTCGACTTGGTCAGACAACAATGAAAGAATTAAGGAATGAATGAGTGAGCGAGTGGTGTTCTTTCACTGATGACAGTGATATGTTTGGCTTCTCTCACTTTTCAATAAGATTGAGGTGTTGGGCAGATAATGCCTCTCCTAGTCATGTCTATCTTGTTAAATAACCTGTTGGATCTTATTCAAATAATTTTAAAGTAAAATCAAGCATGTATCTGAAGATGTCACTGCATCTTCATGCAAAGCAATATGTGATAAAGGATGCAAACCATGTGATTTACTACTGGAAGGACTAATGTTTGTTAACGGAGGGAGTTGCATTTGCAACTCATCATCACAAAAGTTATTATTGCTGAAATTTAAGTTTGTTGAATCCGCATTGCAAAGAAAAAATTGTTGTGAATGTGTTAGCACTTGATCAAACCACTAAAAGAGTACCAAATTAACCAAGTCAACGTTTAGCGACATCCATTAGAAGTTAAATATATATGCTATTCAGCTTTTATTTTTTCGAAGAGACAGCAGGAGCTTTGCTGATTTTTTTATAGATTAGAGGGAAAAAAGTTAGTCAAAAAAAAAGGTGATCACAACACACGGTGATGCAAGTTGCCCCAGGTTGTGAAACGACTAACACAGGCACACCAAAACACATCCCGAGTTGGGAACAACTAACTCAACTCCTCCAAAACATGCCAAGAAGGAAATAAAAGAAGAAAGAAACTGAGTAAAGAGGAACATAAAAATAGAAAGAACAATCAGTCGTCTTATGAATCCACAACTTGTACCCTCCACGTGGCTCTCGTAACGTCAATGGATTCTTTGATCAAAACGGTAACTCTTTATGCGGTCATCGTTTGATTTTGAAAAATTCTTCTATTGTGTTCCTTTCATATGTGCCATCAGAAAAAGATGACAATGTCGTTGAAGTCCCCTCTATGTTCATTGTCAACCTGCTTGTTAGAATGGTGCCACCACGCTCGTAGTGTCTGGAAGGAGGCCATCTATGAAAACTGCTCTAGTCCGAACCAGGTAGTAATCAGCTACCAAGTTTCTTTGGTGAATGGGCAGTTCTTACACAGGTGAGTGGTTGTTTCGTCTTCCTGGTCACATAGTTGACAAGTTAGAGTATCACCACATCTACCCTGATAGGATTTTGTTCTGGAGGACCTATGAGAAGGATTTGCATTTGGGTTCCGCTTTTGCTCTCTAGACATTTTTCATGTTGTGCCTTCTGAACTTTGCTTTTAATTGTATTTTATATGCACTTTTCGTGGTATATTCCCCATTTTCAGTCCATCACCAAGTGATGATGTACTTAGAGCCTTCGGTGATGCTCTGATCCTGCACTTTTTCCCAAAGAGGTAGCAGCTGCTTCGAGTTCTAATTAGGTTTGTATTGGACCTAGCCAATTTATCCATATGTGGTTTGGGAGTGCATTGCAGACCAGTTGTTTCTTTCTTCTGGACTTTGCATATATGCTCGGTGCAATGTTCTTTGGGGCTTAGTCATGGATCCAGCTAGATTACCAAAACTATGTTTTCTTACCGTTGATGCATTGAAGAGATCATGGTCCGCCTGATCGCAAGGAATTTGCATGTGAGCCCATGGCCGCTCCTCTTCTTTCCAACTGTACCAAAGCCATCTAAGACGTAGTGCACGAGTGAATCTCTGCACATCTAGTATGCCTAGTCCTCCTAGGAACTTTGGCATGTACATTGTGTCCCAATTTACCAGGCAGTGGCCTCTCGTGATTTTCTCATGTTCATCGCCTCTCCAAAGGAATGCTCTTCTAATGCGGTCAATCCTTTTCGCAAGCCATTTTTTAAGAGGGGACATAGTCAAAAAATAGATCGATTGCGACGATAAAACTGTCTTGACCAATGTCTCCCTACCCGCCAAGGACAGAAACTTGCCATTCTAACCCAGTAGCCTGCTCCCCAGCTTATCAATTACTAGTTGAATTTCTGATTTCTTGAGTTTTCTCATGTGCAACGGTAGTCCCATGTAGTAGCAGGGAAAGTCACAAATCTTACCCGAGAAGTTTTGGAGTAGGATCTCCGTTTGAATGTCATCGCATCTTATTGGGGAGATTTCTCATTTGCCATACTCTATTGTTTGTTCATTTTCATCCTCTAGGAACAGTTGTTCAAGTCCGGAGAGATCAGTCATTTCGTAGCCCACCTGCAACTAATGAAGGCAAAGTTCTCTCGGATTATTAGTGCCCAGTTGGCCTTTGAAATATTTTAGGAGTTCAGCCTCTTTTTGTTCAGCATTTAGAGCATGCCCTCCATCTGTTTGAAGTGTTTGGATGAAGAGCTTACTTGACGCGCATTGGCTCTAATTTGGAAAAAAAATTGAGTTCTTGTCCCTTTTCCGGACCCACGTCATTCTTAAGTGTTGCCTCAGTCTGGTACGTTCAATCCACACTAGTCCTAACACTTTTTTTAAGTTGACGTCTGAAAACCCTTCTGCTTTTATTTTCTTACCTCTTTTGAAGTTGAAAGGGCTTTGCGAGCTAGCTGGACAAGCCTGGATGGCATATTGTAAGCAGCATTGTCAATCCTGGTTGACGTTTCGATTCCAACTAGGTACGGCATGTTCCCCATCAATCTTTACTGACGCCTTATTTGCTTCACGTATTTTTAAATGTTGTTGTTGCTTAATGCTTCTACTAATTAGTAACGAAGAGCACTCACAATTGGTGACTGATGCCTTTTTGTGAACTTCACTAGCAAGGGAAGGGATTCGAGTCTACATTTCCAACTGATCTTTGTACACCTTTGGAACCGAGTTGCATTTTTTATTTGCTAATTAGTACAACATAGTATTTTTTTTGCATACTTTATTTGAGACTTACTATCGGAAAACTCGTCGCAAACGGGCAAATAGGCATATGGATGTCTGGAGTTTCGAGATTCTAATTTCTAAGTAGTGATAAAACTAAGCTTATTGGGACAAATGACGCTAGTTTTGTTTGTTCATATATATATATATATATATATATATATATATATATAGAGAGAGAGAGAGAGAGAGAGAGAGAGAGAGAGAGAGAGAGAGAGAGAGAGACGTTGGAGACTTTAATTAAGCAAGAACACGAGAGAAACGTTGGAGACTATAATTAAGCAAGAGCACGTATAGTGGGAGGTTGGTGAGTGATCCACCACTCCCATGGACCGATCCACCATATATGTTATGCATGCATGGCGGTGGCTTTAGCTGCAAGTTGCAAAGAGGAAGAGAGCCTGCTGCGAGTCAACGAGCGGGGCCAGCTGGCCGGTCAACAAAACCGTCTCAAGTTGACCAGTGCCTCGGAATGTCGGCAGTAGTGGCTACCACACTGCTCTTGTGATCATCTACTAATGTCGTTCAGCAGTTGATGTATGGCTTTCCGTGTGCTGCCGGATTATTGAAGAAAGAAGAAGATGGGTGGTGTTGATAGTGAGATCTTCCTACTTACTCTCATCAAAATTAGAGGTGAAAACAGATCCTATGACAGTGTAGACTTAAACGTAAGTCTTGAATTTAAATTTTTTAAACCGTACTCTCTTCTGCACTCTCGTTTTAAAGGTTCTGTTATATACATACTTTTTTTTAAGAGGAAGTGAGATTTTCCTGCTTACTCTTATCAAAATTAGAGGTGGAAACAGACCCTGTGATAGTGTAGGCTTCAACGTAAGTCTTGAATCTAAATTTTATTGAATTTTATTATATAAAAAATAGTTTTTTAAATCCAACCTAAACTTGAATAGACCAGCCTGAGGTTTGGCCCATGACTGGTTCCGCCTCTGGTCGAAATAATGGGTGGTATGATATGGCACATGGGGCAACCCCAGTTTTAGGTATATATTTGGACAAGGGGAACTGATATATAAATCATTTAAATTTTTAGAAACCAAAATATAAATGAGATTTTACTTAACAAGAAAGGTGCAAGAACAATGCTGCCTCTCGAAACCGACTCAAACCTTGGCGTGAAGGAAGAAATACCACGACGCTGGCGATTCCACTTAAACTGAGAACATCTGCAAGATAGTAAGAAGCATTTGGCTGAGATATTTGTAGGTAAAACAAAAACATTACTAGCTCTATGGCGAGCCAAATACGGACGTACACAATGAAATAGGTGGAGCTTCAAGCGAGTTTTATTTATTTCATTAAGAAGAAAGGTCAAGTAGAGCTACTCAACAGATTTTTTTAAGATAATGAAAATATAACTTTCAATCTCTACACCAAATAAGATGCACACATTCATTTTTTAAAAATAAGTACTTAAATTCGTATTTAAAATAACTCAAATTTGAATGCTCTATCCACACCATTAACCACCCCTCATGCCAATTCCTAAAAACTACATATATTCTCGCAAAAGGAAACAACCGACGACACAAAAGAAAAACTGTGCGTTGGAACCGGCTCGAAATCATCTCTAAGCTTGTGCTCAGCTCATTTCCGGAAAAAAATTCGCAAAAAAAACTAGTGCTTAGCTCGAGGTTCATGCTTGCGAGCCAACCACGTGCTGAGATGAACAGAGCTTCCTCGGGGTGGCGCCCTCCGGCGAGCCACGGCGACCAGCGGCGAAGGCAAGCCAGCTTTGCAACGGGCAACGGATACACTCTCTTTATTTGATCAAATTTTTAAAACTTTAAACTTTAGACATCAATAATTTTTAAAATATTTAATTTGAAAATATGAAAATTATATATGTAAATTTATCTTCAAAATACTTTTATAATATTATAAATTTATTAGATTTTATAAATATATTTTAACAAAAAAATAGTGATCAAAATTACGTATTAGAGATCGTAACATGTCCGAAACCATTTATTGAAGGGAGTATATAGCAAAACCATTTCGTTTTTCAATGTGATCTTCCCGATTAGTGAAAAAAAAAAGAAAAAAACCACAAATTAATGGATATTCCAGCCAGACAGTTTGTCAACTGCTCCGGAATTCCTCGATGAGGTTGAACGAGATCGAATCTTGTTGACTTTCAGACTTTGACTCCATAGAACCGAACTGAGAAACCAACAGAATAAAACAAACAAGGGATCAAAGCCGCCGCCATTTCTGAAAAGCCAGTGTCAGTGAGCTCGTCCGGCGTGGTCTGGAGATCCGTCTGTCCAGGCCTGAATTATTTCCTTCGTCTCGTTACCGTCCGCTGCGACAGTTGATTCCCCTCCCACCCCCTCTGTCAGAGCACCATTGCCCCTCCCTGCTTCCCCTCCGTTGGAGGTAAGGTACCAGTGTGTTGGTCGTCAGGTGAGGCGGAGCAATGCTGCCGCCTTCACCCCGCCGGATGCCGCTCCTGGGGAGGGCCAAGCGGACACATCGGCTTCACGTTAGTAGTTCGGTCTTTTTTCTATTGTTAGTAGTCCAGCTATCATCACCTTGTCGGTAATGTAGCGGTTTTTTTCATTGTCAATGGTTCTGTACTGTATAGTCTAGATCTAACTTCTTATTTATTAATATAATAGACAACTCTTATATCTATTCGTTTAAAAAAAAAATCAAAGTTGAGCCAGACTTAGCAGGAAAACTAGAAAACATATTTTGGTAGTGGTAGAGGAGATTTGGCTCGAGGGTAGGGGATTTCAGATTTATTCTATAACTTTTTTTTATCGGTGAAAAGATCGAAACTTATAAAATTTTATAGAAGTTTCGGTCATTTTTCGTTCTCTACTATGTAGTTCTCATGTATTAATGAAAAAAATTCAAAATTAGATATTTCATTCTCCTTCAAAATTAGCAAAATTTCAATGAAATTTTAAACCCTGCTCGAGGGTACTGTGCTAACCATCAATGGAAACTGCATTGTGCAATTCCCCAAATTATCTCTCTATCAGGTATGACGATAAAACTAGCTGGCCATGGGCTGCTGAGCCGTCCCCACGAATTGAATTCCACGGGAGTAGGGCAGGCCATCCGTCGGTCATGTCGGCTTCGCTTCAGCAGTTCAGCCCGGCCGTGCACTGAGTTTAATCATCGGAGTTATGTGTTCGCCCGTGTGGCCGTGTGTGTGAGAGAGAGAGTATGTGGGGCTTGGCCTAGCATCTCAGTACCAATCGTCGAAAACCTGAGGTTCCCAACTCCAAAGGGGACTGAAGTTTGATTATGGTAAAAGTAGATTTTTTTTTTGCGAATGGTAAAAGCAGGAACTTGATGAGTAGAGATGGCAATAGGTACGAAATTCGGTGTGGTGGAGGAAGGTACCGACCCATCTCATCAGGAGTAAAATATATACCCTGTCACCTACCTTGGTCTTAGACTTCACTGTTCACACCCGTATGGATAATGGGTACCAGTGAGTTACACAAACCAGGTTAAAGTAAGCACAACCACATAGGCATTAGCAATGCAGCAGTATAATGTTATGAATACACTTACACAAGAACATAGTAAATTAATGACATTGACAACACCACACAAGATAAACTAGAAGTGATCCATCGTACCATATGAAGTTTTGATACAAATTTAAGTTGTAGCACAAAATATATCACCAGGTCGTCCAAAAGGCAGCACACGATGCCCATGATTACAAGTTCTTGGCAGTGTTAGTGACGGCGTGCCAGGACAGGGTCAATCCAGTCGGCCGCGTACTCATGTGGATAAGGAGGAGGCTAGGAGGCCAGGTCGTAGAGATTTTACTACCTTCGTTTTTAAATAACTGTTATCATTAATTTCAAATATCAATATTTGATTATCAATTTTTCATAAATACACACGTAAATTATTCTAAATATACAACACATTTAAACTATTTTTTATAGCAAATCTAACAATACTATTTTTATTTTACTTGCTTAAATATTTTTAAAAATATTATTGATCAAAATTATTAGTTGCTACAGTATCAGTGTCAATTATTTGAAAATGGAGGTAGTAACAAATGCATCGTTTTCAAAGGAACGCCGCCAGTTTCAACTACATATCAAAGAAAAAATGAACCCGAAATTAACGAGGAACACGCGTTTATAGTGGGGCATTTGGTGAGCTGAGTGATCCACTTCATGGACAGACTGATCCACCACCTGTGGCTTTTAGCTGCAACTTGCAAGAGGAAGAATGGCTGCCCGGTCAACAAAACCATCTCTGCGCCGTCCTGCTCGCTTCTAGCCCAAATTGGCCGCCCATTGGCATGACCATCGATCAGAATCCGTCAGCACTAGTGGCCTGTACTGTGGATGCCCTTGTGATCGGTCCTCCAATCAGTAGCTCGCTCTCCACCGCCGAATTGGGGCCTATTTGGTATACCCGAAGCTTAAAAAAATTACGTCGGGATGTTTGGATGGGATATCTTATTTTAATTTTAACTGTAAATAGAGATTTAATTCACTTTATAGCAGTCTAAATATTTCAAATTTGAAGTAGAGCTGAGATGTAAAGCTCTGTCAAACAAAGTATTTATTTAGGACACAAGGTTGTTGATGCGATGATAGGTTGGCGGTGCTACTCGTCTTCATCCGCACATCTTCATCTCTGCTTCTTCTATTTGGCACTTGGATAGCATAATATCGCACATTCTAAAATTGATGATCTGTCATTCAAAACTTTGACCTCTTTGTCACCTAAGTTAATAACAAATGAGATCGTTTGAGTTATAACTATGGATTACAATGATAAGTAAGCGAAGTCTATTTTTAACTGTAGAAAATCATAAATTGACCCGCTATCCAACATGACAACTACAGTATGCCACGTAGATCACTGGGCACAAACGTACGCATGTTTTTTCTCCCAAATATAATCCAGGCGTTATTTTTTTTCTTTAAAAAAACAACGACTTGCCAGCCAGACGGACCGTCAGTTGCTTCCAAATCGCTCCTCGATGAGGTTGACACGACCAGCACAGAAAGGAAGAAAAAAATCAATATGTAGAAGTTTTCGTTGACTATCCTCCTCTCTGACTTTGACTCGACGACACTGAACTGATAAAGAGGGAAACAAAGTTTGACGGCCCAAAATTAGCAGGGACACCGTCGTTCACCAACCGACACGCCGCCGTTCCCAACTCGTCGTCACCGTGGTCCGTCGCCGTCCGCCGGACTCATGCCGTCAACCGAGATCCGGCCACACGATCTAACGTGTAGCGCACAGCCATAGAACTATAGAAGACCCGATTGTGCCACACCAGATCCATCACGTCCCACTGCTGACACCATCGTTGACGTCAGCGATACCGTTCACCATACCTAGATTAATGTTCATCTGTACAAAGTAAATTGCTAAGTGCACCCGAAGATTGCACACAGGAATTTGTTTTCAGCCTATTTCTACTACGCACACCTAGCAAGCGTACCAATTTTGCGTTTTGCACTTTTTGTGCTGATTCTTCTTCATGCACTCCGACACTTCTTACCTAGCAGGCAAAAATATGATTTTATACAATATATATGATCGTTTTACTGAAATGAATAATTATTTTTTTATTTACAAATTTAGCATATGTATTCGGCGTATGGTGTTCTAAAAATGAATTTTCGGAGTACGGTGTACCGCAAAAGTCATTTTCGGCACACCATGTGCTGAATACACTGACCTGTATTCGGTACACCGTGTGCCGAAATACGCTTTTGCGTCACGTCGCGTCGCGTCGCGCTTTACTTTTTCTTTTTTCTTTTCGCTTTTCCTTTTTACTTTTCCTTTAGCTTTTCGCTTTTTTATTTGTCTTCCCGCATGGTTTGTCTGCTGGCCGGCTTGTTTGGCAATGCAAATGCTCTTCGGCAGGGGTGTGCTGCCTGTTTCGCGTCGAAGACGATGAAGATCATCGAACCCAAGAGGTACAAGAGCTGATGACAATTTCATGCCACTAATGCCTCGGCATTCCACCAGTCACACAGTAAAAGGTTCAACTAACACTACAAGAGCACGTGCTAGTACCGTGATACCTCAAAACGACGACGACGATTTCATGCCACCAATGCCTCGGCATTCCACCAGCCACACAGGAGAAGGTTCAACGAACAATACAAGAGCACGTGCTCGAATCGTGATACCTCAAGACGACGACGATGACGACGATTTCATGCCACCAATGCATCGGTGTTCCACCAGCCATACAGGAGAAGGTTCAATGAACAATACAAGAGCACGTGCTCGAACCGTGATACCTCCGAACGACGACAATTTCATGCCACCTATGCCTCGACGTTCCACCAGCCACACAGTACAAGGTTCAACGAACAATACAAGAGCACGTGCTCGAACCGTGATACCTCTAGACGATGACGACGACGATTTCATACCACTAATGCCTCGACGATTTTACTAATCTACATCATCACTTTCCACCGCCATTTTAAGATGATCACTGATACAAGGGTTAATGTTGCGCATGCTCGAATATACCTTGTTAAGACTGTCGGTCGTCTTAAAGACTGCTTTTTTACTCATGCATTTTGAAATGTACAGTTACATTACCAACTAATTTTTAATTTGGTAACATAAAATACACAGCCAAATCACATGAAATAGCTTACATGAAATGAAGACCGAAGCTGGCACGAAGAAAACATGTATTTCGGCATACAGTGGCCGAATACAGTTGGTATTCGGCACACCGTGTGCCGAAATACGCTCTTGCTGTATTCCGCACACGGTGTGACGAATACAGGTCATTTTTGACACACCGTGTGTCGAATATAGTGTATTCGGCACACCGTGTGTCGAAAATGACTTTTTCGGTACACCGTGCTCCGAAAATTCGTTTTCGGAATACCGTGCGCCGAATACATGTGCTAAATTCGTAAATATAGAAAATAGTTGTCCATTTCAGTAAATACAATCACGTATATTATACAAAATCGTATTTTCGCCTACCTAGCAAGCGTACCAGGAATTTTGCGTTTTGCACTTGTTGTGCTGATTTTTCTTCATGCACTCAGACATTTCTTCGATATTGCTTCTTTGGAGTATGATATTTCACTACTATATTGTGATACAAGATGTTTCTCTATAGAAAATTAAGATGCGAATAGTTTTGGTGTATACTGATCTGAATAATGCGCTTGATAGCTTTGGCAATAAGGATTAGAGGTCTTCGTTCGATGAGAAAAGGAAAAAGGATCGTAAGGTTTTGTCTCAAATTCATCTTTATTTGTTAAACAATATTTTATAGGAGAAAATCGCTGTTGTTTTATGACTAAAGTTGGAATCGATCTGCATGTCAAAAGATCTTATTAGCAAAATACATCTGAAGTTGAAGTTGTTCACGCATAAATTACAATAGGGTTGTTAGGTGTTGAATCATCTTTTGGTCTTCAAGGCGATTATTACTGACCTGTAGTCTATAGAGGTAAAATATGATGATGATGACGTGAGTCTTATTCTTTTGTGTTCATAGCCTAGTTTTTTTGCAAAATTTATAGGTATCATATTATATAGTCATGATATTCTAATATTGAAAGAAGTTTATGAGACAGTGCATGTTAATGAAAAGATGAAACATATGATGTCTACTGATAGCTCGACTTTTAATGAAGAATGTTTGATTATGTGTGACACGACAAAGAAAAAGAAATCACATCACGGTCATAGAGGCAAAAGTTCGAACAATTATAGGGGTCGTTTGAAGTCCAGAGGTAAGAAAAAATTCTGCAGGTATTGTAAGAAAGACAATCATGACATATCTTAATGTTACAAGTTGAAGAACAAATAAAAGAGAAAATGTAAATCTAATGAAGAAGGTAAAGTTTTTGCTGCTGCTGTTGATAGTAGTTCTGATGGAGAAACCCTTGTTGCTTTTGCTGAATGTGCAAATAGTGGTGATGAATGGATAATTGATTATGTTGTGTCTTTTCATATATGTATCCATAAAAACTGGTTTACCACTTATAATTTTATTCAAGGTGTTGGTTTTGTTGGATGAGTGATGACAACCCACGTTCAATTGTTAGAATTGGATCTATTATGATAAAGATATATGATAACATTGTTAGAACTTTGATAGATACGAGGCACATTCCAGAGATGACAATAAACCTTATTTCTTTGAAAACTATTGATAATAAGGGTATGAATGGCCTGGTGAAGATGGTGTTTTAAAGGTGAAAAAATGTTTCCTTATTTTAATGAAAGGTCATTTGAGGTCTGTCAATTTATATCGTCTATGAGGCACTATAATTATAGGTGATGCCGCTATAAGTCTGCATACATCAACAGATTATGATGCTATTAATCTTTGGCATATGCGTCTTGGGTATATAAAATTTTGTGAGCATTGTATCTTTGGCAAGCATAAGAGTGTAAAATTTCAACACTTCGGTTCATACAATAGAAAGTATTTTTGATTATGTGCATTTTGATTTATATTAGGACCATCTCGCATGCTTTCACTAGGTGCTAGTTCTCATTATATGTTAACTATTATTGATGATTATTCGAGAAGAGTTTAATCTTATTTCTTAAAACATAAATCAGAAGGATTTTCAACATTTCAACAGTGAAAGATTATGGTTAAAAGGCAAACTGAAAAGAAGATAAAGAAGTTCTGCACTGACAATGGGATGAAATTTTGTTTTGATAAATTTAATTCATATTGTAAGTATAGAGTCATTTTATGACACTACACTATTCCTCATACTCCACAATAAAATAGTGTAGCTGAGTTAAATAAAATTATCATCTGAAGGGCTTGTTGCATGTTGTCTAATGCAGGTTTGCATAAGCGTTTTTGGGCTGAACCTATTTCCATCGCTTGCCATTTTATTAATCTGCCACCCAATATTACCATTGATAAGAAAACTCAAATTTATTTATGGTCTGGTTCTCTAGGTGATTATTTAGAATTGAGAGTTTTCAGTTGTCCTAGTTATACTCACGTTGATAATGGTAAATTAGAGTCTAGAGTTGTTAAGTTTATATTTCTTGGTTATAAATCTAGTGTTAAAGGTTATAAATTATAGAATCTTCAAAGACCAAAGGT
Source organism: Phragmites australis (assembly GCF_958298935.1). NCBI lineage: Eukaryota > Viridiplantae > Streptophyta > Magnoliopsida > Poales > Poaceae > Phragmites > Phragmites australis. Next base: position 18,586,735 of record NC_084942.1, on the reverse strand, counting down.
TATGATTAGTAGGAATATTGTCTTTCATAAATCTACTATGATGTATAATGTTCATATTCATAGTCAGCAGAGATCTAGCGTGTAGGTGGAGTATTTTATTAATGCAGAACATACACCAGATATTATTATCCAAGATGCACCTATTTTTGAAAAATTATTTATTGATAATGATTCATCTACTGTTCCAACTTCTTCTCTCGTTGTGTAGCCTACACAATTTTTTTTTACAGTTGACAGGTCTAAAAGGCATATTAATCCAAACAAGAGGTTAATTGAGGAGTATAATATTGTTGCTTATGCTTTGAGTTGTGTAGAAGAGGTTGAAAGTAATGCATAATATTCTAATTATAATAAGGTTATTACTTCTGCTGATTGTAATAATTAGTTGAGATTGAGTCACTTGAAAAGAACAATACTTGTGATTTAGTCAAATTGCCAAAAGAGAAAAAGTTTGTCCGTTGCAAGTGGATTTTCAAAAGAAATGAGTGTATTTCTCCTAATGAAACAACAAGGTATAAAACAAATTTGGTTGCTAAAGGTTACAACAGGATTCTAGTATTAATTATAATGATGTCTTCTTCACTGTTGTGAAAAACAATTTTATTCATACTTTACTCAGCATTATTGCTATGCATAATTATGAACTTGAGCAATTAGATATTAAAACTGTATTCTTACATAGGGAGTTAGATGAAGACATTTATATGTATCAATATGAAGGTTTTATTATTCCTAGAAAAGAAAATTTTGTATGTAAAATAAAGAAATCTCTTTATGGTTTGAAGCAATCCCTCAGACAGTGGTACAAGAGATTTGACTTATTTATGCTCTCTAATGATTTTAAGCGTTCTGATTATGATAGTTATGTCCATTTAAAAATTGTTAATAGTTTAACTATTTATTTGGTTCTCTATATCGATGATATGTTGATTGCTGTAAAAGATAAATCATAAATAGCCAAATTAAAATTACAGTTGAATAATGAATTTGAGATAAAAGACATGGGTACAACAAAGGAAATTCTTAGCATGTAGATTATTGGAGAGAGAAAAGCTGGCAAGTTATACCTTAGTTAGCAATGCTATATTGAGAATGTCTTTCATTATTTTAATATGCATGACGCAAAACCAGTGAGTACTTAATTAGTTACGTATTTCAAATTATTTTTAACTTTATGTCCTGAGTTATATTGTAATATTGGGTACATATCTAGAATTTCATATTCAAATGCAGTTGATTTACTTATGTATGTCATGATTTGTCCTCATCCTGATTTATCTCATGCACTGAGTATTATCAGTAGATACATGAGCACATGGCTAATCCTAGCAAAAAGCATTGGAAAATTGTTCAATTGATTTTCATATTTTTACACGATGCTTCTATGCTTGTTTGCAGTTTGAGAAATTTGGAGATAGACTTATTAGTTGTGTTGACTCTGATTATGCTGATGATTTGGATAAGAGAAGATCTCTCACATGTTATGTTTTCACAATTAGTGATTGTGATGCTAGTTGAAAATTATGTTTGTTGCTACAATTGCTTTGTCAACTATTAAAACTGAATATATGACTATTTCTGAAGGATGCAAGAAACTGTTTGGTTAAGAGGTTTGTACACTAAGTTTTGTGGAGATAATTCTTGCATTAATATATTTTGTGATAGCCAGAGTACTATTTACCTTACAAAGATCATATATCCATGAAAAAAAAATCACATTGATATAAGGTATTATTATATTCAAGGTGTCATTGCTCAGTGTGACGTTAAAATATGCAAGATAAACACTCATAATAATTCTATTAATATAATGACAAAACGAGTTCCTGCTACTAAGAGTTAAGAGTTGAGCATTACCTGTTACTTCTGCAAGTTGGTACAACCTTTTAGGTATCTAGTAACTCAAGATAAATACTCATAATAATCATGTTAAGAGTTGAGAGTTACTTGTTACTTCTCCGAGTTGGTACAACCTTTTAGGCATCTGGTAACTAAAATCTTTAGGATCATTCTTTACTCTATCAAAACAGCCAATAACTTTACTTCCAAATGTATCTGGGTCCTTTAGTAGGTCCATAAATAAAGATCGCTTCAAATAGCTCAACTTAATGTTATCGCGAACAAGGGAAGCAAAGCATCCCTTGTTTATTTCTGAAGTGCGCTTTGGAGTACTGGACTCATAGCTCACAGTCCGAGCTTTCTTTTTCATAACCGAATCATTGTTATCCTCAGAACTATAAAGAGTTTCATCCTCTGATGTAAGATTTTCAGCAATACGCCTTTCAAGCAAGCTATATATCCTGTTGTAAATTAGTTTCGATTTCCTAGACAAAGAACGGATCTTGTCATCACATATGACATGCTTTTTCTTATCTTTTTGCAAAAGACCTTTTTGACGAATGTACTCCTTCACAACTTCGGCAGCACCAATTTGATCTAGAGATTTTGATGTATCTTTGCCTATTGATGAAAGGAAGCCAATGAGTGCTTTCGAACCCCAGCCCACATAGACATTCTTCTGTGACTTTCCTTTCTTCAATGACCTCCATTGGTTTCATGGGGCAACACGTCGGAGGTGCTTCCCGGAGCAGCAGAGTGGGGTTCCCCACCAGGCGAGCATCAGCGACACGTTCGCCATGCGCCCTCCTGCTACATACAACTACCTGGTTAGTATTTTGAACATCTATTCGTGAATTGGAAAGCATTTCATAACTTTGAATTTTAATTGTTCCTCAAAAGGACATCTACGAGGAGGTGGGAGCCGACCTCTTTGCCCTCGTAGATCGGCTAAGTTCGCCTTGCACGATGTTGTCAAGGTGCCATACATCATGCTTCGTACCGCGGAGGACGTGACGACGTGGCTGGGCAATCTAGGAAGTCTCTACCACCACATATTGCGCTGAGCACCTCGTACAAGCAGGATGGGACGTCAAGATACGACGCCAAGTGAGAGGAGGGCCCAACAAGCGGGCCAGAGGTGTCTATTGACGTTCTTATACTTAGACGTATATTTGTATTGTTATGATTTAGAACTTGTACTATGTGCTATTGTTATGTTATTTGCATGCTACTCTCCTTTGTCTGTGCACTTGCGGTGAGTTGTGGGAATGGGAAAGAAAAGAGGAGTTGTGGTGCAAAGGAGGGGAAGCTAAGTCACATCATTATAAACAAGCATGTCACACTGCCAACCGGAATGAATACGGTGGGCCACCACCTGATAAGGGCTGCCTACCTACCTTGGCCGGGTTCCTTCTGACGATCTCACCATGCTGGCCTATGCTGCTAGGGATGGAAACGGATCGAATACGCATATAATCGAATTCGGATAGTACGATTTACCATATTTTAATCCAAATGCGAATATGGATTCGGATATCCTCGAATACGAATACGAATCGGATAGTTCGAATACGAATCCGCATTCGGATATCTACTCGATCTTCGAAATTCAGGTCGGAAATTTAAATTTTTGAAAAAAAATGACTAAAATTTGATAAAATTCGATTGAAATTTGTTCTAATTTGATTGGGCCGAAATTTTAGAATTTTTTTCAAAATTCATGTTGGAAATTTAAATTTTTGATCAAATTTAACTGAAATTTGTTCCAATTTAATTGGGTTGGAATTTCGTTCATATCTGAAATTTCTAAAACTTTAGCAAAATTTGGTTCCCTGGTTGGCGGATACGGATACGAATCGGATATATCTCGAATTCGGATATCCACATTTGAATCCGAATCTCGAAAACGAATTCGGATATATCCATTTTAGTATCCATTTCAGAAACGAATACGGATACAAATATCCATATTCGTATTTTAACGGATACGGAATCGGATAATTCGGATTTCCTGCCATCCATTTCCACCCCTATATGTTGCTTCCGAAGATGGATGGGAACAGGAGTGGGATTGGAAGGGGGCATTGTGATACCGAGAGATGAGTGAACTTTGGTTTGTTCACCCTGCCTTCAAAAGCAGAGCAGACAGAGTCCTTTACTTGTGATATGGAAGCTCTATGCCTACCTATATCAACGAATGTAGATTGAGCATTTGTAGATCCAGATGCAAATGTGCAAGGAAAATTTAGCCATGCCTTGAATATTGCGAAAGTTTAGCAGACGAAGTAAGTTTGAAAAAAGGGAACTCAAGTAAAATGACAGAAGATACAAATAAAATTGATCCTAAGGAATAAGATAGACAAACCTGCATCCAGAGTTCCATGGACCACCAATGATTCAACATCATAAGGATCTATATCTTCATCACTGATTTCAGGGGTCAAAGAGTGCAAGCTGCAAGCTCCTCTGTATGTTCCCCAGATCTTTTCTATCTGAAAATCAGGAGTATGTCGTTAGCAAGCAAGATCTATTTACATTCATATTTGATCAAACAAGGAATATATTGTGCACCTGTCAAAGAAGGGGCGGGCATTGCTAAATCCAGAGCAGCAATCATGTTCTGCCTACCTTGATCAGATATCATGTGCGCAAGCTCACCAATATCAAGGTTACCAAATGAATGTGCTAGGTCTGAAGCCGGGCCCACATGTTGTAGTCTACATGGAACAGATACTGAATGTATTGCTGCAGCACAAACGGCACTAGAGTGGAAGCGTTTCTCATCTTGTACAGAAAGCAAAGGTGAAAAGTAACCAGAAGAAGCAAGGTTAAAAAAAAAACTGTTAGCAGAACAAATCCAAACAATAATTGGGATTGACCTATCACAAGTTCTCAATAATCCTGGCACATCATGTCACAGACTTGTGCTCTCTCACCACCCAGAGTTAAATCATCGGTAATATTAACATGTATCTCATAGCAACGCTGTCAATAACAAGAAATGATAAGCCAGAAACTGTAAGATGCTCCAGCAAAATAGTAAGGAGATGACACAACAAATTTCGGAGCAGCTGGATTAGCGTATGCACCATTAAAATCCCCAGAATACTAACATTATGAGGTTAAGACTGACTGTTCCTTCCAGTTGCAACAATTTCCTATAATTTTACAACCAGATGCTTTGTCTACTTATCATAACTACAACCAACAAGACATACACATTCAGTTTTTAATCTGTAGCTAGTGCATCTGGTTGATAATACATGCATGAGAATGTGCTGATGCTTGTGCTAATCTTTATCAATTCCATTATTGAGATTGCCGTCTTGAGATGAAGTATGCCAAATGGATATTAGTCTTGATTGATTTCAGAATATATAAAGCACCTGTATTGGTGTATGATGCTCAATCATTCATATGTACTATGCTGCATTCATGCCATCTCATAAGCATTGTTCATGCCATGTCACTGACATAAAATTGTGATGGTTATGGTGTTCCAATTGAGATTGGAGATGGTTTCTAACTATGTTGAATCTAGGATATTTCATCAAAATGGACTATCCTATCGTTTTTCGGTTGCATATATTCTTCATATGAAAAATCCATGAAGTATGTAAGTATGTTCCAAGATATTTTTTTATTTTAGGTTAATTAGATGCGTGTTATTATAAATTTGCAGGAATAAAAAAAATCATTACAAATTAGGTATTTATAACCATACCATTACAAACTTGCTTCTTCCACACTCATACCATTTTGTACACCCAAGACACAAAATCATACTTTTCATGAGTCGCGTATTTCCGTATGGACCAATCTGACCTTGCCCAAAGCCAAAAGAGTTCCTCTCGCTGGAGGGGTGGAAAAGAAGAGGAGCAGCGCCTCCGGCGAACGCCATGGTGGAGACTCCGGAGCTCCGCCGCCGCAGCCGTCGCCAAGCGCCCGTCCCCATCCTCCTCATCCGTTCCTCCCCCCAAAATACCCAAGGTGAGAGCCCCCCCGCAGATCGAAGAATCTCACGTCACCGCCTCCCGATTTGACCGCTCGGCTAATCAATTTGAATCGTGACCCTAATCAGTCGGATGCTTCGGCGTCGCCTTGTTCGGCGCCGGCACTGGCATTGGTCTTGGCCGCACAACCCCACCACCCTCCCGCCTCTCGCCCATCCTCTCCGCACTCGAGGACTCCCCTGCCGACATCGTCGAGCACTTCGACAGTCAAATCCCCGGTGGCTCGGTGCAGATGCCAAACTACTCCATGGACTCGTCAAGCCGGAGGCGCCGGATCCTGGACCAGTCCAGCTCCGTGCGTAGGTCCTTCGAAGTCTCCGGCCCAAAGCCAGTGCCAGTGGCCGCGCCGGCCACCATTACCAATGGCAAGGACTCCCCCCCCCCCCCCCAATCGGGAGCTTGGAGTTCTACCACTTCCACTACGCCGAAGACCTGCTCGACCATCATCGGTTCAGCACCAATTCTCTTGTCGAAGATTTCTCCGCGAAGAAGCCGCGTCGGTGGAGGAAGGCCTGGATCCTCTGGGGCCTCATCCACCGTAGGAACGGCCTCATCTAGCTGCCAATCCAAACTAGGAGCAAAATACTCAGGGCTAACAAAATGGCTCGGACCAGGGTCAAATTGGTCCATACGGAAATGCATGGCAAGTGAAAGGTATGGTTCTGTGTTCTGGGTGTATAAAATGGTACGGGTGTGGAAGAAGCAAGTTTGTAATGATATGGTTACAAATACCTAATTTGTAATGGTATTTTTCGATTCCTGAAAATTTGTAATACCGCGTATCTAATTAACCCTTTTATTTATACACGAAGCATGTCATAAGCATCTCATGCAACGGTGATCCAGAGATTTTGGTGGCTCGAGTGAAACTAAAAACGGAGATCATTGTATTGAAACATAAAAAAATAATTAATATATAGATTATAAATTTAATATTTGGTAAATTAAAAAATTATTCTAATCAATACTTAAAGTTTATCCATAGGATCGGACGGCTGACGAGGACGTAGTCTACCACGTAGCGCCCAAAGGAGGCGAGGGCCGCGGGCAAGGGCGCGCTGAGGAAATTGATCATATGCTCTGGCATGGCACTATGTTGTGCACGCCTGCGTCCACCAGCACAGCATACACTGATGCTAGGGATAAAGCGACGTTGTCGGCGTGGGTGGAGGAAGTGGCGGCGGCAAGCATTAGCGAAGGCACGAGGCGGAGCGCAGGCTGTCTGCATGTCCATGGATGCGGCGTAGGAGGCGGATCGGGACTACATGAGAGGAAGTGATCTCATCGGCTATTCTACTTCTCTGCACATGAAAGGATTGCTAATTTGGGCTGTTGCTAACTTGCTGTAAAGGAACTAAATCAGCAATGTTGCTTCTTTTGGGTCAGCCAAAGGCCAAAACCCATGCCCGATCATGTAACTGTGGCCGCCGGTCGATTAGAATTTAGATTGTTGTGCTTTATTGGGTCATAAGTAATATACATGTATACCTATATAGGAAGAGGCCCCTGGGTTTTGGGGGCCAGGGCAGCTGCCCCGCTTTGCCCCCTCTAGGGCTGACCCTGGTCTCATGTATTAGAAGTTATGTTACACAATATTCACGATCGTACCGGTATTGCACCATATGTTACTTGAGAATGGGTATAATGCATATCCTTATGTTATCTAAAAAGGGGTAAGGGTGAGAAATAACATGACATGTGCATTCATATATTTTCATAGCATTTGGAGAATATTAAACCCTAGAGTATATGATATCGTGGTTTTATTAACAATCTGGGAGTAGTGGTTTTTACTGATAATTGGGAGATTGGTTTTGGCAGGTGCTATATCAAGAGGAAGAGTACTTCTTGCTTGCTCATGTTCTTGTTTATCTTTGTGATTAATCTTTTGCTTTCAACTCAGTTGTTAAACCATATGTGAGATATGTGTATATTTATAACTATTACTTGTTGGATTTATCTCACCCCGTTAATTCTTTTACTGCTATGCCTATGTTGTTTTGGCATGATGGTTTTGGGATCTAGAAGCTTGCACGCACCAAAATGTTAATAACCTTGATCACGTTATAAAACTCAAATTAGTAGTTTGACACTTCTGCTTGGAATAGGCTTTGTGTAGAGAAGAATAAAACCCGTTTGTGCTGTAAAAAGTTGTATGGCATGGTATTATAGTGAGGAGTCATATTTGTTTCCCTATTGATATCATGATTATGAATCATATATTGTCATGTCTATGATGTTGTGTCAGTTATATCTCGAAATAGAATGAAGGTGCTACTAAAATTTTGAATTTTTAGGTAAATTTATGCTTTAGTCGAAGAGTAGGGTGTTACACCCTCACCTCTCAACGCCAGCAAGGACACCAGAGCCTTCAAATGTGAGGAGAACCAGAAGAATTGCCGATGAAGCTCAAAGGCGTAGTCCCCTTCGTACCCATATCTATTATAGCAAAGGGAACTAAATCAAAGGAGACTCTTTGGCTACATAGGTGGGGGCGGCTCCTCTCCCTCCAACCGCCAGCGAGGTCACCGGAGACGGGAAGGGATGAGGTTGGATCTAAATCTGACTGAGTGTTTCCTCTTTCTTTGCTATGGTATAACAGTTGTTTGGCCTCGTGAAATGCTGCTTTCTGAACAAGTGTAAAAAGCAATCTATCTTATGCTGTACTATAATTCTAGGCCACATTTTGTTCTACACCCCCAAACAGTTATGTTGTGCGAGCCTAACCGTCATGCTTAGGATTTAAATTTTTTATTTATATATTTTTATTTTTAGAAAATAGCAGAAATATTTGCCTATTTTCAAAATTTACAAAAATAGGCTATTTATCACCGGCGGAATGGGCGATCCCTATGGATGGTACACTGGGCGATTTATTTCGAAATCACAAAAATATTACGTTCCAATGCTCTCATGCCTTCAAAACACTATCTAAATAGTCTTAAAATTATGAAACAAATATGACCTATAAGTTGAGAAACAAAAAAAGACAAATTTCAGCACTTAAATTTGTCTTTTTTTTGTTTCGAGTTGTACAAGTAATTGTTTGAGTTAAATTTTGTAGAGCACAAGATAATAGCATCCTCTACGCTAAAACATTTTTAAGAATATTTAATGACTATTGATATAGTGTTTTGAAGGTTTGAGCGTATTGAAACATGATATTTTTATGATTTTTAAATGAATTGCCCAATGTATGGGTGATCCATATGGATCAGCGGGCGATCCAGAAACGCCTATTTTTATTAATTTTGAAAGTGGACACATATCTATGCTATTATTAAAGACAAAAATATATAAATAAATTTTTTTTAGGATTTAGAAGTCCAAGCAGACCACGGACGCCGCCCTCTCACGCTCGCGCCAGACACCGAAAACCGAACTGCGCCCGCCGTGACCCTTGCTAGGATGCGGACGGCAAGGTTAATGGCAACCATGGAGAGCACACACAGGCCACATAGACCAAGGCGGCTGAAGAACAAGAATCTGTTTGGTTACCCGAATGTTCTCAGTTTAATTCATACGAGTCATACAGGCTGAATTGAGTCAGGCTGAGTTGATACATATAAGGGTCTGTTTGGTTGGCTGCATGTGCTGAGTCTGGTTAAGAAAAGATTGTATTTGGTTGCCCGCATGAGTATACGTTGCATTATAAAGAAACTCACTTTTTTACCAAATAACCTAGGTTGAAAATATTTTTATAAATTAGTAGATCACAGGATAAGAATATTAGTGAATTTTTTATAATTTTTGAAGAATTTTAATTAAATATTGACTTAGATTTTTTGGATCAAATTAATTAAAATGGGTTGATAGTGAGCTCTAATTTGCTCACGAAAACATTTAGAATTTTTGAATCACTCTTATACCACTAAATAAAATCTAGAGTTAAATAAAAAAAATTATTATGCACAGTGTTTTTGCACCGAGCGAGCCAGTCCCGGCGCGTACGCCCGATTCCGGCGTACGCGCGGAGCCAAGCTCGCTCGATGCGTTTGCACAGGCGGGTGCAAGCGAGAGAGCAACCAAACACGCGCTGAGCACAAGCAACTGCACGCGCGGATGCAAACATGAGGAGAGCCGACCATCCAAACACGCCCAAAGCTGCCCCGGTTCCGTCTCAGGCACACTTGCACCGAATGATCTTCGTTTCATAATAAGGAGAAAAAAAGAAACACCGAATTACTGTATCCAATTGCACAAGCAAAGCGAAAACACACAAAAAAAAAATGCACATGTTCCACGTAAAAGCGTGAAATGTTAGCACACCAGAATCACATATCAACACCATAAACACTGCCTTCCGAATCCTCCAAGATTGAAATCAGGAGATAGTTGGATACTCATGTTGAATAAGGAAGAAAAGCCAAGGGGAAAAAATTATATTGTACACTGTTATTACAGTCCCAGAAAGGGGCACGCTAACACTGCAGCTACAAAGCACTACAACTCATGGAGGAAAAATCTCTGTAGAAACAATCAATCCTCACGAATGAATCCTTCATCGGGTATTCGGAGCGCATCCCGACCGCGGTAGCGATTAGGCCAACATATTGCATAAAGAAGCTGGCTCTAGAGAGTAACCCACTAGGTACATCAATCCTGTTGAGACTTGAGTCTTGGTCAGGAGAATCAGGTCAGCTTTTGTACAAACATCTCTCCAATCTACCAGGAATACAGCTACAAAAGTAACTCAGGAGCATCATTCTTTGGACGCCATGTCTGGGGAAGAAGAAACACGGCCTCCCAAATCAGCTCCGGTATGAGGTGACCCCGCTTACGGGCGAAATGCCAGCAGAAACAGGTTCAGTAAGAGAAAACGATGGAGCTTTAGATACAACGATCCGGGCTTATCAGCGCGCCTGGTGATTCCAGGGAAACAGCAGGTGGAGGTGGGAGAGCCTGGGTGCAGGTTAGAAAGGTTCTAACTTCTAAGTACCGCTTCTGAATTCTGGTGTTGTTCCAATAGGAGGAAGGTTGCATCACGGATGCCTGGCCTGCACAAATCACCAAAGCTTTAGTCAAAATGGTAACTTATTTGATATCTAATTTACTACTGCTGATTACGAAGCAGTTGAAGTTTCTTTCAACAATGTCGTCCCAGGATAAACAATCCCTACAAGTACTGGAAAGTAGATCTGATCCGTTGAATAAACTTCATAGCTTTTTGACACGTGCACATAAAACACATACTGACAGTTGGATGGATACAACAAACAACAACAAAGCCATTTAGTCCCAAACAGGTTCGGGTAGGCTAGTATGCCCCAACGATTTTCCAAACAAACACATATTGACAGTTCGATGGATGGATGATCCATTAAATATCAAGTAACATTTGTTTTGGATGGATTCCAAGCTGATCCTTAACAGTCTGAATTGAGTTATTTTCACTTCAGAGACAATCAACTTTTAGGTTGTTTATACTATATTGGCTGAATTAGCTTTCCTTCACGGTTCCTATTAGTACTACTGCACCTCTGCCATTCATCAGTTTCTCATGGAAAGTCGTGCTGTTCTCATACAAACAAAACAGAACAAAATGCATAGCACAGTGTAAATATGTATTTGGAAACACAAGGCATTCTACAACTAAAGCAACAATGGAGGCACACAAAAAACAGCTATCCTGCCAACCTTTAAAGAGGCAGCATGAATACAATAAAGGGCCATGCGGTGAAGACCTCTTTTCCTCTCCGTCTTTAGAAACGTTTCCATTATTTGGAACATGGAAATACTACCTCCAATCTTTTTTTGCTTGTTGTTTAGGACATCAATGCGGTTTCCAATGCATGCCTTTGACCACTGCTTTTTCTAAGTATTTGTTATCAAAAGTTATTGAAAATATAATCATTTGAAAGTATTTTTATGAAAAATCTACTAATATCATTTTCATATGACAAATCGTAATACTTTTGTGTATTTTCGTGGTCAAAGTTTATAAAGTTTGACTGTACACATCCATAAACGACATCTATTTGAGAACAGAAGGAGTATATATTTTGTAGCACTGTTTAGAGAGAAATAACAGTTAACCGAACACTGAAATATCTAAAGCATTTCCACCAAACAGAACTATCATAATCTACCATAACGTAAGGAAGCCTCATAGTAGTCGAGTTGCTGACATATGTGATCTTTTAGAATTCAAATATGGATAATATGGGGAGAACAAGACTAGAAATTTAGTTACATAATCAGCTCAGAGGTACGGAAATATCCTCTAGTGTATTTTGTATCAACTTAAACGGATGGTCCTCTAGGCTCTAGTTGGACGGCAGACCAGTGCCTAGCACCTAATTGACAATTAGGTGGGCATAGGTGGGGCTAGGCGGGATTTTGTCACCTAGCACCTAGGTGGTGCATAGGCGGGCTAGGCAGCCACCAAGGGCAACACTACCTTAAAGTTCTAACCAAATTGCCATCTCTTTAACATATAATAACACTTTAGTGCAGTGTTGCTGATCAATGTTTCAAAAATCACTGGGCCGCCTAGCGGCATTATCACCAATTAGGCAAGCAAGGCAGAAAGCCACCTAGGAAGGATATAAGGCACTACAGGAGCATGGCACCTAGCGCCTAAACGGGCTAGGCAGCTGCTTTTAAAACAGTGTTGCTAAGAGAGCCAATGTACAAAATTCTCTCTTAATTGATAGCCTACTTCCATGTAGTTGGTTAATCAAACTATTATCCCTTTTTGGTGTACACCAAGATAAAAATTTCCTCTTGACAATCGAATAACAGATTTTATACTATCCTTACTGTACATTGCATAGAAGAAATGGTGAATGCTTACAGTGGGCTCTTTATTCTCTAAAATGGCACACATGAGGGAAACCAAAGAAAACCTCATCAATGCTCAAATTTTAACTTCGTAATTCAGATGTTAACATTACTGAGCAGAGCAAGCCAACCTAAAAGGTGAGTTTAAAACAAGCACCAAAGTTACAATACAAGATGTCAAAGTGTGTATGCTTACTAGATATATGCATATTCTATATAGATGTTATACTACAGCTCTGTACCATTGTCCTAAGTGAGCAGCAATTTTAACACATACACTACCACTACATTGCCTAGTTAAAATCAACAAAGCATTTCATCATTCTGATACCTACACTCCAATTTAATGCGATGAAGACTACAAATTGATGTGAATCCAATCACATTCAATTAAATAGGTTTGGCTTGCATGGACCTCTAGAGCATTTGGCAGCCAGGACAATAGGTTACCACAAGCGAAATGATTTCAACATACCTCAAGATTCTTGAAATTGAAGTCCCACCATAAATTTGGAACATCCATAGCTCCAATGATCCCAATCACACCATGATGCAACTCTATTATGGGTACTGCACTTCCTCCACAAACCACTTTAAAGCTGAGGAAGTTCCTGTGCGTTCTCCATTGATGCTCTCAATATGATGCCAGCTCTCCGCTTCCGGTCATCCTTTGCTTCCTCCTTCAAGAAGGAAGGATCCTCCCTCAGATCCAGGGCTTTTGAATTCAGTGCTGCCACTAACGGCTTCTTGTCAATCCCAATCTTGAGGTGCACCGGCGCCCTCTCTTTTGGGACGATGCTCCTTTGGTTCTGACTCTGGTCCCCACCTGTCCCAGCATCAAGCTCCATGAATGTTGCTGCCTGTATAGCAGGGGCGAATGCCTCAAGGACAGATAGTTTCTTCTTTTCAGGAGGCATATCAACCTCGGATACATCCTTATCTCCAGGCGGCAATGCTGGCTCAAAAAATGGATTTCTCTTGCTCCCAGCTGCCTGTACTTCCTTCCCCTTCTCTGCACTATCCTGTGCAACCGCTGGACGAAACCCATCAGCACCGGCAAGTGCCAGCCTTTGCTGCAAGCTCAGCAGCGACTTCTCAGCTTTCCTCCGTTGCCGCACCTGCTCCACCTTGTCCACCCTGTCCTTGGAAGGCGGCTCAACCCACACCTCCGTCCTCACATAGGTGTGCGGATCCGGGAACACCGGGAGCCACTCCGGCACGTGCCTCATCCCGGTCTCCATCCCCGCCACTGCGAAGCTGGCAGAGGGCTGTGGCTGCACGCGCGGCACGGGGAACCTGGGCAGCGGCCGCACGAACGGCACCTCGTCCTTGGAGTCGACGAACGTCATGAGGTCCCTGATGACGCCCGAGCCGACGAGGCAGTGGTCCGTGGCGGCCGCGCCGGCGAACCCATCGGTGTCGGCGCCCACCTCCTCGAGCGCCTGGATGATGTCGCACTCGTTGGCGAGCGCGCGGCCGGCAAGGCTGGCGTGGAACGCCGCGGACCGGCCAAGGTGGGCGACGTAGCGGAGGAGGACATCGACGAGCGCGTCCACCGCCGAGCGGTGCGCGCAGTCGAACCCCGCCGCCTCCAGCTCCTGCGCGACCGCGGGGCGCGCCACCGCCCGCCCGAACTCGTCCCCGCCGCCGCTCCCGCCGCCTCCACTCATATCTCGGCTTGTCCTCCCCCAATTTCCAAGCCACTCATACCGCCGAGCACCCCACCGGCGCGGTCTCAGATCCGGCCAGCTCTAGGGTCCAGATCCCGCCGACCGCGCCACCGCCCGGTCCGAATCGGTTGACCTACGCGCAGCACCGCATCGAATCGGTCCCTCCTCCCCCCCTCCAGCTCGCCCTCGCTCCCGCTCCCGCTCCCGGGGAGGATCCAAGTTCGAATTCGAAGCGAACCAATTCGAATTGGAAGCGAGCGCGCGATGGAGGGGAGCAGAGCCGGGAGGATTAGGCGGGAAATCGATGAAGGGGAAGGGTCTAGGGTTCCGTCGGGTCCGGGGAGGCGGGGAGGGTACCGTTGGGGGTTAGGGTTTGGGCTCGGATCCAAGCACGCGAGCGAGCGAGGCGGACAGAGACGGAGACGAAGGAAAAGCTGGGTGGGGCGGCCTCTTATAGAGGAGAGGCGACTGAAGTGGGTGGATTGCCGTGTGCGCGGAGCCAAGGCACACACGTAGCCGGTCGATTGGGTTCGCGAGGTGGACTTTTTCCACCAAGGATTTACTTACACACAAAAAAAATTGGCTCCATACGGCCAGGCCCACGCCGGCCCAACAAGCCCACACAGGCACCACATCAGACCGAGCCAACCAGCTGGCCTCTTTTAAGCATTCGTTACATACAGTAAAAACCAATGGAACAAGACTTTCAAGCCCTGAAATAGCCAGGGATAACTACAGATAGTAGCAGCAATGGTGATGATGCTCCATCTAGCTGCTAAGGACTCTGCAAAACCAAACCAAGCCAAAGACAGCCATCTGTGTAGCAGCAAAACGTGCCGTGGCGCTGCCGCAGGTCTACCGAGCTCGATTGACGACTGATTGATGATTGATTCTTAGTCTTGGCATGGGAAAATGGCTGGGTGTGCCCTGCAGGGGCTCCTTTGCATCACAGGAGCAGGAGGTGGCCTCCGGTGACCAGCGTGCTGCCTGCTGATGCCTGGTTTGCTGCCAGGTTGCTCCTGAAGTTCTTGTGGTTTGACTCCCTTGCTATTCTTGAACCAAACTGTGTAAAGCATAGGATGGAAGAAGAGTCAAGAGTTAGCTTAAGCGTTTCGTACGAAAACTGCTCATGCTAAATTATGTGCGGAAGCAAAGAAAATGCTGCTGAACATGATTATCATGGTACTGACATGTACCAAAGGTTTTAGCAGAGATATTGTGGCTTTGAAGAATCAACAATAACAGATGGTTGACCTCTTCTCTACATTCTAAATTGTGTGCATTTTTGCTACACAAAATATTACCATTATTTCCTCTCAAAGATTTTGTTAATTATTGGGTACTCTTATTGACAAAGCCGAAATAACTTGTTAGAATATGCACCTAGATTGCTCGCTTTGGCTGTAGAGCAGCTTCGTGCAGACCCAGCAGCCTTGCAACCTTCAACATAAAAGGAGATGATGATTGTGACAGTGGGTGAGTACCATGTTATTAACCAACATTCATGCACAGAACAAAAAAAGGTGCAAGTCGTCATCATATCAGACATAGATTTCAGTTTCCACAAAGGGAATTTTGCAAGCCAGTTTCGCTTATTGGATTACCACCTTGGTAAATGTGTCATTAGACAGTATC
The DNA here is from genome assembly GCF_958298935.1 of Phragmites australis. Classification (NCBI taxonomy): domain Eukaryota; kingdom Viridiplantae; phylum Streptophyta; class Magnoliopsida; order Poales; family Poaceae; genus Phragmites; species Phragmites australis. The sequence goes on along the minus strand of NC_084942.1, from coordinate 18,570,795 downwards.
CTTCAATCCTCATAACTCGTGCACTCAGCTAGCATGTGGATTTGAAATGCAAATTGGAATGCAATGTAACAAGTTCCATTTAAAGTAAGGCAAATAAAATGCAAACCTCCTTCAAGATCTTGTCGCCCTTCCCCACAGATTCGTCAAGTTTAGCGATATCCCATAACAGAATTTTCAGCAGAGTTTTTATCACATTCTCATCAAGAAATGGAAATCGAGCCTGCAGGATGGACAATAGTACACATTAGACAGCTAAAGGATTAAACCCAAATCTTAACTGAAAGTGCTAAGCATTCAAATTTATAAAACAAAGAAACAAGACGCTGTCCTGCCTCCTTGCCATGGTCGGAAATGCACGTATCATCTCTTCCCATATTTCTTTTCCATATTCTTTGCACATCGAGTCTCATCTCCCTCATCCAGTGCATTCCAGCTAAACAGGGGCACAAAAACTCAGAAGTAATTAATAGGATTCTTGCGATTACAGTGCACAAACATTTTGACATTCATTGTATTATCTTACATGCAACAAATAAAATTGATGCATAGACATACCCTCCAAGCCTATATTTAGTCTGATGTCTAACATAACCAGCACACTACTCGTCAGCCCCAGAACCAACTATAAGGACTCTAGATGTTGACCTGTACTTATAGCGAGAGCCATCTTGCATATGACATTTACTCCCATCCACGCAGCCATCCCCACCAGAAGCCAACCAGAGGGCAATACCAATGTTTAAATCCTGTACACGATACAAAAGTGAAGTTTATGTCACCATTCCAAAAATCCAAATCCAAGAACAAGTAAGCAGAGTGCAGGTGCACGGACAATTTAGGTGGATGAGTGACATCACGTGTAAAGCAATGGAACTAACATATCAAAGCTCTAATAGAAAGATACACACCATATAGGTATCTGAAGGGTGTATGAGTGACATCACGTGTTCACTTTTCCCTGTCAAAGCAGTGTCAATCTCAACAAGACGCCATCTGCAAAGAACACAAGTACAATAAAATAATCACTCGGTTCAAAGTGACACAACATTTACAGCTAAACCAATAACCAAAACAGATAATGAACTTGGATGATTAACCAGGAAAGAGCACAAGTAAAATCATGCAGGATATAGCACAGCTTGCATTGAATCAAATTGATCATCTGATGGCTAAGTGCAGAGGAAATATCATAACAGACAAGAAACTCATTTGGCTATAGGAGTGTAAGAAATTGAGTCCAGAGTTTCATGTGCAACAGAAATGATGGATGACACCGTCAATCTTCCTGTGCAATTAATATGGGGCTATATGAATTTATAGCATTAAAAGAAAATCAAATACATTCAGTATTAGATCATACACGCTGTCAGGGCTAAGAAAAATGACATGTCCAGGGCCTGTTTAGCAGAGCTCCAGCCCCAAGAATTCTTGGAGCTGGGTATTCCTAGCTCCAGAAATTTGTGGGGCTGGAAATGTGGGTACACCGAGGGTGTTTGGATGAGCTATTTTATTTTCATTTTAGTCTAAAAATAGAGACTTAAATCACTTTGTTTTAGCCTACAAAAGCAAGATCTGACGTGGAGCTGGGAGCTTGAGCTCTGCCAAACAAGGCCTCTGAAGTCAAATCACCTCCGGAGCGGGGAGATCCTCTGAAGCTCCCTCAGCCCTGCTATTGCAGAAATCCTATCTGGAGCGAGATGCCCGTCAAAACTGACATTTAACAAATCAATGGCCCCTGTTGGAAATCTTAAGTAGTTTTACACACATATTGGAGTTTAGGGACTGCCATGAACCTATTCTTCTTGCAAAAAATTTACATAAAAAAGATAACTTTGAAAGTTTAAATGGAACAAAGTAAAAGTAATAGTTGAACTTACATTTGGAATCAATGCACTGGTCTAACAATGCTGCAAGTATCATGGAGTCTAAGCCACTGGAAAAAAGGACTGCTATTGGGGCTAACTCGTTGTCCATAAGTTTATTTAGACCACCCTGTACACATGAAAAGACTCAGTGTTCCCTGATAGACTAACAAGAAATGCAATACGAGGAAATATGAAGATTCCCGTAATGCAACCAATACTCTATGTGCTGAATTGAAATATCATGGTAAAAAGAATATTAGTATAAAGAACTCTCTAAGATGAATTATTTCATGAAATTTCAGTAGTAAACATTTCTTGTACCTGACTGTGTTATGCAATTTGCTGCACATAAACTAAAATCTGACAGGAGATCTCTCCTCGCGACCCCATTATTTGTATTATCTTCAGCTTCTCTTGTGTTTATGAAGCTCTAAGACAAGTGATGGTTCCCTTCGTCAATACTCCACAGTAGGAATTGTCGATTTCCTCTCCCATTGAATTAATTTATTCAGTGAAGAATCCGTCCACTCATGTTTCCTAACCTTAACAATACAACCTTCCTTCACACATGTGCCATTTTTTCCAAAGTGTTTCAAGTGGATGGTGTATATCCCACAAGGAAGCTCTTCCCAGTAGCTAGATTTGGTATAGCCAGACATATCAGGATCAGACACCAAACCATTTACTGTTGAAGCTGTATCAGAGGAGAAGACCATACACATGAGATTGGATTTGTGAAATTAGATGAGCACTATCACTATCCAAAGCACCAGAAACATTAGGTGCGGACAAAATCAAAGCTTACTGATAAGATAGACTCCTGGAAATTAAGCCTATCTTACCAAAGTGATTCCTTGCAGATGAAGGGGGTGCAACTGATGATAATATGAAGCGAGAATCATCAGCTGTGGGCCAGTGTACCAAGAGGCTTCTTCTTCCAAATGCATCCCGGCCAAACCACATTATATTTGAGTCCATCTGGGAGTTCAAGGTGGTTGTGATGTTAGAAAGACAATCTCCAACAGAGTAGAAATAGGACAATCATAACAATTACCTGCCTGCCAGTATATCAAAGCCCATGGGCCTTTGATGGTGGAGAGGATGTGCGGAATTGATTCACCTACACTCCCACAACAAGGACATGTATTATCTCTATCAAGACCATGGCAGTCACATGAACAACAAGATTCCAGTGAGGAAAACAGAGATCGGTGTTATTTCCTCATCAGCAACTTGAATTCCTCCATATATCTCACCTAGTTCAGCATATATCACTGTAAGACAACAGTTTGTGAAGACAGAAAAGGAAGCAACATTACATCAAGCTCAAGAGCATTACCATTATACACAAGAACACTTCCAGAGGGGGCCGCCAGCGGCTGTGCAACCGGCTCAGCTCTCCTGAGATGCAGTGTTGCTCCGATGAAGAACAACTCGGCAACACCACCGTCAATGGCACCACCTTTACCCTCTCATCCACCATTGCGGCCATCACCCCCTGCAACACACGACAATCATTATAAGAAATGACCATAAAAATTCACCCAGATTCACGCGCGTATGGAGCCACCAGCAACCTAGAATCGTGCCGTCCGCGCAAAGCCGAAGCCTTTCGCAGAAAAGGCTGTCCGGGCCAGGCCGCCGCAGGGCTTCCTTGAGCTCATCCACCAACACGCCGTTCCCCTGTACTCGCGTACAAAGCAGCAGGTCAGCCTAGATCAACTAGGGTTTAGGGTTTGGTAAACCACACTGGATTCAAGGCACTGGCAGTATGGGTTTGGGAGGTCGCGAAGGATGGTAGTAGAAATACCTCGCCGGAGTTCCTGGTTTCCGATGAGCCGGCGGCGTCGGAGGGGACAAGTAGGCGGTCGCCGGAAAGGACGAGGGCTATGCCGCACATCGCTAGAAGGAGTGCGACTGGCTGCCTGCCGTTATTCGGTGGAAGGAGGCTGGCGGCTGCTGTTCTTCTTCCGTAGAAGGAGGAGGCTGGCGGCGAGTTGAGCTTCGGCGGCGACGGAGCGGCCGAACCAGTGGGAAGTGGGTGTGATCTTGGCGTGGTTTTGGTTGCTCGAATATCCTCCGGCATGTTCGTATAATTTAAAAAAATAGGTTAGTTATGCTTATCTACGGTTTTACTTTTATTTAACAGATATAAATATACGGTATTATATTGTTTCACAAATAAAACGCACTCTAGGAATCAATCTAGCGGATGCAGACTCTATATCTATTCATATAACGGGTATAAGTATTATAAAATATTTTTATACGTGTAACCAATTATAATCTCAATTTTTATATCCGCTAATATAATTTCAGATTAAATCAACTAAACAGAAACTCAACTTAGTCTGTTCAGACAGATACAACTAATCAGATAATTATCTTTTTAATAAATATGATGTCACTCAATCCAATTCCCTTAGACCTATTTATATCATATAATTTTATAAAATATCTTCTGAGTAACCAAACACAATAAGCCTCACACGGTCCCGGCAAGAATTTGGATTAATCCCACCCCAACATAGTGAGGCCAGAAGCTCAAATAATAAGGGAAAAATTGCTACATGATACACTAGAAGTGTGGCTTAGGTTGCAGGATATAATTTTTTTAATGTACGATATCGGACATTAAAAAATGTAGTTATTTGCCGGAACACATTTTAGCCATTAAAATATAATATTTTACTAATTAGGATGGAGAAACAATCTGAAATGTCCTTATGCCCTTCTAACCCAATGGGACCTACTGTCGGTGAGAGGCAGAGAAGATAAGACTGGTCGGATTTTTCCTATGTGTGTAAGGATGGCTCACATAGAGAGCGGAGACCAGGTGGGGTTGAGGAAGGTCGGAGGGAGGTGGCGCCGGTGGGAAGAGAGAAGGAGACTGGAGAGAGGAGGAGCTGGCTAGTGCGATAAGCTCAATGGCAATGGCGGCCTTGGCCAATCGTGGCGACACGAGAGCTAGGACAGAGAGGAGAGGGCGGCGCTGGGGAAAAGAGGCGTCGTCGGAGAGGGAAAAGAGGCATCGTGGCGCAAGGGGTTGACGTGGTGGTGCGGCTATGCGCACAACCAGACCTATCCAAATGGGCCTATCGGGCCGACCCAGCACGGGCTCAGCTAGGCACGGCCTGGTTACAGCCTAGCCCGGTTACGACCCAGCCCAACAGGCCCGTTAAGTTTCGCAGGTCATGCCAGGTTGGCCCGTGTGCTGAGGCCTCGACCCACGTACGGCCCATCAACCACCGTGTTGTGCCAGGTCAGCCCGGGCACAGTTGCAGCACGGCGGCCCGATCGGCCCGGCGGCACGGCATGGCCCGACGTGGCCCGGGAGGCACGGGCACAGAGGAGGGTCAAAAATAGAAAAAAAATAAAAAATAATATCTTAAAAAATAGAAAATAGATAATAAAAAATGAGTTTTATTGATTGGTTTCCTCGTTAAAAATCTTTCATTAAAAGGAAAAAAGAGTACAACCTAATTTTACTTGTAATATTTAATATGCTTCCTCAAGTACCACATTCTATTTATAGACCTAGCACCTATTTCATATTTGCATATATTACAATTAGCAAATCTTACATATTCACCGTTAATTTCTCTAAAGACATTTTCAAAAAAAAATTCACACAAATGACCATGCACACTAGTTCTCGAGGTCTTGATCCATAGATGGGAATATAGAATTGATTTGTTAAAAAAGAGAGATGGGTGGACAGGTGACCGATGGGATCAGTGTATGTTTAGGAATTAGGATGGTGGCTACTAGCTATTTATAGGGCAAGAGAGAGGTGAGTGGTGGCGTGTCGCTTTTGAAAAAAATGAAGAAATCAGAAATAATATGTACACATAATTAATTTAAAAATGACATTTATTGATAGATTGCCTCATTAAAAAAATCTTTCTAACAAAGGAAAAAAGAGTACAACCTAGTTTAGAAAATTAAAAATTACACGTTCTCATCAACATCTAGATACAAATTTTCGAATGAAACTTTAAGCTCAATGTTCTCTGCAGTGTGTTGCATTCGTGCTTCAGTTTGTTCCTAGTCTTTTACTATAGTGAGCACTTCCACCATCTCACTTTCTTCTCTATTCGATTATCCTTACAGTAAGACTGAAGGTGGCCTCAAAAGAAACTGTAGATACAGTAACCGTTAACAAATCTCATGTTAACAGTGGAAGCACTGGATAATTTGACTTGTACTCATGCCACCATTACAGTATGTTGAAGTTTTCTTGTTCATAGCTGATAACGTCGCTGTTGAGGAAGGTAGTTAGCTTCACCAAATACTTTTGTTGACAAAGAACCTCCACCAAATATTTTTCTTAACGATCGTGGTGAAGAGTCTGAACTTCTTAACGAAGAACCTTCACCAAAAAAATTTCTTGACGATCGTGATGAAGAATCTAAACTTCTTGACGAAGAACCTCCACCAAATATTTTTCTTCACGTTATCATCTTCTTACTTGTTGTCGGTGCTAGACTGCTAGTGGAGGTCGTTGCAGACAAACTCTGCCATACTTTATTTCATATTTACCATAAACTTCGAATAACTTAGAATGGATATTAGCATAGTAATTAGAATAATCGTGGCCAAAGTATCACTGGAATTGAGAGAACTCTAAAAAAAACCCTGCAATTTTAGCTCTAGTATCTAAAATAAAGACAAATGCGTATAACAAAGGAATTTCGTTCCAATACTTTAAGAATTTAGATTTTATAGGAACTACATAATCTCTTAGTAGATTGTCATTTCATAGTTGTTTAAATGAGTAGCAATTTCAATAATATTATGCACTGCTAAACAAGATGTTGGATAATAAATTCTTGATAAACTCATAGTTGAATCATAAAAAAATTCAAGAAACTCTAGTATCTTTTCAGCAACATACCAATACACTTCCATGAGTAAAGTGTGACCCCCATACTGATGATAGTGTGTATAAATAAACACACCAAATATGCTCTTATATGGTACAATATTTTTTACCATTAAAAAAGTAGAGTTCCATCTTACCAGCATGTCCACAACAAACTTACATGAACGCACACCTATCGCAACACAATATTGCTTATATGCTGCAGTTCGTTGGTTAGAAGAGTACACAAAGATATTATAGTACGAAAATCGTCTAGATATTGCGATAACCTCTTTAAACCGAATTTTACTATAAGATTGATAATATGACAAACACGATATTGATATAACAAAAAAGATTCAGCATATGTACTTAACAACGGAGTAAGAATATCCATTGCTCTAGAGTTTGCAGCGGCCTTATCTAAAATGATAGAAAATATTTTATTAGTGAGACCGAAGTCTTCAACTACTTGAAATATTTTTTCAACAATATTTTCTTCGGTATGCGCATTGTTAATCAATCAAAAACCTATTATTCTTTTTTCTAGTTCCTAATCATTATTAACATAATGAGCAACCACATTAAGATAATCCTCTTTAACTCTACCTGTCCATATATTCAAGATCAAAGCAACTAAAAATGTACATGTTTGCAATATTTCTTTAAGGTTGCTACGACACGTATTGTAGTATTCTACCACATCTCTACTAATTGTCTATCTAGAAATATGTATGAGTATAGGATTATGAGCTTACTTAATGTAATCTTAAAATGCAGCAGACTCATCGATGTTGAGTGGTAGATTCACTCTTGCAATGAAGCGGCATAACTCTTTTCGAGTATTGGCGAAGTCATACTCCCAATGACGGACAGAGCCGTCGGGGTTGTACTATAACACTGTCTGCTTCATGGTTGCTCCACTCTTTCGCTTGCAAGTTGTGGCGTGCCTCTTCAAGTGTCTGGTTCCACCTGAGGGTTTTGCAGATAATTCATGTTTACAAATATAACACTTAGCATACCTGATATTTACCCCATCTTCCTCTCTATAGATCTTTTCAAAGTCTTGCCAAACTTCGAAAGTAGTGGCTCTTGATCTTTTAGAGCCAATGCTTGCTGACGTGTGTGCACTTATAGAGCCCGACGATGCAGGTGCTGCTGGAGGGTCATCGTCGGGTCCGTCACATGTAGCACCGCTACCAAAAGAGCCGTAGTCCCCTTCGAGTCCTTGAAGGAAAAAAATCATGAACGATGGATGTATCATGACCATCGATATCCATGGTTAATGTCAAATGGCACTACAAGAAAATTCAAATATTCAGAGTTAAAAATAATCAAATAACAAACAAACAATGGAAAAAAACAAGAAAGAACAATGATTCAAAAAATCACTAATATTTCTTCAAGGCATCAAGATGAGGGTGTTGGATTGTTTTGGATTTTTTGCAACAATTCAAACTAATTTTACCAAATTATTGCAAATTCTTAAGAACTTTGAGGTAAGAATGAGAGGAGACAACCAGAGAGCAAATGTTGTTGCTGGTGTGGAATGGAAGGGCATGGTGGTTCTCTATTTATAGATGAAAATGATAATTTTTGTAATTTTTTTGAATTTTTGGAACCCAAACGGTCACAAAACGGCTATAAAATTCAAAATAAATGGGTTAACGGGTCAAACGGGCCAGGCGATGCCCATTCAACCCGTCAACCCAGTCGTGCCTCCACTAGCCTGTCCAGGCCAACTGTGCCGACCGTGCCCTACCAAGCTAGCCCCATGCGCAATGGCTCTTGTCGGGCCGTGCCGTGCTGGGTAGTGCCCGTGCTGTTCGTGCCATCCAGGGCTGGGTCGGGCCGAGCCGTGCCGCACGCTCAACCCAGGCTCGGCCCGTGGTATCTTGCCGTGCCTGGGCCGTGCCTACAGTGTTGGGCCTTGAGTAGACCCAGTAGGCACGACCCATTTGGACAGCTTTACGCATAACGGCGGGTGAGCGGTGGTGCGGACCGGCGACATGGCGTGGCTACGCGCGCTCGTGGCCATGCGTGCGGCGATGGCCGAACGACGAGGTGCGGTGCGCGACCGAGCGGCGGCACGCACTATGTTCGCATGGTGGATGACACAGGTTGCGCAATGGCATGCGCCTGTTCTATCTCGATCCTCATCGCGAGAGCGTATCCTCCCATCTAATTCCCCATCACCATCCCTTCGCCTCCGCCCTGCATAAGAGCCACCGCCGCCCTGCGAGCCCTGCTGGCCGCAGATGAAGGTCTAAATGCCCTCCTATCCCTGTGGTCAAATGATGAGGCAGAATCCTCTACTGCGACGCCTCTCATGACGACGACCTCTTCAGAAGGTGATGGCGGAGCTTCTCCGGCTAGTTGGAGATCCAACACCGGTGAGGCCCTAATTGATAAGTAGCTCTCATGCTTTAATACGCGCGATGAACTTGGATTTGCTCCTGTTCTGGTGTTGCGCCATGGAGAAAGGGAGGCAGAGAAGAGAAAAGGGGTGGTCGATTTGCTCATGGATTGGGCTTAGAATATCTGGTGGTGGTAGTGGTCTTATGGCTACTGTTCTATTTGCACGAGGGATGAACAATGAGAAAGAGATGGGTGCCTGTGGTGTGAATCCATAGAGACGGCTGATGCTGTGCTTGTTCGTTTGATCTAGGAAAGCAGAGTTTGAGAGAGATTGAGAGGAGATGAAGCACGACTGTGGCTGCTACCCGCGACGCTCTTCCTGCTGCCATTGCCTATGGAGATTGATCGGGCATGGAGAAGACCCTAGCTGCAGCTCGTACACGTGGACGACAAAGAGGAAAACTGACTTGTTAGCCTCACCTTAACCAAAGGCAAAATAGACTTTTCATACCCTTTGTCTCTCCTCACAAGCAAGAAATGACTATTATAATAGTTGCAGTGTGTGGTAGCTAATTACAATGTTTAGCGGTGTCTAGCAGCAAAATAAAAAAATTATGTCCTACAGCAAAAGCCACACTTCTAGTGTGTCATATAGCAAATTTTCCCTAATAATTACTAATATTTTTTCAATCTTGTAAAGAAATGTCTATATCAGTAGAAAGAAAGAAATCATTATTGGGGAGGCTATTTGTAAGTAGTATATAAATGAAATCGTAAGCACGTGTGTCCGACTTATAAGTGGTGCTAAAACATTGTTATAAGTGGTGTAAAAACATTGTAACTAGTTATGATTAACTAGTAGCCGACGAGAATCTCAAAATTCGAAATTATTTTCAGGTTTTTAAAAAAACTCGAACCAAATGCATGAAACTTAACTTTCGGTGAGTTTCAAACGGGCCCCAAAATAAGTTGGGAATCTGGAAATTCTTCATTCAAATTTCGTGGAGTTCCAACACAAGTTTGGCGTTTGGTGTTTGGGGACCTAGACGAACATAGTAACTCAAGCGGATGCTATCCCAGCAACACGTGTCAAGCAGGCTAACGCATGGGAGATTGGGAGGTTGAGCACCGCCACGACATCTCATCAAACTTTGTGGCAGCAAGCCAGCAACAAATCAAGCGACGTTACATGTTCTTGGAGCACCCGGTTTACCGGTCCAGTGGTCCATCTCGTCATTCCTATGCACTTCCTTCACACAGGATCAAAACATAATTTGTATGTAAATTTTACTTAACCATAGTACGTATGCTGGTTGAAAGAAAGTGGATTAAATGAAATTATATTTATTAAAAAGAAAAGCATTTAGTTGGTTGTGTCTGTCTGATTAGACTAAGCTAAGTTTTTGTTTGTTTGACTAAATCTGATGCCGCATAAACAGATAAAAAATTAAGATTACGATTGATTACTTGTATGAAGATGATTTTACGATATTGATAAATAAATCTCTATATAAGCGGATGCAGAACTTGCATCCGCCCGTCAGGACATGCTACGGAGTAAAATTCAAATCGAGTTTTACCCTCGGGTCAAAATAAGATCGTATATTTGTACCCATCGGAGTAGAATAAAACAATAAATATAGACAAATAAATATATTTCTTTTTAAGATTCTATATATCCACTTTATCATCTGTGCTGTTGGTGCAGCAGAGCTGGTGGCAAGCTGTAGCCATGGCGCTACAAGCAAAATAGCCCTCACCCACGTTACACACCTCAAACAGAGATTTTCGGTCTCTTATGTTTTATAGGAATTTTAAAATTCCTCTATAAATAAGGTAATTTGATAATAATGCTCCTAGAGGGCGTACTTGAGAATCTGGAGGCCTGTGCTAAAAGTAATATTGGACCCTCAACTTTAAAATGTCATTAATCGATATTTTTTCCATTCATTTATGTGACTTTAACATGGATTTTCTTACAATGCTAAGAATTACATCACGCGTTCATGCTAAAAGGAGATAGTTAAGTCGGTATATTTACTTCTACCGAAAAGCATCACATATACCTTGGAAATAAAATCCTTCTTCATAGTTAATTTTCCCTGTAATATTATTTTTAAGTGTTATTGTCACTAATTTATTATGTCTTTCTTATGCCACGGTAGAACGCATGTAGAACTTGACCAACCTTAATTTAGAAAAGCTCTTTTCTGCATGTGACTAAGACCATATTTCCTACTAAAAAACCATATTGTACGGCTAGAAGAAAAAACAAAAGTAGCAGGTAAAAATCCAGATGATATATATTTAGTGCATTCTTGGCGAGGAAAGAGACGATGTGCTTGTGGTTAATGCAGAGAGAGGAGGTTGAAAATGGATCGGCTATGATCAAATAGTATACTTTTTATATTACTAGCTATATTTTAATATAAATATGAATACAAATTTAAATATCTTCAAATACAAATACAAATTGAATAGTTCAAATCCGCATCCGAATACCTAATGTACTCAATTGTGTGTGAATATTCTACGGCTTTAACAATAAATTGTAAAATAACAAATTTATTTGATATGAACATGACAATAATTCAACATAGAGAATCTTATTTTTAGTATATTGATCCTCTTCCTTAAAGGTATAAAACCACTTTTGCTTCAATACCATGACTTTTGATTTTTGGATCTTTGGATGAGAGATGAGATGGCTAGATTTATCGCTACAGTATATATATGGTATATTACCAATCAGTAAAAGGATATGTAAGATTGATATAATTAAGTAAAAGAATAAGATAAATAATAGAAATTTATGTTACTCATTTTTATATTCCAGAGAAATATTTCTGTATATTTAAGTACGGATATTCAGGTTGAGAGGAAGCAGATTGAGCGGAGTCATATTTGTTGAAAAAAAGAATGTTTGGTTAGTTATATCTGTCTGAACAGGTTGAGCTAAATTTATGTTTTGGTTGACTGAATATGAGGTTGTATTAGCAAATGTAAGAGTTAAAATTGTGGTTAGTTACATGAGTAGATAGAAGAGTCTATATCCGTCAGATCAAACTATGAAAAAAAAACTTGAATCAATCTTTCCTACCGGACCACGTTGTGAATGTACATATGTACATATGAACATCTAAACATGTCTCTCTATAATATTATATGCACCCATCCAGTCAGGATCCTCATATATATATAGACAACCAATCAATCTATAGGCTGCTGCAACGCTGTTATAACCCATGCTAACGTCACGATTAACTACTAGTAATTACACAATAATTAAGATTTGAGCCCCTGTTCCATCGTCCATGATGAACATGCTGATATACGGGCATGCCTCCTAACCACAAACCTAGCGCATAATGTATATTTAAGGAGATCGTGTTACTTCACAATGTACTATATCTTATAAGCATGCCCAATTATAGAGTAGTTATCCATCATCTTGTAATCATAATACTATTTTATATCATACAGTTCACTACAATGGTGTCTTTTATGTGCATGTATATATCGTAACGATGATTAGCAAGAACATTAAAAATGTATCCTTAAAAAAAAGGTATGTTGACATTCTCGAACGCACATTCCTGTTTAGAAGTAAAGATTTCTTCAGGTTTACGATAAATTTGTCTGACCTCAATGTATCCACAAAACTAGACATTGTTAAACCAAAACACCTATAAGAAGGTTTTTAGATTGTTAAATATAAGGACATTTTTAGGTTTACATTAATCTCTAAATAAATTATAGATATGAACTGATGAATCAATCTAATCATATACAAACTGATACGGCTACACAGGTCTCATGCACTCACGCCCTTCGCCCCGGCGAGGCAAGTGTGCACGTGCTGTTCTAGTTCTTGTGAGCTAAAGGGGGAAGAAGATAATTTTTTCAAGTGAGTCTTCCTTCTACTGACTATAATCTCTTTTCATAGATTAGACATTTAAAATTTATTTGAAATTATTCAAATATAATAGGTTAAACCCTTATATGTTATCATATGGATCTTCCCATCCATGCATCTTCTTATGGAAGCACAAAGTACTCCACGCAAAATCTCGATGCTAGCGAGCACAGAGCACTGCACAGCTGCTTCAGATTGCTTGACTGATCTCTGCCGACACGCGCGTTCAGCTCGACGAGCTCTGCAGCCTGGAAACGAAGCTGGAGGCGGCGACCGCGGCGGCCCCGCCGACGACGCAGACGAGCGCGGCGACGGCCTGCACCGCCACCTGCCATGCCTGCCCCTCGGGGACGAGGTACACCACCGCGGGCCCCGCCGCGAGGAGCAGGACCGCCAGCGCCAGCAGCGCGCCGGGCGTGCCGGGGTCCGTGGCCGCCGAGAGCGCGCCCAGCTCCTCCGCCTTGGACAGCAGGCCCAGCCGCTCCACCGCCGACAGCGACAGCCCCGCGCGCTCCGCTGCCGACAGCAGGCCCGCGCGCTCCGCCTTGGTCAGCAGCCGCAGCCGCTCCACATTGGTCAGCAGCTTCACCGGCGCCTTGCCGCCGCTGCTCGCCGACGGGCGCGGGTCCTGCTCGCCCAGCGGGAACACCGTCGTGGTCTGCACGCACGCTCGCCTCGGTCAAATCAGCCGTTGTTGGAAACGCGCGAGAATTTAATCAGCCTCGAGAGGCGTAAGAAACGGGGGTGCTTACCGATCTCCTCGTGCCGGAGGTGGTCTTCAGTTTGGGCTTCTGGGTGGCCATGGAGGCAATCTTGAGACGGGAGCCACTCCCGCCGCCGCCATTGCTTGGCCTCGCCGTGGTGGCGGCCACGGCAGTGAGCGACAGTGACGCCATGGTCACCGCGCGCTATCTCCCTCCTCTGCTGCTGCCTACCTATCCTGCGGTTCTGCGCCCACCAACCGTGGTGTGGCGGGCTTCTTGGGTGTGTTTGGTTAGCTGCACGAGGTTTTTAGAGTTGCACCGTATATTTTGGATGAGGGGAAGCAGGCTGAGGGGATCCGTATTCTGAAAAAGAAGTGTGTTTGGTTGGCTGCAGCTGTGGATACAAGCTGAGCTGAGATTCTGTTTGGTTGGTTGTACATGAGGCTGTATGAGCGGGTGCAAAGTGCTGAGATTGTGATTGGTTGCCCGCATGAGTGGAGTATGGTGACCTTGCAAATGAGGAGCAGTGTGCTTACCCCCCTAAAGCTGTTGTGTGTATGTTGTGTAGGTCAGATTTGAATGTGGCTTAAATTTTTAGAAATTTTGAAGTGTTATTTAGATAATGTACTTGAATGAGGTAAGTTTGGATGAAGTGTTATAGGTTGTCTATTATGGCTCGAATTTTGTCAAGTCCTCTAGATGATGAGCATATGTTGTTGTATTATCTCTCGCAGATCGCATTTAGGCATAAGGCTGATGTGCTAAATAGAATAAGACAGTACATATGTTGAGTTAATTCGTAACAGACAAGAATCAAGTTGAACGAAAGGTGCCCAACTAACTTGATTTGCACAATAAACACATGTCCATATTGCACCTAAGCATGAACCCTCCAACATTTACACAAAATAATCACATGAGCAGCCAACAGTTTATAAGGTTTAGACCGCTTCATCATCACAACCCATAGTGCCACATCATGTACTAAGCTTAGCTATTAGAAGATGTCCACAGTTTCATCTTACATAAATAGATATGGCCTTGAGAGTGGAGGAATGTTCATTAACCACCAACTAAGTAGGCAAAAGGTTAGTGTTAGATGACAAGCACATTAGTCAGTGAAGTAGTGCTTGGCGATCCCAACGATTCATCCACTTACGACGATGCTCAGCACTCATCTGCACAAAACCAATGCTCTGTGGCTTGTGGTCATAGAGCCAATTAAGAGCAGCCAGCAATGCATCCTCGGAGAAGCCAGGGAGGTTCATGACCGCATTGTACACATCGGGATATGCCTCAGCATGGACGGTTGCCTTGATTGCACCTGCCATATCCTTTATAGCTTCGGTCATGCCGTTGAAGATGATGGCCTCATCTTCTGTGATCATGGCCCTCTTCCTCTTTGAACCAGCCCCACTGGAGGAGTCCTTCCCTTTCCCCCCCCCCCCCCCCGCCGATCCAACAGCAACCTCCTCAGAGGCATGCGGGGGAGGGGTGTTGGTGTTGGTGTTGGTGTCATCATCCACGGACTCTGCAATAACCTCGGGAAAGATAATCCCCGCATTGGTGGCAGTCGAAATCGGGTCCGTCTTGCCTTCGCTCTCCACCTCATCGGGAGGAGGTCCCAAAGGCTCATTGGAGCCCATAGCATACCTCCCAGTGGCCTGTCCAACAGAGAAGATGGCAATCATCTGCTCATAGTTCTCGAGAGGAACGTTGAGGTAGTCAACATCAGCAGGGTGATCCTACAAATATGAGATGTATTTATCAGAAAATAGATTAAAGTGTTTGACACTGAAGTCAGTTGTGATGCATCAACCTTGATGTGGCCTTTGTAGTGCTCGTCCTCTAGTACGATGGAGTGTGTGTTGTCATCCCACAAGGCACCGCTGATGTCCCGCAACTTGCATATTTTCACCCACCTTGATCTCCATTTGCGAAGGTGGTTGTACACCTGACTCCCGCTGACTTCTACACCGCACTGCTCAGTCACTTTTCTTGCAACTGTGTTTAGGTGCGCCTCCTTAAAGCCCTTATCACTTGCAGGAACATGGCAACTTGTTCCTCAATGGAGCTATGAATTGTATCTTTAAGCAACCGTCTTGTCCTGAGTAATGTGCATAAGTGAAAAAAGGGGGCTCTCCTCATACGAAGCTGTTCTACACAATGGCGATCATCATTATGAAAAATGAATCTAAGGTTTTCCATTCTAATTTTATCTCTTTCAGCTAAAGGACCATAGGTGATGGGTGCTTCACGACCTCGACGTCTATACAAAAACAACGTGTACGCACACATTGTAGCAACAACTCCCGCAGCATGAGCAATTATTTTTCGCCGCTTGACAGCCAACTCATCCATCTAACCATTGCAAATACGGACAAATTGTAATTATATTTATAAATGTTCATATGATCAGAAATATCCTTTCAGCTTCATCTCATACAGCAACATGTCAAACCACATATACAAATTACCTCGTTTCTTCACGGAGACAAGTATCAAGATCCACCCTTGCACCTTCAAAGTTCTCTGCTGTAGATGTTACGCCACCAAAATTACCTGAAATTTACAGCACAATACTTAGCTACTAGTTGTGCAGCAGAATTATAAAAAAATAAATGCAGTGCACCAAAATTAGCTACTAGTTGTGCAGCAGAAATATAATTTTTTTTTCAGTCCACAGCTCAGCACCCTCGCAGCCTCCATTTCCCCTCCCACCCTCGCAGCACTGCGCAGCTCAACTACTCCAGCTCCTGGCTCGGCACTGCTCGGCACTGCGCTGCTCTCCCTGCTCCCCGCGCTCTCCCTGCGTCCACCGGCCCCTGCGCCAAGCCCACCGGCCCCATCGCCGCCTCCCCGCGCTCCCCGGCGGCCCGGCATCTCGACCACCCCCGGCTGCCTGGCTCGCCGACTCCCCCCGCTCCCCGGCGCCCCGGCATCCCTGCCACCGCGCCCACTCCGGCTGCCCGCTCCCCGGCGCCCCCTCCCAGCGACGTGAGCCCGTGCCGCGGTGAGCCCCCGAGCAGCCCTCCCTCGGCGTCCCCCCCACACGGCGGCGACGCCCCCGGAGCAGCGCTCCCCCGGCGGCCGCCCTTAGCCCGCGCCGCTCCGCTCCCCCGGCGGCCGCCCTCAGCCCGCTCCGCTTCGCTGTGGGAGATGTAGATCCAGACCGGACTCACCATTGATTCGGCTGTGGGAGAAGACGCAGTGGAAGGTACGCGACTGCGGTAATGGGAGCCTCGTCTGACGGGTGGACCTTCTGTGCTGCCGCTGCATCCGCTCGGCCTGGCCTGGGAGCGATGGTCCTTCCGAGCGTGCGTCCGATGCAGGTATTTTTGCACGAGCGGATGCACGCTACACGCACTGTCCTGGAAACCAAACAGTCGTCTCTCTCTGCAATATACGCTGAGCAAGCACCAGCCGACGCAAGCACCGGCGGATGCAACCATCCGAACACGTCCTTGGTCGAGCTGTGCTGCCTGATCCGTCTGCAGACACGTGGCTGTCCCCCAGTGGACAAAAATTCCACGTCAAATATCATCCACCAGTAGGATAAACTATACTTTAATTATTATATGTAACAAAATATTTGGCCTACAACACAAGCGACTCCGTGGCCCAATGGATAAGGCGCTGGTCTACGGAACCAGAGATTCTGGGTTCGATCCCCAGCGGAGTCGTTATTTGCTTACTTTTTCCTTCTTACTTTTTGGGCCCAAATAATTTGATATTGGCCGCACACGTAGGCCCATATTCACCCGGTAAAAATCCTAATAGCAGATTTAAGTTATATTATTTGCCTATTGGTCTCCAACAAGCCCACATACACAGGTATAAAAAAGCTTACGTGCACACGTTTTATCTGCTCCAAGCATCTGACATATGTGCCTATATAGTTGTGTAATCTAATAGGTTTGTCCAACTACTTCTACGTTGTTTTATTTTTGTCCTTGATTTCTTACTTACTTTAGTTTTTCTAAACACAATTTGTAACCAATACACATTTGAATATATGCTTCTATATTACTAAACATGAGTACTATCGGAGACGCAATAATATCCAAAGAGGATGACCGTCGGAGACGCATGAGCTTGTAGCGGCTCTTCTTTTACCAGAATATGAGAGGCCTCTTATGTTGTTAGTGGGCATACGGGTATATCCGCGGGTGATGGACGTGGGTTTCCTTTCTTACCTGTGATGGCAACAGGTGCATGCACATGTTTAGAAATTAGCTCGCGGGTATGAGTTTGTGTAGCCCATACATGCAACTCATTGGGTTTAGATCTTCGTTGTTTACAGTTTCTTTTGATATGCCAATGAATTGCATTAGATCAGTCTCAAGAATTGGATTGAAGTATACCAGAAGTGATTATTTAGATCCTATCTTCTAGTGTAAGTTACCAAAAACATAGGTTCTATTTTCGTAGTTGCAGAAAACCCTGTCTGTCTTTGTTTCTGGAACATAACCCAGATTCTTTTCTCAACGAAATAACCACCAAATTTTATCGTTTCACAAAATTCTGGCCTTAGGAAATCCCACCCTGGCTGACAACATGGTCCCACCCACAGAGCACCATGTCAACAAACCAAGGTGAAGGTGTGAGAACAACCTGTCATCACGGGTAGGGGCTGTTTTGTCAGCTATGGTGGTATTTTCTGAAACATTACAACCATACAACCTGATGATGTGTGAAACAAGCCAAGATACCCAGGGATTTTCACTACTATGTGGTTTTATGTAACCTACTCTTCTTCTTTTTTGAAAAAATGTATGATTTTTTTTATTGATTATCATAACTCTGCGTTATGGTCTGTGTTGAATCTTTTTTTTTTTTTGAACAACGCTTCCCTATGATGCAATCTTCATTGGAGACCCAGGGTGCTAGATGGGAGGCTCGAACCCTCGCCGGCTCGGCCCCAACCTTCGGCGTTGCCACTGAGCTCTGTGCTCATCGAATCTTTACGATTCTCGATTGTAACTTGTAGGATTATGTCTTGCATTAGAATTGAAGTGCAGAAAACATCAAAGTTCCACGTATTAGGTTTTGATTATGTTATACCTTGATTTGTTCAACAACATTTTTTTGGCCGTCAAATTTGCTTCACGAATCGTGTATAACTTTGTTTGACCTTTTTATTTGGATAAAGGTATTATATTAGCTAATCGGAGTTTACACTTTCAACCATAGTGATATAATCCTTCCATGTTGTTTAGAAAACATCTCTTGTTGGTGGAGAAACTTTTCTTTTCATGCTAACTAAACCACGGCCCTCTTTTTTTTTTTTTTTTCTTACAGCAAATGGCAAAGGCTGTTGGTCTGTTCGCTGGATCCATCTTCTTCATGCGAAGCTTTGGTGATATAATGGCCATCTAAAGAGGAGTTGATAGGATGACGACATTGGAGATCACTGGATCTGGGTTTCCTTGTTTCTTTCTCCCCTTTTTGTTAGCACTGTAATCAGATTTGTTCTTAGCGTGGGATCATGAAGTGTGACTCTTTACCTGAGACTGTTTTCTTGGTATAATGGCCACCAAAGTAGTAGCCCCTTATTAGATGTTTGCTTGCTCTTGAATTATCAGTAAAGACAATTGGGGTATCCTTTTCTTCACACTTGCTTGGCTTCTATGTGCATGTAATACCGTGAAAAAACTTTAATCTCTGCATTGTCATGCATCTTTCTCAAATTCATGGGATGCAGTGAATTATTTTGGTGACCTGTGGATGTTATTGTTGTCGTGGAGTATTCTTCCTCATTCCTAAGCGATTGAATGTGTATCGTCGCTGTTGGAGTACTGACAAGTAACAATTGATGACAGGTCGAATTGTAGGTGTTCTCTCATCTTATCTGAATCACTGGTTACGTTGGGATAAAATGCTGCTTCATTCAATCTATATATAGGATAGAATGGAGAAACTTGCGTTGGGACCCAATTAACAGGCAGTTCAAGTTCTTCAACTGCAGACAAATATAATTACATTTGCTGGAGAACTTACTCATGCTGCCCAATCACCCTTCGTCTTGTCCTTAGGAATCATGGCACAGCCCAGCCCCGGCACTTGTTGCAGTCTCGTCCCATGGTAGCCAGAGCCGAAGCTGCTGGCAGTTTGCCACCAAGAACCCGGGAAAACAGGATCCTCCCTCTTAGACCTATCAAGAAGCCCGGCTCCGGAGCAAAGAAGTGGAGGCTAGGGCCCGCTTGGTTCAGTACTAAGGTTGCTAGCATTTTCTATAACTTTTTGCCAAACTCCCCTAAGATTAGGCCATTAAATTTTTTTTCTAAACACAGTTTGCTCTTCCGTTATATATATACACACGTTCTTGAATCAGTCGTCGATAAATACAAGTCTTACAATAAATGATATTACAATCATATAACAAGTGAAGTGGTAAAATAAATTAACCATCCTAAAAATACATAAAGAATTCCTGTGATCAATAGAATCTACATTATCGGAGAGCACAATAGAAACATCATAGTGACATGCTACTCCACAGGCAACTTTAGTGCAAACGTGATCAAGACTATTCGTCAGCCTCACTATCAACGTCGGTGAAGTCCGGATCTTCCTCTGAAATCATAAGCAAGGGTGAGTACATACGTACTTAGCAAATCCCAACCCTTGCCCTATAGCAAGGGGGTATAAATACATGCATGCGGTATTAATAAGGGTAAGGTTATAAGTTTAATTTTTTGGAAAAGCTAGGTTTACACATGTAAGGGTTAATTTCCGTGAAGCGGTTTTATGAAAACATCATATCATCAACATTAATTGAGGGGGTGGGGGGGGTGGGGTGGTCAGCCGTGGTGGAAGGTCACCAGGGTCTAAATTTTAATATCGCTGAACACTCCGTCCATAGCAACTCATGGTACACTGCTAGACCTATTTCAAAAAAATAGGCACATCTTGCCCACTCACACTCCAAGGAACACAAGTAACCCATGCTAATTGCTGTGATCAAACTATAGTTCGCCTATGACTGTGGATATAACTATTCGAATAGTTTTACCTCTGTAGAGTGGTATACTTGACCCACAAGTTGAGTTTGGCAACATACCACCATCGTGGCAGTGCGAGTCAACAAAGTCATTACCTACCTTAGCATCATCTCACTAGCCGCCTACGCAAGCCAACCACGGGTTCCTGATATTTAACTAGGTCTCCAAACGGGTTGACAAGCAGGCACCTACTTGCACTTGCTCCATGGTCTCCCGTTGCACACCTACCTCCGGAACACCAGTAAACTAGCCAGTAGGGTTTAGACTAAGCCTTGCCACATACATGATCGAGTGGTTATACTGTAAAGACTAGGTAAGATTTCACACCAACTCGGTCCTTAATCGAGCCAAGGCAAACATCTCCACACAAAGCCTACCACACAGGCAACACTGATACACCTAAGGCATTCCCGACGGGAACCCTGATTTGCCCCAGGTCTAACAGGTTCTCGTACTGTTATCATTATTCGGTAAGTTTTCCCATCCCAATAACTCACACAACACCAACGCACCGAGTTTCACACATTTCGCAAAGCTAATTATGAATAAGCATGAAATAACAGTAAAGTACACATTCCTAAGCATACTAGTAACAAGGTGTTCACCTTAGAGTAAATAAAGTAGTCGAGACAAATGTCCTATGGTTACCAAGATTATATTCAGGTTGACACCAAATGGGCCAGCTAATCTACAGTAAGTCATAAGTAGAACAACAGTTTAAATTAAATCGACAAGTAATACTTCATTTAATTAATCGGTAAAAAATAGTTACTATGGGTAGTGGTGATAAAATCTGGGTTCAATATGATCAACGAGGGAAACGAACTGAGACTTGTCTCCGGTTGCTATGGGTTGTGGTGAGAAGGTTACCAATCTCACTTTTCACAAGGAACAGAGGCACACAGGGCTACAAGTGAGGATGATTAAGTGTGTTCCTACCTCTAGGAGAGAGGAGTCACCACCAACTGAGTCTTCTTCTTCCTCCACCCTATGGATCTTATAGTCCATCTTTTGCCTATGCCAGAGCACTTTAATGAGGGTTCAGAAAGAGAGAGCAGTAAGGAAGAAGCTCACCAGGAGAGTTAAGGAGATTCACAGGCATCTTGACATTCAATCTCCATGCTCTCCTAACAGCTCCGAGGTTGTGGACAGCGAGGAGGACGTGATTAATGATCCATTCCATGAAGATCTCGCTCCTACTCATGCCTCTGAGTCCGATGAAGAAGAAGAGGAGGGCGATGAAGAGGAGGATAGCGATGAGTAGTTGATTCTCTTGGCTTAACTTTCTTCCTTTTTTGGGTGTCTTGATGCCGAAGGGGAAGAGAAAAGCTTAGTCTTGTATTGCTCCGGATATCTTCTTTTCCTTTTTACCATGATCAATTGGACGTTGGATGTTGTTTTATTTAGTGTTATTTGTTGACCCTTGTTTATTTAGTGTAAGAACTCTATTGCTTAAAGTTCACTTGAGAATAGTTAAATGATCAAATAAAAAAGTTAACTTATGCTCTTTAATGTGCTAAGAATGTTCTTTTTTATGTTGTCAAACTAAGATTTAGATTGATATATGGGTGTTTGCATAGCCCGTCAGGTTGAACTTAGTTGCCTAGTTCGAATTTGACATAGCACCAGTTTCTCTAATCTTTACGATGATCATGAAATTATGGATGCTTTTGTGGTGACATCTTGGGGATAATTCAACAATATGATCAAAACTTGCTTCACTCCTGGTGATTGTGATTCTGATTGTGATATGGAATCACTTTGAGTCTTTGTGTGCCTTTGAGTTATATTATTTACTCCTCATAGTGCTTTGACATCTCTAGTTCTTGCAAGTGCTTTGTGATCTATATATGAAGCTTTGTAGGCTTGCATTTTATTTGCACATCTTTTATATTGTCTTGTGTCCTTGATGTTTGCATTGCCAAAGGGGGACAATACGCACAAAGAAGTGAATATGCACAAATATGCAATGAAGGGGAGAAAATTGCATTTATCTAGAAATGAAGGGGTAAAATGAAAAATGTGCGTTCTTCAAAGAGGAGCATTTCATTTTCAAATTTCGAGTTTTTTCTTGCTCTTTTGTTGTTTTTGGCTTGTCTTTGCCTCTCTTCGACCCTTTGTATCATTTCTTATACCAAGTAATATTTTGCACTTTCTCGAGTTTTTGTCACTTGGATGAGCTTCTCTTCTTTTAATTTTATTCAAACCAAAATATTTGTGCTTTGAGGGTTGTCAATGCACTCATCAAGGGGAAATTGAGAAACCAAGTTGAAATATGCCTTGGTTTACTTGTGATGAGCGATTGATATTGGTATTTATTTGGTTTGATGATCTTTGATTTTGCGTGAGCTTTGATATGCTTTCAACTAATGATTTTGATTTGGACTAACTGGAGGTGGAGTTGGAGAAATATGTTTGCTTGTCTCATGATATGTAGGTGATGGATACAACTTGATGGTCGACGCGGGATGATCGGAGCTAAGCGGGATGCTTGGTACCAGACGATCAAGGAGGCTGGGTGGAGTCAAAGGTGATCCTAGTTATACACGTGAAGTTCAAGCAAAGTATGAAAGATGGATAAAAACGGCGTGTTGACAAAGTCAAGCAAAAGGGAAGCTGTTGCAAGTGACAAGGCAACCCGAGGGATCGAGAGTGGGAGAGACTTACCGGCGGTCAGGATCGCAAAACGGAGTACACACGTCGACATCAGAGCGCTTACTTAAGGGGTAAGCAAGGCGGTGAGTCATGCTTTGAGAAGCGTGCTAGGATTTTGTGGTTTGATCTCAAAACTGTGGGAGGACTGAAGGAGTATGTGGCACCATTATGAAGCTTGTGTCGAGGTGAAGCTAAGTCGTGAAGGCGCCGCGACGGTCCGATGAATGGAAAAGAAAATAGATTAAAATACCCTCGGTGGTAGGTAGGAGTGTACTACAAGATAGGAATATTTTGAGAAAAAGTTAGAAAACTTAGAAGTCAAAAAAGTTAGACCTATAAATAGAGGGGTAATGCTATAGGAGAGTTTGAACCAGTCACTTGAGCCATTTGTACCACTCATTTGAGAGCCTAGTGTTAGAATTTTAGAGAAGAGAAGAATGAGTGCTTAGTGTTAGAGGAAGATAGGGCTCAAGGCAATGATCTGATTACTCATGCGAAGCAAAGATATATAGGCCGCATCCTTGCCATAACCACTCGACCGGCTTATGGAAACAAATACCGGGAGGGCAGGAGGAATAAGCGGCAGGAATAATCAGCACCATGCAGCGCCATGCAGGGCTAAAATACCGTAGCTAACATCCCCCCCCCCCCCGCAGTCTTAGCTTCATTGGAATGGACGTTAAGACTGGAGCGAAACTCGCAGAAAACAGGAGTAGGAAGGCCCTTAGTGAAGATGTCGGTGTACTGGGATGTCGTGGGGACATGAAGAACGCGGACTGACCCAAGAGCGACCTTCTCTCTGACGAAGTGCAGGTCAATCTCAATGTGCTTGGTGCGCTGGTGCTGAACTGGGTTGGTGGAGAGGTAGACAGCACTGACATTATCACAGTAGACCAGAGTGGCACGTGCTGGGGGTGCATGCAACTCATGGAGGAGCTGTCGAAGCCAACATGTCTCAGCCACAGCATTGGCAATAGCTCGGTACTCGGCCTCCGCACTGGAGCGAGACACAGTGACCTGGCGCTTTGACGACCAGGAAATCAGATTGTCACCCAAGAAGATGGCATAGCCACAAGTAGATTTCCGAGTGTCAGGACATCCGGCCCAATCTGCATCTGAGTAAGCAACCAACTCATGAGTGGAGGACCGCTGGATCACCAAGTCGAGGTCGAGGGAGCCACGAACATAATGGAGGATCCGCTTGAGGGCAGCAAGGTGGGGCTCTCGGGGATCATGCATGTGAAGGCACACCTGCTGAACTGCATAGGCGATGTCCGGCCGAGTGAAGGTGAGGTACTGGAGAGCTCCGGCCAAGCTGCGATAGTCTGTGGGATCTGAGACTGGAGCACCAACAGTGGAGGAGAGCTTGGCACTAGTGTCCACAGGTGTGCTGCACGGTTTGCAGTCACTCATACCGGCATGCTCAAGAATCTCGAGGCAGTACTGTCGCTGACTGAGGAAGAGTCCTGAAGGCTGGCGAGTGACAGTGATGCCCAAAAAATGATGAAGAGCACCCAAGTCCTTCATTGAAAACTCCGACTGAAGTGCCGAGATCGTCCAGTCGAGTAGGGCAGATGAGGAGGCCGTCAAAACAATGTCATCAACATAAAGAAGGAGATAGACACAATTAGACCCGCGGCGGTATATGAATAGGGAGGTGTCGGACTTTGCCTCATGAAAGCCAAGAGAAACCAGGAACCCTGCAAATCTGCTGTACCAA
Organism: Phragmites australis; assembly: GCF_958298935.1. NCBI lineage: Eukaryota > Viridiplantae > Streptophyta > Magnoliopsida > Poales > Poaceae > Phragmites > Phragmites australis. The sequence goes on along the minus strand of NC_084942.1, from coordinate 18,545,709 downwards.
GCGCGCGGAGCCTGTTTGAGTCCATATAGTGACTTGTTGAGGCGGCAAACCATGTCAGGACGGGAAGAGTCAGCAAATCCAGAAGGTTGGATGCAGTAGATGGTCTCATCAAGATTGCCATGGAGAAAAGCATTTTTGACATCCAATTGATGAATCGGCCAGTCCCTGGAAGTGGCAAGGCTGAGGACAGTGCGAACAGTGGCAGGCTTGACAACTGGGCTGAATGTCTCATCAAAATCAACACCGGGTCATTGAGTAAAACCACGAAGTACCCAGCGAGCCTTGTATCTGTCTAACGAGCCATCTGACTTGAATTTGTGACGGAAGATCCATTTGCCGGTGACAATGTTTGTGCCGGGTGGCCGCGCAACAAGATCCCAGGTATGATTAGACCGCAGGGCATCGAACTCCTCTTCCATTGCGGCACGCCAATGGGGGTCTGCGAGGGCTGCCCGATATGTGCGCGGTACGGGAGATAGAGCTGATGCATGTAAGCTTTCCTTGTGTTTGGGCTGTCGAATACCGTCTTTGCTCCGAGTAATCATCGGGTGGGAGTTGACTGTGGGGACGGCTGGTGAAATCCCGAGTGCGGCTGGAGGATGCGGACCGCCAGGAGCCCGCGTGCTGCCCGCCCGTGTGGGAACCGGGGGCAGCGGGAGGCTAGTGGGTGCCCCATGGGGCCCATGGACGATTGGCTCTGGCGCCCCATGTGGCCCAGCCGAGATCGTCTCTGTTGCATCATGAAGGGTCCCAACATGCGGTCCAGGTGAAGCAGGCCCAGGAGCTGCAGTCGGTGAAGAAGGCCCAGCCGAGTGGGCCGTGGTCGGGGAAGTCGGCCCAGGCGAGAGGGCCGCAGCGGAGGGAACCAGGCCGCTTGAAGAGGCCCCGGCTGGTGGAGGCATTAGCGCGTCGGCTGCAGTGTTGCGTGGAGCAGAAAGCCGATGAATTGGTGCATGTGATGAAGCTGAAAAATCCTCCAGAAAGTCAAAGTCAGCAGCACCAAGCACATTGGGTGATAACTCAGTAAATGGAAAAGAATGCTCATCAAAAACCACATGGAGCGAGACGATAATCCTGTTAGACACGGGATCAAAGCATCGGTATCCTTTGTGTTCAAGGGGGTAGCCAAGAAAAACACAGCGAACGGATCGTGGGGATAGTTTATTAGCGGCTGTAGCGGATAGGTTAGGATAGCAAGCACACCCGAAGACACGAAGGTGGTCATAGGATGGGTGGACGCCGTAGAGGGCGAAGTGAGGTGTGTGATGGCTAAGAGTCTTGGTGGGGTGGCGATTGATGAGATGTGTGGCTGTATGCAGCGCCTCAACCCAGAAGGATCCAGGGAGGCCAGCTTGAAAGAGAAGTGAGCGAACGATGTTGTTGATGGAATGAAGCATGTGCTCAGCTTTGCCGTTCTGGGGCGAGGTGTGCGGGCAGGACAGACGCAGGGTGACCCCCTTGGTGAGAAAGAAGATGCGGGCGGACGAGTTGTCAAACTCGCGGCCATTGTCGCATTGAATACTATGGATGGTGGTAGAAAACTGCGTCTGCACATAGGCAAATAAATGAGAGATAGTCGTGAAGGTGTCGGACTTTAAACGCAAAGGAAAAGTCCACACATAGTGAGAATAATCATCAAGAATGACAAGATAATATTTATAGCCAGAAACGCTCGCAACAGGAGAGGTCCATAAATCACAGTGAATCAACTCAAAAGATTGTTTGGCTCTAGTAAAGGAACTAGTGAAAGGTAAACGAATGTGACGACCGAGTTGACAAGCATGACACACGGTGGTGGAGACTCCTGATGGTATGACGGAGGAGCGAGCGAGGCGAGCGAGGGCGTCATGACCAAGATGACCAAGCCGACGATGCCATAAGGTGGTGGAGGCAGTGGTGAGGGCTTGCGCCGGCGACGTGGAGCAAAAGGGGTAAAGGTCACCGGAGCTATTGCACCTGGCGATCACGGTCCTGGAAAGAGGATCCTTCACAGAGAAGCCAAGAGGGTCAAACTCAACAGTGCAGTTGTTATCAGAAACAAAACGACGCACAGAGACTAGATTCTTGATGATGTTAGGGGACACCAGAATATCATTAAGAGCAAAAGAATTATGATTATTGTGTAGGAAAGTAGAGCCAACAGAGGTAACGGGAAGAAGAGATCCATTGCCAACAATAATACTAGAAGGTGAATGTGTGGATGGTTTGTGGGAAAGGGAGAGGATACCGGCATCCGAAGCCATATGAGATGTAGCACCCGTGTCCATGTACCAGTCATGTGCAGGTGAGGCCGGCTGCTGTAGGGAGACGGTGGAGAAGGCATTCGCCAATGCATGGTTATCCCACACATGTGCCGGAGGCGCGCTGTTGGAGCCGTTCCAGAAGCTCGACGTTGAAGTCTGTAGAGGAGGCGGTTGTGTTGGGGCAGCACCGACGCCGAGGCCTGCTGGAGGAAGTGCCTGTGGAGCAGCTGGGAGGCCGGGATGGCCCATAGCACCAAAAGGCCCTGCCAGAGCGGCCCCTGCAAATGGAGCGGCCTGGCCAAGCTGGCCGAGTGGCCCAGCCGGCCGCGCACCGAGAAGGCCACGTCCGAGTGGCCCGGGCCACATTTGTATGGTCCCGGCCCAGGGATTGTGTGGGCTGGGCCATGGTTGTTGCTGCTGGGTGAAAGGGGCGGCCGAGTTGTTTTGCCCCGAGTTGGTTTGCCCGCCGCGCCGCCGGCGGTTGTGTTTGTTGTTGCGGCCGCCGTTTCCACCGTTGGGGGCGCCGAAAGTGCCACCACTATTGGTGCCAAAGCCAAGGACGTGGGCGGCACTGGAGGTGGTGAAAAACGCCCCCGGGCAGGGAGCCACGGCCCGCGCCACTGCCGGCTGCCAGGAAGGCGGTAGGGGAGCCCGTGGACCGCCCGCCTCGTGTGATTTCTTCGAGCAAAAGTTGCGACCGGGCTTCGACAAACGTCGGGAAGGGCTTTTGCATCGGAAGAATAGTCTGCAAGTGACGGAACTTGTCATTCAAACCTTTGAGCATGGTGAGGACGAGGGTGCGGTCGGAGACGGGCTCGCCGAGGTCGGCAAGGCCATCAGCCATGCTCTTGAGCGGCTGGCAGAAGTCGGTGACAGAGAGGTCGCCTTGGACGAAGCAGTGGAACTCCGCCGAGAGGTTGAGGGCGCGCTGCTCGCAGTTGCCGAGGAACTGATGTTCAAGGCCGCGCCAAACGATGCGTGTAGTCGAGGATGAAGACATGACGATCTCGAGGAGCTCGGCGGAGATGGAACCGTAGAGCCATGCGAGGATGACGCAGTCCATGCGCACCCAGTCCGGTCTGTCCGAGTGAGAGTCGTCGGAGAGAACATGGTCCGCCAAGGCATATTTGCCGAGGATGACGAGGAAGAGGCCACGCCACTTGGTGTAGTTCGCAGCGGCAAGGTCGAGGGTGACCGGGACCAAAGTCTTGACGTTCAGAACAGCGACAGCCTGAGCGTGGAGGGAGGCCGTGGTGTCGTCGTCGAGGTTGACCGAGGAGTTGCGCTGTGGGAGAGGCGCAGAAGAAGATGACGCAGGGGCGAGGAAGGAAGTGAGCGCCGCACGTACCGCCTCGGCGGTGGCCGTGGCGACGGCGTCCGCGAGGGCGGTGGGAGATGCGTTGGTGGTGTCCGACGGTGGGACCGCTGTGCGAGCAGCCGCAGCAGCTGCGGAAGCCGCGACGTCGAGGGCAGTAGAGAAGTCGACGGGCGCATCCATGGTGGACAAGCCGGCGTCGGCAGGTGGAGAAAAACGGAAGCTAAGGAAAGAACTAATCTGATACCATGTTAGAGGAAGATAGGGCTCAAGGCAATGATCTGATTACTCATGCGAAGCAAAGATATATAGGCCGCATCCTTGCCATAACCACTCAACCGGCTTATGGAAACAAATACCGGGAGGGCAGGAGGAATAAGCGGCAGGAATAATCAGCACCATGCAGCGCCATGCAAGGCCGCCATGCAGGGCTAAAATACCGTAGCTAACACTTAGCCTATGTAATATGAAAGAGTTTTGAAAGATAAATTTTTGTAATCCGTCTAAAATAGAGCTGATCTCTTTCAGTAATGAAGTTTATATTTTTTTTTTCATATGCTTGAATTTCTCTCATTCTAGTTTTCCTCTATTGGTTCCTTTACAAGTTTACAATTTTTTCGGTTTTCGATTGTGACTTCCGTTTTTTGTTTGTGCTCAAAAATTTTCATCTTGTTGGAGTCATTCTTCTCATTGATATGGACATAAAATTCACATACTACGGTATAAAATTGGGTCTTTAATTTCCTTACTTTCAAATCATTAACTTATAGAGTTTCTTCACCCGATAACAATCTTTTCCTTGAATCTAAGGTTTCTTTCTTTCAGTTGCTATCTATTTGTGGCGATGACTCTTGGGATGAGCTTCAATAGAACATAGGGTTCACATACACCCATGAGAGCCATACTTTTTTGAGAGATTTTCATAGGGATTTGTTTCTCTCCGATTTTTGCTTCCGTTTTTGTGTTGAGATACATTAAGTGATAAAATAGAAAAAAACTATCCATTTTTAAAAAAATTGATTGATACGTCTATTAATTTCACTCTAAACGTTATTCTTGATCCTATATGGTTGAACCGTGGGTTGTTGGGAACGAAAACCCAGAGCTTGATGCCGAGGAGGTGGTGGTGCTGGAGGACGCCCACCTGAGGGGTTGCCAGACACGCGGCTTGGAAGATCTGCTACTACCTGATTTCGCCGCAAGCCACTTGCGCTTGTTGCTTTCCTTCATCTCCCTAGCGCTCTGCTCCACGCGAAGAGCCTTGTTGAGGAGTGTCTTGAAATCTGGGATATTATGCGCAGCCAGAGACCACTTCAACTCTTTCATGCGCTCCTGGAAGCGCTGGATCTTGTTGCTTCGTTCGGAATCTCGGAGGCAGCATAGCGAGAAAGTGCATCAAAACGACGAAGGAACTCCATCACAGACAAGTTCCCCTGCCTGAGAGGAAGGAACTCCTGCTTCTTGGTGTCCATGACAGCTTGAGGGATATATGCAGCACGGAAGGCATCTTGGAAATCTTTCCAAGTGACCACCTAGCCCTTAGGCTGCAAGGACTTGAAGCTTTCCCACCAATCCGCAGCGGGGCTTTCAAGGCGATAAGATGCATAGAGCACTTTTTCTTGGTCATTGCATAGAGCAATGTCGAGCTTGCGGCTAATGGAGCGAAGCCAATCATCAGCATCTAGAGGCTCAATCGGAGAAGAAAATGTCAGTGGTTGAGTCCTCAGGAATTCGCCCAACTTGGATTGCAGTGGTGCAACACCGGCTCCTGTTGCCACGATTGCACCTCCGGCATTGGCAGTGTTCATAGCGATCTGCTAGAGTAGGAGAGTATCCTGATGGCGGTTCTGCTCAATCTGAAGGACTGTCTTTGCAAGAATGGAAGATGAGCAGAAGCTAGAAAGATTTTTGATTATATGGTTGAGAGGGGCCGGCCCTAAACCAGTTGTTGATACCTATCACATTCTGCTTCATGGTTATGGTACCAAAGGAGCTCTTGTTGAAATGATTGGTCTCAATAATTTGATGGTAGAAAATGGTATGCCACATGACCGTCATGTCTTCAACATACTGATATCTGCATATGCCCTGTGTTACCTGGACACCTGTATCCAAATTTATTTGCTGAATCGGACACCCCGAATTCGAGTCGGATTTCGACACCCGTGCCGGATTCCGAGTTGTATTTCGCGTGTCCAAATTTTCTTTGCTGAATCGGACACTCAAATCCGAGTCGGATTCCGACACCCGTGTTTGTGTCGAGGTAACACTACATATGCCAAGTGTGAATGATTGATGAGGCAATGCTTATATTTAACAAAATGCAGCAGCAAGAATTGGGCCCTGATGTAGTCAGCTATGGACAGGGGCAAAGCTTGAGCCGAAAATATGAGCAGATTACTAGTAAAAAATTTCTTCATCTTGTGCCAGTGCACCACCCAAGCTACATATACCTTCGCCCTTGCTATGGGGCAGTAATAGATGGCCTTTGTAGGGCAGGCCGACCGGATGCTGCTATGTCTCAGTTCAGTCAGATGATTGATGAAGGATTGCTTCCCGATAGCAACAATATTTTGCACCCTGATTCATGGTTTTTCTACCCAAGGCAAATGGGAGGAGACTGAGGAACTTTTTTATGACATTGTGGATAGAGGAATCCCTCCCATTGTCGATGTATTGGATGCAATGACTGACAACCTATTCAAAGAAGGAAGGGCTACGGAGGCCCAAACTCTATTTGACTTGTTGGCACTTGCAAGTGTAAAACCTACAGTTGTTTCGTATAATACAATGGTACAAGGGTATTGCTTAGCTGGTAAAATGGATGAAGCCATGAAACTACTTGATGCTATGGTCTCGATTGGCTTGAAACCCGATGCTATTACCCTTAAAACTTTGATCAATGGCTACTGTAAAGATGGTAGGATAGAGAATGCATTAGCTCTGGTGAGAGAAATTTTGAGCAAAGGGAGTTAAGCTTGGCACAATGGCACTATCACGTTAAACTTTCAGATCGTAAGGACTGCTGCTACGAGGGAACTCTATCTCAAGATGATCAAAAGTGGAACACGCATGGAAATTTAGCAATATGTTATAATAGTAGCAGGGCTTTTTCAAAGGTAAGTCTCTTGATGAAGCAATTGTGCCTGAATCATTTAAAGTTATCTCGTGATTACTTAAATCTTTGTGAGCAGACTCTAACTTCAGGTTAGACATAATTCCTGTTATGCTTTTGGAAATCTTCGTGATAACTATGATTTTGTCATTTGCAGTATTGTTTGATTTTCATTGCAGGTTCTCTGCAATTGTAATTTTTCATACTACTTTGAACTTGCGCTTATCATATAGCACTACATTTGATCACACACTTAGTGGCGCTATGCGACTTATCCGCCAAAGTAGCTGTGCTGTTGGAGTATCTTCTACCTCCGGCAGTTGTAGGAATATGGTTACTAGTCCAATCAACAATTCTCCTTTTGACATCAAATAACCATGGTTATTTACTTTCCAAAGTTAGTAATCATTTGACCAAAGAGCTTCTCCTGACAAATTTTGGGCTCATTTGCATTTAAACTTTCATCCAAATGTTATCACTACGTTTAAAGCCTCATTGCAGTTCTTAGTAGGCGATGGTGGCTCAATATTGTTCTGGAAAGATCGATGGCTCGGTGGTAGATCCATTTCTGGAATCACTCCTTTTGTTCTGGAGCTGGTTCCCAAGAGAATCAAAGAGAAAATAAGTGTAACTGAAGCTATTCAAGGTAATACATGGGTAGCAGACTAGCAAGGTGCCGTATAAATTTCTACCATCATACAATATATCTTATGGGACCTAGTATCTGAGGTTGGCCTCCAGGCGCATCAAAAGGATGAAGTTACCTGGAAATGGACAGCCAAAGGGGTGGTCTGTACATGCAAGTAAACATAGAAAGCTTTTTCCGTCGAAACAACTCAACCAATCTGGTGGTGTTCACTCTGCAAATGTTGGGCTTCTCTGCGCTGCAAGTACTTCCTGCGGCTTGCTTTTCAGAACAGATGTTGGATGCCGAGGCTTAGAACAGCGAACAATGTTTAAAAAGAGAACAACCAGAGATGACTACAAACAAGGAAAATTAATACCAAAAGAATGATATATAGATACAACAAGGTAGCATGCTTAGAGGTTTGGCGCCATCTCTGCTCCCAGTTTTACCACGACCTCATCTATCATATCACAGAGAAGAAACATGAACCGGCTACAAGCTCTTATTCATGTTAAACATGCTGGACTATTGGAAGCAAAGAAACCACTGCATTTTTTGAGCCTTCGGTCCAGCGAGTGGTAACACGGATCAAGCATGAATCTCGTTGTGGAGAATTGCAGGAGCGACAGTCGGGACGATAACCTCCTTGTAGGAGTGTCCTATTGTTGTAGTTTGCTTTGAGGTCCCTTCAGCTCTATTGTGTCGGCGGGTGCTGTAATGTCCCTAGTTTTCAGTTCATCAAACACCTGAAGTGCTAGCTTGTAGTTTTCTACTAAGTTCACGACGAAGATTGCAAGACTGGAGTGTAATCATGTATCAAATGACTCTTTTCTGTGTTATCTTGTTCTCAATGCCTGGTTGTGAATCCGTTGATATTTTGTTGATTGCTGCCTGGTTTTGTGGTTTGTGGTGTCAGTACAGATTCAGTTAGCGTACAAGCTAATTGTGAATGCCTTGTCAGGTTATTGTACACATGAAAATGGAACATGGAAAATCTGGGGACCTGGAACTATTTCCATAAATTTGGAACATGGAAAATAGGGAGCGCTCGGCTTTCGAGCGGGTTTCTTATTCTTCTTTTTCTTTTCTTTTTTGTTATTTTCTAATCCTTGTCATTAACTCACTATCGTCAAGATTTTATGTTTGTCTTTTTTATGCGTTTGACAGTTTAGAATACTTGATTTAACAATATGTCAGACCTAATTCAATAATTTATTCACCATTTTGTGCATAATTTGTTTAAACACCTTTCATATGCACTCATAATTTTTAAAAACAGATACAAAATTTAATTTGTCATAATGCTTTGATGGACATATTGACATCTCTTTGTCATCTACAAAGGAGTGCTAAAAAAGTGTGTTCTTTAGAACCAGGAACAATAATAACACGTGATCTGAGTACAAACTAACAACAGCTATGCACCTTCCTGAATCAAAATGTGCCCAACTTCTCATGTCAGGGCTGTGACCGAGCACCGCCTTACCGATCAGTTCTCGCCGAGGGTGTACCGGACAAACCTCCGCACCTTGATGTTCTCCCCAAGGGAGGCGATCATCTCCTTCACGAGATCCTTCACTGTCTTGCTGTCATCCTTGATAAAGGGCTGCTCCAGGAGAGCCATCACCCCGAGCCTCTTCGCTATCCGCCCTTCGACAATCTTCTCCCTAATGTTCTCAGGTTTGGACTGCAGGTCCTCCCTCTGCATCTCAATTTCCTTCTCCTTGCTGACAACACTCTCCGGAATGTCCTCCACCGAGACATAGTCGACCTGTGGACACGCCACCACTTGCATTGCGAGGTCGTTCACCAGCTCCTTGAACTTCTCGTTGCGAGCCACGAAGTCGGTCTCGGAGTTGACCTCAATCATGCATCCGATACGGTTGTCGTGGATGTAGGAGCCAATCAGACCTTCAGCAGTTAGGCGAGAAGATTTCTTGTCTGCAGATGAGAGCCCCTTCTTCCTGAGGAACTCCTGAGCCTTCTGAAGGTCAGCACCGGTCTCAGCCAGCGCTTTCTTGCAATCCATCATACCAGCGCCGGTTTCATCTCGAAGTTGCTTTACCAATGCTGCTGAAACTGCCACAGCTGGCTTCCTGCAAACATGTATGCAAAATATAAAAATGGTGCTATCGCTAAAAAACATACAAAATCAATGCAGTTTAGTTAGAAATGCATAAACACACACTGATGCACATGTTATGCACACACTCACAAACATAAGCACACACAAGCATGATGAGGCATGAGGGTGGAGATTACTTCTCAGCAGTTTCTGTCGTTTCAGCAGGCTTATCATCCTTGGGAGGCACAGATGGTGGCGGCTTTGCTGATGTCTGTGCTGCAACTTCAGCTGCAAAATCCTGGCTTTTCTTCTCCAATCCTTCACCGAGGTTGTACCGGACAAATCTATTGACCTTCATGTTCTCTCCAATTGTGGCTATAGTTTGCTTCACCCATTCACTTATTGTGACCTTGTCATTCTTGATGAATGGTTGTTCAAACAGTGCAAACTCTCCAAGCCTCTTCTTTACACGTCCTTCGACGATCTTAGACCGGATCTGCTCAGGCTTTGACAAGAGGTCCTCCCTCTGCATCTCCAGCTCTGTCTCCTTCTTCACAACCTCTTCAGGAACGTCATCAATAGAGATGTACTGTACTTGAGGGCAAGCAGCAATTTGCATGGCTAGATCATCGACTAACTCTTTGAAGATGTCACCTCGGGATACAAAGTCAGTCTCACAATTCACTTCAAGAAGGACCCCAATTCTGCTGTCATGTATGTAAGAACCAATTCTTCCCTCAGCAGTCGCTCTGCCAGCCCTCTTGTCAGCAGCCGCCAACCCTTTCTTCCGAAGGAATTCTTGCGCTTTCTCAATGTCACCCCCTGATTCTGCAAGTGCCTTTTTGCAGTCCATCATGCCTGCTCCAGTTGCCTCGCGCAATTGCTTGACAAGGGCTGGTGAAATAGTGGCTGCTCAAGTGCAGAAAAGACCATCAAATTAGAAATGAAAACTCATATTGAAGAATTTAGTTGCACTGTTAATTTACACCGCCTCAATATACAAATTTGAGAACTATGTTCCAAAATCCCATTGTAGAATAAACGACAACTGATAGAAATCAAAACTTGAACCAAGCGACCACTTACATCAAGAAACATAGTAATTGGAGAATTGAACATAGTTATAGGAGTTTATATGCCATCAGGAAGTCAGTCTTGTTTATGTCTTAACATTACAAGGCATGTAACATCTTTTATTGTATACAATAGTTTGAGGAAAGTATGTAGTTGATATGACACAGAAAATGGTGATCAAAGAAAATTTTCACAAGTGTGGAAAAATACTTAAGCTGAAGAATACAGTAGTAACAGAGGTGGAATTGAATTATTTATGATCTTATAGAGCCAAAGAATAACAAATTAACATCCATGTTAACCCTTTTGGCTATAAGGGGCAGAGCTTTAAGAGTAGGGTAGGTGTTGAACCTTGGAGTTTACCGAAGTGTGAAATAATGGAGAAAAAAAATATTAACATGAGAAGTCTGCAACAGTGATTGGCAAAATCAGTTGTTAGAATAGTTTTCTAGCAATCTATTCTAGCATCCCCTATTCTAATTAGGCAGAGTTGCTTTTTCAAGAGGCTTTTGCAGACAAGGTTTGGTTTGTCAGATTATTGCAGGCCAAAGCCTTTAGGGATAATGTCACCGACTCGCTGATAAAATTACTACCAACCTGTAGTGGTGCTTGCTTGTTCGACTCCAGCAGCAGCAACCTCTGCACCAGTTTTCTCACCCGAGGCTGCTGCAGCCTCAGCAACTGCAGCTGGTTCTTTCTCCACGCTATCATTGGTTTCATCCCCCCTACTTGCAGTTACAGGAACCTCTTCTACTGCTGAAGATTCTTCAGGCTCAGAAGGTTTATCCTCAGTTTCTGAAACTGAAGACACACTAGTGCTATCTGGGGTCCCATTGGAGGGCAGTTCAATAACAGTTGAAGGTGAACTTTCAGATTCTACAGTTTGGTCATCAGCAGTGTCTGCCACAAAAGTAGAATCCTCAATTTCCTCCTGAGGAGAGACCTCAGATACAGGGGCAGGAATATCAGTTGATACTTCTGACACAGATGCGGTCAATTGTTCACCACTTTCCTCATCTGCTGGAGCAGCTTCCTCAACAGTGGTGGTGGTAGCTTCTATCGAAGAGCTACCCTCCTCTTTGCCTTCAGTTTCAGTAGCAGACACTGAACTATCAGCCTCAACTGATTCGATCTTGCTCAGTTCACTCACGTCCGCTGAAGTTCGACTATCAGTCTCAGGTGATTCAGCCTTGCTTGCTTCGCTCTCTTTGTCCTGGCTTTCATCACTGCCCGCTTCAGCATCAAGCACGGTGCCTACTGCCGCTCCAGCAGCTGCTTGTACTTCCGGCACTTTTGTCTTTCCCCTCTGATCCAAGAATGCAGAGATCTCCTTATTCCTACGGAAAGCTAACTCAAACGCATTGGTCCCTCGGGACCATTCCCTCTTAAGCTCCATGTTTAGCATTTTCAAATCATCTTCGTCATCTTCCACCTCTTTCATCGTCAAAGTGACCTGACCTTGTGCTACATTCAATACTTTAACCCTTATCTGTTTACCAACTTCCATTGCAGATTGCCCAATAAGGGTAAACAAAGCCACTGCTTCCTCTTCTCTGGGAAGGAATCCTTCACTCCCATCAGACAGTGTAACAAATGTCCCTGATCTTGTTGTATTTTTCACAGTGCCATTCAGAGATTGCCCTGGTACATATTTTGACTCGCCTATTGCCTTGGCTTCCCGTCTTTCCTTTGTTTGCCTTGGTGAGCTTCTGGTTGGAATTGTGGTGGCACTCCGCCCACCGCTTGCAGCCTTAGGTGTTTCATTTGCCGGCTTGACATAATCACCACCTTCCCGCATTGTCAGAGAGATGCGCCCCGTTTCCTTATTAGCTTCAACTAATCTGACTGTCACCTCTTGTCCAACAGTGAAGAGGGAAGATATATCTTTTACAAACCCATCACTTACTCGGGAGATATGAACAAGGCCTTCCGTGAATGCTCCAATGTCAACAAAAACGCCAAATGGCTTGATAGACCTAACTTTCCCAGTAAAAGATGCACCAGGAACTAGATCATCATCAGTCAGTGGAGGCATCTCACTCTTCCGTATGTTGCGTCCTAATTTGGGAGCGGAAGAAGCTTGGTCCGTGCTAGCCTCAGCCTGCTCACTGGCTTCAGCACTGCCAGGTGCAGCCTCAGAGTTCTCATTGGAGGTTTCTCCTGCGGGAGACGGATTTTGGTCCTCAACTGTGACATCAGTCCCAACAGTTGCTGCGGATAAGGTTCTTGACCTCTGGGAAGAGGACCAGCTTCTTCTTTTGTAAACACTGATCAAGTGAAATGCTGTTTGTGGCTGCAGAAGTCGTCGGGGTGATGGTGATGCTACTCTTGAATACCCTGTTGAACCATGGAATCTTCTTATTTGGATTTCTCGGCTGGTCCTGAAACTGCCAAGGTGAAATAGGCTAATATTGCCAACAGAACAATGGATCACTGGCGTCATTTTGAATCAAGGGAATGAGGAATCCAGCAACTATATCAGAATCTTGATTCCTTCAGAACCCTGCGCAAGAGTAGATAGATCTTTTAGACAAAAAGCAAGGACGTCTGAATACCAATGAATTTGATGAACAAAGAACATGTGTCGTAGATAGCTAGGACATGCGAAGTAGAGCGAATTCCAAAAGGCTAAATCAGAACTGGAAAGTCAATATTCAGGACTGAGAATTAAAGAAACACTTTAAGCATAAGACATCATGACAGTTTAGTCCACTGCAAAAGAGTATCCAGGCAAAGTATCTTGAATCGTTACCAAACAAGAAGGCTGTAATGCTCTATTTTCATGCCTATATTGAACTACTTATGTTTATCTGGGCAAGGTGAAACTGAAGTTTATCTACAACTTCACCCTATAAATTTCGATGGCACGTCACTTTTACCTTATAGCCTACTAAATGCATGCTGGAAATTGTCAACATGGGTATAACGCGCCATTCGAGTCAAAAGAAACTGAAAATTGCATAGAGTGTTTTCATAGGCCAAGCATGAATCGTCACAATTGAACAAACGCAGATAAACAACGTATGTGTTTTCTGTTCCAACTCGAACACTGGACAACAACAGAACTAGAAAATGAAATGTATGTGTTTCTTTGGAGTGGGATTGTCCTACATAACCTTCTACTTAAAAATCGACTTTCAACTGCCTTGACCATCATTGTAATTAGAAATTTGACCTCCAACTAACTTAATATTCAGAGGGGAGGGAAATAAAGTAAAATAAAATAGGGCAGCTATCAACTGACCTTCAGAACTCTTGCAGTAAAATTAAGAATTCCATAAGAATACAATGGATCTATTAACTGTTCACCGATTACAGCGTACAGCAAACGGTACAGAGCAGTACAAATTTGTGTGTGAAACTGGCATCGCTCAAAATTGCACCCAAAACATGGAATTTCCCCCCTTAAGCTCGAATCCACTATCGGCGACAAGAATCAAATAATCTGTGGCGTGGCACCACTGTAGCTGCAGTGCAGAAAGATTCGAGCGCTACAGCAAGAGCCCAGCATAGAAACACCGTATAGGAGATACCGCCAAAGGCTCCGGCCGGTTAGGGGGAGGGAAGAAGAAAAGACCATGAGAGCAAAATACACACACAACTGGAGTGGGTACCAATACCAGGCTACCAGCACCACGGAATGATGGAAGGAAAGAACCTCGGGGATGCTACCATTGCTAAGCCCGCAGGAAGGAGGAGGAGAAGGCGCGTCACCTTGCCACAGCATCCGTGGCGGTTGTGCTATCCCCGCGCGTCGCCGTCGCCGAGGAGGGAGAGGGAGAGGCGAAGAGGAGAGCGGGAGAGGATTAGCTCACTGGCTATCTTATATAGCCTTATCTCGAACTGGGCGGGGCCGGCAGGAGAGGCGCCGGAGCAGCGCAGGACGACGGGTGGGAATGGGATTCAGCGGGCCGGGTTGCGAGCGGCGGCTCGTGTCGTGTCCCAACGCCGACCTTTTTATTTTTATATTTTTTAAACCAAAAAACGCATGAGCCAGCGTGGTGAAAACGAAAATAGGGAGGAAAAACCACCGCTGAAGCAGACGATTTTTTTTACTGCAAATTACTCTGGGAGTTCATTTAGAAATATCCGTACAACTCACAGATGCGCACACACTTACATCATCATACGCACTCACACAATACTCGTTGAAGATCGGAGATACAAAGTTTAAAGATTGACGAAATCACCACAAATGTCTCGCTGTCAACTGGAATATCGTCCACCACTGAAAAAAATTCCATACTGAAAGAAGATTTCGCCTTGCTGAGATACATAAGGAGCAAACCTAAGATTTGATCTCTGACAGGGACGGAACCAAGATTTGATCACACTCCCAGACTGAACTTTAACAGCCTAGAACTAATGTCAAAATTTCACCTCAAGTTGGAATTTTACTACTGTTGAAATTCCTACACCCCAGGACCCGGGTTTAATCTCACCTTACCATGGACTTGGTTGCCGCCCATGATCTCTGATAATATCACACCCGATTTTAAGATCAAATCGAATGTAAACTACATGTATGTCAGGATCAAGTTACATACACATAGTGATATCATAAGTGAGTAACAGACACAATATCTATTATTACAATGTTACTTTATTACATCAATGACCCAATGGTCTAAAAGAAAAGCACATAGTAGCGGAAATAATCTCAGTGCGACACTCAGCTCCACAAGCAATCGACTGAAAAGTTGCCCGTTTAGAACTCAGCTTCATCTTCCGGGAAATCCTTGTAGTCTTCGCCTTCTAATTGATGGCCGAAAGGGTATGGGCTATTCTAATATGGACCGTGAGTCTCGGACTCGACGACGCAGAGAGATCGACGACCGGAGAAGAGAAAGTCGTGGCGGCGCCGTGGGACTCATGGCGACGACGGTGAGCGGCGGAACACAACAATGAGCGCACTGGGAACACAATGGGTGGCTTACCTAGGGTAGGGTGGCACGGGAAGAGGGCCAACGACGGTCAGGTGCGCCGGAGGGCTCAGGATCTTGTCGGTGGCAATGCTTCGGTGGTCGTCGATGAAGTGAGATCAGGAGAGGCTTCAGCGGAGGCAGGCGGTTCCGATGGTGATCTAGGCCGAGGCTGGGTGGCCCTGGAACGGCTCGGCGACGAGCTCGACAGAAATGATGGCAATGGCGGCTCGGTGACTTTGGATCTTGGTGATTCTGCGCTGGATGCGACGGGTTTGGGATGGGAGAGAACGAGGGACCTTGGGAGAACATATATAGGTGGGAGAGAGGGCTCGGGGAGGGTCAGGACTCCAAGGCGGTGGCGTTTTCCCGTTCGGACTCGGCGTGGTAGCAAAGTCAAGTCAGAGACAATGAGTCTGACGCATGAGGTCAACCTGGCAACGGCTCGATGAGAAGGTGGGCTGGCGCGGGGCTTCTTCGGTGGAGCGCGGGCACAGACGGCTCAGCTGGGCTGGGCGAGCGGGTGTGGCCCAAGCGGGAGTGCAGCAAAGGGGAGGGCTAGTTGCAGGTTTGGGCCGAAGGTAGGTCGGGAGGAGAGAAGGAAGGAGAGGGCGGCCCGGTTGAGGTTTTAATCTTTTCCTTTTTCATTCCTAATTCAAATAATTTTGAATTCAAACAAAGCACTCAAATTCAAATCAAAAGCCACCAACAAAAACCAAATAAAAAGAGAGGAAGACCTACATGCCTAACTCAGCATGAATGCACTAGAACCAAATATAGCCTATGCCAAATTTGAATTTTCTTTTTATAAAATAGCATTTAGCCTTTCAAATGGTTTAAGCTCAATTTAAAATCTAGCAAATTTTATAAATTAACAAAATTGAAAATTATGGTGTTACAGACGGATTGCAAAATCCCGAAACCAAAACCAAACCAACCAAAGCCAAACCAAAAGCCCAAACAGTCTCCCCCTTGTTGACAATGGATTGATCAACAATTCACAACACACACACACACAATGAGCATTATAAATCATCCACATATGAAGCAAAACTCGACCAAGCCATGCTATCAAAAATAATTGCACCAACCCGTATACATATGTAAAAATATAATGTAAGCACAACTTATCAAGTACACTTAGCAGTTTATTTGCAAGGCATGGTCTTCCAAACTCAACTATTTTAATCTTAGAAAACATGGAAACTTTAACACTTCATTGTGATTGAAGAAACTGATTCATTGCTTGGAAACAAATTTATTTGCAAGAAATTACATACACCATTAGCCTTACTTTTAAACTATGCCAAGTCTATGTCAAAACGACAATTATAAGTTTAAGATCAATGGTTTCGGTAATACACGACTTCTTTCAATTTTATATCAAAATGCAATGATAAGCAGCATTTAAAAAAGAAGTGTGATAATGCATATTTCCTTGATCAAGTGCGGCAATGCATATTTCCTTGATCTTTCGCCTATCAATATTTTTCAACATTGAGCACATAATTTTGATAATTCACTTTCAGCTCCTTTTAGAGAAGATCAAAGCAGTCAAGAAAGTTTGACCATGACAAGATTTAATTCAAGTTTTTATTTCGATTAAAGAAGTCATGACTCAAACTACACAACTACATGTATAGATATGAAAGTGCAACAATCTTGTAGAATAAATATAGCTTCAAATGCCATACACGTAAAAAGTACAATGCTCGTTACACAATTTTTTTAATTTTATTAGAAATCAAGAACTCCCCCTCACACAATGTCATAGGGATGACACACTTTAAGCTCTCCTCTCAGAAAAACAAACCTAGTTATATCTAGAGGTTTGATGAAGATATCTATAAGCTGGTGATGGGTATCTATGTAACGCAGGTCAATGTCTGATTTCTCATTGTGGTCTCATAGAAAATGAAATCTCACATCTATGTGTTTGGTTCTGAAGTGCTGGACTGGGTTATTGACTAAGCTTATGGTACTAGTATTATCACACAAAAGTGACACACTCTTGACATCTAACCCAAAATCTCTCAAAGTGACAACCATCCACAAGAAATAAGAACAATAGCTAGCGGCAACAACATATTCAGTTTTAGCAGTGGACTAAGCAACACTATACTGCTTGCAAGAAGACCAACAAATTAGAGAGGTACTAAAGAAATGACAAGTATCTGAGATGCTCTTTCTATCAATTCTACAACCAGCAAAGCCTGCATCCAAAAAACCTCGAAGAGAGAGCGAAGAAGATGCAAAAAACCAAAAACCATATTTAAGGGTATACTTGAGATACCTTAAGATGCACTTCACCGCATGTCGATGAGATGTCCTTGGTGATGCTTGGAATTGAGCACACAGGCAGACGGTGAAGTGAATGTCAGGTTTTGTCACTGTTAGGTACAAGAGGGAGCTAATCATGCTCCTGTACTCCTGCTGGTCTACTACCTCACCATCTTCATCCGAATTAAGCGAGGTCAAGGTGGCTATCAGTGTCATCAAAGGCTTCGCATTGCTCATGTCAAACTTATTCAGCAGATCCTTTATGTACTTCATCTGGTGAACGAATGTACCTTGCTTGTATTGCTTGATTTAAATCTCAAGGAAGAAGTTGAGCTCGTCCATCATCGACATCTCGAATTTCCTGCTCATAGTTTCTGCAAACTTGGCTACAAGAGCATGAGAAGCCACAAACAATGATATCATCCACGTATATCTGAACATGTAGAAAGTCATTGACATGCTTGAAGGTAAATAAGGTTTTATCCACCGACCCCATCACATACACATGCTCTAACAAGAATGTCTTACGCATATACAAAGCCTTCTGAAGCTTGTATGCTCTATGTGGGTATTTGAGATTCTCAAAATCAAGGGTTGCTTGATATAGACCTCTTCCTCTATAAAACTCATTCACTTTTGACATCCCTTTGATACAACATGAAACCCTTGGATGTCAAAAATACAAGGAAGATCCTAATGACTTCTAATTTAGCTGCTAGTGCAAATGTCTCTCCAAGTCTATCCCATCTATCTGTGTGAAACCCTGGGCTACAAGTCGAGCTTTGTTTCTTACAACAGACCCATCCTCCCCTTGCTTGTTCTTAAAAACACATTTGGGCCTATGGTATGGATATTTGGGGATGGTTCTATAAAGACCCAAACTTGATTTCTTTCAAAATTCTCAAGTTCTTCAGTTCTTCATGCATGGCATTGATCCAAATTTTATCAAAAAACGTGTGTCCAATATCATGGTGCTAAAAAAAAATCAACAAATGCAGAATCTATAAAATCATATTGAGCAGATTTAGATCTTGTTACACTTTCATTGAGATCACCGATCATCATCTATGGAGGATGTCTCTGCTGAATGTGTTTAGGGGCCTCATGCTGTGAGAATATCTCTCCCTCAAACACTGGTAGTGCAGAATCGAAAGCCGTTGAAGTGGAAGTAGAGACTGCAAGACCCTTTATTGGTGTCGAAGAGGCAGGAGCCAGTTCAGAAGCAGGTGTAATAGCAGAAAAAAGTGGATCATCCTCATCATCACTGAGAGCTGGAAGGTTGTCATCTACAAAGATACTTTCACTTATCTCTTGATCATTTGCACACTCAAGAACAGAGCTAGCATAAGGGGTTGATTTATCAAAGGTCACATCACATGACTCCATGATAGTGTTAGTGTCAAGATTATAAACCCTGTAAGCGTGACCATGAACATGAAAATCCTATCAGAAGAACATGACTCGAACTTATCAAGATTATGACACTTTAGGATTAAACAACGACAGCCAAATACACTCAAGTGTGAAACTTTTGGCTTCCTCCCAAAACGCAACTTATAAGAAGTCACATTCAAAATTGAGCGCAAGAAAATCCGATTTGAGATAACAAGCTGTGCTAATCGCCTCTACCTAGAACCTCATAGGAGTCCTATGCTGATTAAGCATCGTTCTAGCCATCTCAACCAAATCTTGGTTTTTTCTTTCAACTAGGCCATTCTATTGAGGAAAATATGGGGCAAAATATTGATGCTCAATACCATGTTCAAGATAGAAAGCATCAAAAATAGAGTTTTTGAACTCAGTTCCATTATCACTATAGATAGCTCTCAATGCATCAATAAGTTTTTTAACCAATCTTAAAGCTAAGCTTCGAAAGTGTGAATACACATAATCCTTGCTTGCAAGAAATAACATCAAAAAATAGCGAGAGTAGTCATCAACAATGACAAGAACATACCATTTTCCACTCGCCGAACGAACTCAGGATGAACCAACAGTATCCATATGATATCGATCGCCCTTTTATAATGACCATGCATTCCTCACTCTCCTGTTGGGCAATAATCACCCCGCCCCTTTTCCATCCCTTTAAGAGTCTCGCCCTTCTAGCAGGCGATCCATTTTTTAAACCCAATGAAAACACGATTCCCTCTTCTTGCTCACTGAGAGGAAGATTTTTATAGATCTCACCTCTCAACAAGCGATCTATTTCTTAGCCTCGATGGCTGACGTGTAAGCCACGATGGAAGCCCAAGTGTCCTTTCCTCGCCTGCTGGTTAGGCGATGATATTGATCGCCTTTCAGGGCAAGATTTGTTTGATTTTAACTGGGGCACTGGAACCCAACCCTTAGTTTGGTTTGCAATCACAGAGGATCGTAGGACCTGAACAAAACACCTTCCACGTCATGTGTTTCGTGGTCACATGGAACAAAACCCTGTAGTCGAATTGAATCGAAGCCTACATTCTGTCACAAACTCAGCATTTCGTCTTGTCGTGTCGTCACTGAGATTGATCAGCAACAGCAACAACCAGGCCGAGCAGATTCGTCCACAGCCTCCTTTTCTCCGGCCTGCAGGTTCTCTCCAGCACGTCCTCCAGCCTCCCCATGGAAATGGAACTCAGCCTCTCTTCCAACTTCCCTTTTACAGCCGGGGCTTGCTGCATTCAACAAAACACACAACAATTTCCCTTTTTTAATTAAAATTAGGTATTAGGATTCGACAGATCTTCTCCCCCAATTTCTGTCGACAAATAACTAGCATTTTTCTTAAAATTAAACCCTTCATAGCACAAGTATCTATTATTTCACATGCACGATTACTACTCCACTATGCAAGCTGGGTAAAAGGGGCGGTGCTTGCCTTTGATATCCACAGAATGTAGAGTGCTGCAAGCTCCGCTTGGGCACATGAATCCTCAAACTCATCCGCAGGGGCGTTCAGGCACTCTGACAGCAGGTGTATCTCCTGGGCGACGAACACATCCACAAGGGATGTCGATGGGGGGCAGGTTTCCTCAACGGTGATCAACTGCTCTATCCACCATCGTGAGAGGAACCGACGGTGGGTCCACAATGACTGCAGAAACACAACTAACATAAGCAAACCCTCTTCGCCAATCTTAATCACCAGCAGCGGGCAAATATCACACCTCTCTCCCTTGGTAGAGTCTGATCAACATCTCATCCCACCTCAGCTCCTCCTGTCGAATCTCATACACAATTAACCTCCTACCTAGAGAAAACTAATGTTGTAAAGCAAAATGAAATGCACACATGCTCGTGTTTTCTGCTTTGTATAAATGCATAATGAAAAGTGAGGATACGATGACCCAAGTGAATATAAGTAGCTATAGCAAACAAAGTAATTAACTCTTGATAAAATGCATCGGTTCCTTCAAAAAATATGAATCATACCTTCCACTGTAGGTGAGTTTCTGACTCCCAACTAAGGGAATCCTCTCCATTCTCTGGGTGACTGTCTCGTAGCGCAAGCAGCAGGGACTGTAAACATGCAACAACAAGGCATATTTACATCAATGCACTTGAATAAGCATATGCTATTAATCAGAATGATTAGCAAACAGGATACATGTGCTTATATAGGATATTGTAAGGTGTGCATTAAAAAGCTCTGCAAATTGGTATGCAAATGTATTCGGTAGGCTTTCAGCCACAAGGTGATACGAAAACCATCAAGTAAGAAGTCCCTAACCCTGCGGTAGTGAAAGCAGCAGTTGTCAGCGACATGCAGCTCACTCCATCTTGTTGACTTCTTCAGCTCATCCAGCACCTTCAGGAAACATAAATTAGATGCTCTTCATGGTAATTGACAAAAAGACACTCGGTAGGAAGCCCAGATGCAAGATTAAGAATGAGACAATGAATTTTAAGCAGTTTGACTTATTTATCCTCACCTGTTTTCTTTTCATGTGAGGAATAAGCCAGCATCGATGCCTCCATGCACGGTAGTTCATTTTCGACTTCTGCACAAGATGTAAAATTATCTTGTTGCATACTGTCTGGCTACTCGTGTAGAAGTTTAATAACCAGTTGCATAAGAAATGCATGAAAACTTATAGAATGATGAGCTTAGACAAGTTGATGGGAAAGTTGATGTCAGCAGTTAGAAACAGCAAGTTTTCATGAGTTATAACCTCTGCTATCTCTTTCACCAGTACAGATTCCTTCTCTATAAGCTCCGACATATCCTGATGTTGTTCTGCAACCTTTTTTAACACCCATCTCCTGCAGCAGACAATTATTTTAATCTCTATGTGTTGAGTTATATGTGTTAGTAAATAAATAAATATTGAGGGACTAAAATGTAAAACCAATTATATAAAGAAGAAGAGGGGCACCAGGTCGATGATGAAGGTCCCAAAATTTCCCGATTTCCTTCTCTTTGAGCCCTAGCTTTTCTACTCAAAATCCCTCCGAAATTCAACACTATGTTGTTTTCGTATTAACAAAATTAGCATAATATTTGGTGCCAAACGAAATCCAGCTCCAAACAGGAATATTTTCAGGTCTTTCCCAGATCTTTAGATTATAATGATGGCACCATTTACTAGATTCCATACTTCTTTGACAACCAAGATTTTTTTGCTGAAGCTTTGACAACAAGATAATGGGATAGCTCTATCAAAGAAAACAAAAGCTAACAGGTATAGCCATTTTATACCAACAGGGAAGGCCATCGAACCGTCAAAATTCACTAGAAGAATGATGGATTTCCAGTGTCACAAAATTTTAGGCGAAAGGGTTATCTATCCTACCTGTCTCTTGTGGCCATTATCTTCTTCTTTAAAAACAAAAAAGGAGTTACACAGGCTCTGATTGAACACTTTGACAAGGGCAAGATGAGGTGTACCTATGGCTCCATGTGCTTTCATTCTTTGGCGAGTATGAAAGGATCAAGACACACAATTGTAGCTCGTCCTTGAGCATTGTGAAATCATAATTCAGTGATAGCACCATCTTCCTGCAAGAAAGAAAAGAGCCATAAGAAAACCATGAGGAATTATCGCTTCCCTCTGGTGCATGGAGCTTGTTGTCACATCAATGAAAGGTGGGATGTTTTAGATGTGAAAAATTCAATCTCTTTAGCCATACAGTGATAGCATTACCTGGAGTTCCATGCGGTAAGCAAGTCAGGGCAAAGTATGAGTAGTGCCTTGCTGTGCCTCATGAGATTGGTCGTTGACAGTGGAGCGTCGTGGGCTGTTCTTGCACTGGTGTACGCATCGTGCGCAGCACGGTAGAGCTTGGGTAGGATCTCTGAGGAGATGGCAAGCTTGTGGTCTCTGCACCAGAAGTATCTCTGATGGAATTCTGGAGCTTGGAACGCCGAATTGCCATTTTGGGTGACGTCTAGTGAGCAGAACTGCGTCGGATGCAAGAATCCCACCTCATCACTATGAATATGTTTTGAAGGAAATCATCAGGACAGGACACTTGAGGGACCAAACTGGAGAGTGAGTTGCATGGACTCAAGTCAAGTAAGGGTCTGGTTGGGGGAAAACAGGGCCTGAAGTTGCACTGTGGTACACTGAATCAAGAAGAAACAGGGAACAGGGAGAAAGGGCCTGGGTAATCCCCATAAACGGACATACATGAGGGGGTCGTCGTGGAGGATTCGCTCAAAGTGGTGCAGGAGATTTTTGCCGAGCAGCCCCGCTTGCTCCGATGTAACTATCGATTCATCTTCTTCGTGTTGCTCCATCGAGTTTCTCACTTCCCCTGCAAACAGTGGCGGACCCAAGAATGAAGCAACGGGGGTGCTAATTACTACATACTAAAAATTTTGAGTTACTAAACTTTTCCGGACATCTTTTGAAAAATCTCTCCTCTCTAAATCTCTACAGCATCGCCAAATATCCGATTAAACAAATTATCAGATTAGATTAGATCGAACAACAAGAAGAGATGGGGGGAGAGATTTTTACAATCCCACAAAGGTCTGAACCTCGCTGCAACCAGCGGCCTGGAAATCTGCTATTGAACCTCGCTGCAATCTGCTATCGAACACTTGGAGCGACGTTATTTTTCTGTAGCCGGATAATCTGTTTAGTTTAGATTAACCAGCATCAGTATCACTTCCTTAAGCGCAAGGATAAATACGTTGGAGCTTACCGACTTGCCTTCAGTTCGTGCCGTCACGGTCCGGCGTCGGGGTGGAGCCGCCAGGCGCCGAGGCCGGAGGGAAGCCAAGGTGCAGTGCAGCCTGCAGGGGAGGCAGACGGGCGACGGGATCTGGAGAAAGGCGTCGCCTGTCAGCTCGAAGGGGCGGAGAAAGGGCCGCCGAGGGAGCAGGCGAGCAGCTGAGCAGGGAGGTCGCCAGGGAGACGAAGGCCGAGCAGGTAGATCGGCCTGAGAGATGTTGGAGTATTGGACTGAGACGACAGGCCCAGGCCCAGCTGTAAGGGCAGGGGCAGGGGAGGTGTGGTGCATCACTCCCAGCCGCAT
Source organism: Phragmites australis (assembly GCF_958298935.1). NCBI lineage: Eukaryota > Viridiplantae > Streptophyta > Magnoliopsida > Poales > Poaceae > Phragmites > Phragmites australis. The sequence continues at coordinate 18,521,599 of NC_084942.1, read as the reverse complement.
CCCCAGCCCCAGCCCCAGCCAAGAGGAGAGAGGAGAGGAGAGCCGGAGGGGGAGGAGGAAGCCCATGGGGGTCTCTGATTTGAACACGGCGGTGGCGGCGGCGGCGGCGGCGGAGGCGTTGAGGGTGAGCGATGAGGATTGCGCGCGGGTGGACGCGCTGGACCGAGCTGCGCGGCGGCACCAAGGGGAAGGGGACGGCGGCCACCGCCTCAGCTTCTTCGAGGCGTTCGCGCAGCAGGGGATCCGCGTGGAGGCCATCCACCCAGGCCGCATCCTCTGCTCCTTCACCGTCCCCACACGACTCACCACCAACAACAACAACCACCACCACCTGGCCCCGGGCGCCGTGGTGGCCCTGGTGGACGAGATGGGCTCCGCCGCCATCGTCGCCGATGGGCACCACATCAAGGTCTCCGTCGACATGTCCGTCTCCTTCGTTAACCTCGCCGCCGCCGCGCCCGGAGACACCCTCCGCATCACCGCCAGGACGCTGGGGCACAAGGGATACTACTCCGGCACGCACGTCCTCATCGCCAACGCCGCCACTGGGGAGGTGGTGGCCGAGGGAAGGCACTCCCTCTTCGGCAAGATGAAGGTGAAACCAGCACCGCCCAGCACCATCATCAAGAGCAACATCTGAATCTGAATTACTGGTTCACTTCTACTGCTGTCTAGATTTGGTGTATGCTAGCTTTACTGCTTGCTTGCTTCCTTCTTCACACACAAAAAATATATATATACATATAAAATAAAAAATAAAAAATAAAAAGTCATGCTAGGGAGACGACAGAAAAACATTACTCGATTGGAAACATCCAACAAAGTTAGAGCTACTGCAGCTCAAGTTCCTCCATTCACCAGACGTTGTGTGAAACACAATGACATATATATGTTCACTACTTTTGAATTTATTCAAGGGTCATGCAAATGCCAGCTGTTTGTTTATTATCGTTATCTCACAATTGGAATTGGATGTCAGATTTCTCCTTGTTCTTTCCCCAATTCACACGGGGGAGAGTGTCATTCTTTTCTTTCCCCAATTCACGCGCCATCGACTGCGAAAGCTTTATCTTCAGCTTGTCGGTTTTCTCACAAACAGCTTCTGGACATGTCCAAGTTAACAAACAAAGTGTTTATATTTATGGAGCATGCTCATGTAACAGAACAAAAGTAAATTCAGTTTGGATTACCTGCTCCAACGTTAAGAACATAATCACATTCCATGATCCCAGTCTAGCAAAGTTTGGGAGGAAGCCTGATGAACATAATGCCAGAGGTCCCTGCAGAGTAAACTCCTATTAGCTACCGCCTACGTGCTTGGAGTTCATTTTACATTAACCAGGTATGAAACAGTTGCTACAGCACTAGCTGATTTTTTAGTTCACAGTTGTTACGATTTAAATTGACAAATCGCATCTTAAAATACGTTTTAGCAATTCTGAAAGGTATATAACTGGTACAACGGGAAGAGACTTCGTAACATATATTGCATTTATGAAATCTTCATTTATATGATGTCTATAACCCCTATGCCATCAAAACTTTAACCTCTATGGCATTGGTGATGTAACACTCCTAGCATCAATTCTTAAAACACTATTGTTTAATCCTCCCACTCCTGTATGGCTATATACATATAGGAGCTTGCATGTATCGGGAATATGATAATAAAAATATATGATTTTATCTTTCACTCTTTTTTTCTCTACATTCTTGTATACCAATTTTCGATAGTCAATAAGTAGTTAGTATATGACATGTTATCTGCACGACTGTCTCCATAAACTATTGTTAATTACATTTCTTTAAAGATACTTTGCTTATCGTCGTATCATTTTTCACAGTAAGATATTATTTCTAGTCTATTTAATTTATATATTGTCTCTGTTCTATATTTATGCTTTACATTCGTATATTGTAGTTTGCTATGTCGAATCTTGCCAAACTTGATTTCATGGTTTGAATATTACTGGCAAGAACTACTTACCTTGGGTGCTAAATGTTGAAGTTCACTTGAATGCCAATGGACTTGGTGAAACAATCAAAACAAAAAATAAAGCATTTGATCAAGACAAAGCTAATGCTATGATCTTTATTCGTCGCCACCTCCATGAAGGTTTAAAGGCTGAATACCTTACCGATAAAGATCCACTTGTTCTTTGAAACAAATTGAAAGAAATGTACGATCACCAGAAAACAATAATTCTCCTCAAAGCTCGTTATGACTGGTTGTACTTGAGGTTGCAAGATTATAATAATGTTTCTGAATATAATTCAGCCATGTTTAGAATCACTTCGCAATTGTTATTATATGGAGAAAAGGTTACTGATGAGGAAATGTTAGAGAAAACATACACTATATTTCATACTTCAAACGTGCTGCTTCAGCAGAAATATCATGAGAAAGGATTCAAGAAATACTCTGAACTTATTTCCTGTTTTCCATCTAAGAACTTTTGGATGTGCAGTATATGTTCCAATTGCTCTACTGAAACGCACTAAGATGTGACCACAAAGAAGATTGGAAATATATGTTGGGTATGAGTCACCATCTATAATAAAGTATCTTGAACCATCAATAGGAGATGTATTTACTTCAAGATTTACTGATTGTCATTTAGTCAAATTTCCCAACAATAGGGGAGACAACAAGAGGCTGAATAAAGAAATAAGTTAGAATAAATTATCACTATCTCACTTTGATCCTCGTACAAAACAATGTGAGCAAGAAGTTCAAATGATAATTCATTTACAAAGTTTAGCGAATAATTTACCAGACGCTTTCACAGACTTGAAAAAGTGACAAAGTCACATATTCCAGCTACTAATGCTCCTGAAAAAATTAATATCCAAGACGGGCAACCGTCCTTAAGAAGATATGAGTTGAATTGAGATATTCAATATGCTAAGTTGGAAGAGCAAGATCAAGATAAGCTTAGTGAACAACTTGTATGCTAGATGCTTGCGGTTCGTAGCTTTGTGGTGAACTGGATAAAGATGGTGTGAAAAGAGAAGTCTTTCATATTTGGCGCATAGGAGGTAATCAAGTAAACTTCCAAAAGATCAAGAGAGGATTGAGATGGGAAGCAAGGATGAACATCGTCATCAAGCTCAAGTGAAGAGTTGATGATCAGCCTATGAGAAGCATCGCAACTTAGATGATGTGTTCGTCAAGTCCACCAGGAAGGCTCAAGGCAAAGTTATAATTAGAATAGGTTTTCTAGTTTTGCCGGTCTCAAGGAGTTTGATGAGAGACTAGGTTATAGGGTCGATAGTTGTACTATCAATAGGGGCTACTGAAAGCGTTGCTCGATTGTTGTGTCTAGTGCTCAAATCATGTGTTTAGTGCGAGATGGGTTTGTGTAAGAGTTCTCTTTTCGAGTTCGGGATATCTAAAAGGTGTTTTAGATTTAACCATTTATTATTGCCGATCTTAGTAGTGAAAAATGGTTGTGGCCATGTCTTAGTGGTGTTTGGCATGTTCCATGTGGTACCTAGTTTAATCTTAGGGGATTAAGCTTTGTACAATGGGTGAAAGTGTCTGAATCGGATTTCCAAGTGTTCCTAGTTTTGATCCAATATGGTTGAGATCATGAATTCAATAGGGATGTGTAGCCCTCTGAATAAGCTTTGCATGGAGTCCAAAATCACTGAAATCGAACTTCGGAGTCAAAAGTTATCACTGTTTTCTCAAAGGGTCAGATGTGCTGTTTCGGAAGTTCCGACGTGTTGGAAGTTTCGATCTAAGTTCCGATGGGTAGATCGGAAGTTTCGATGTGTTGGAACATCCGATTTTCAGAATCTTGAGGTTATCGGGTTCCTGTTTTTGATTTAATTGGAAGTTTTGATTCAAGTATCAGAAGTTTTGATGTGTGGTTTTTAGCTTATTCGGGAGTGAGTTTTGCCTGAATTCGACCGTTGGGATTCATGGGATCGAAAGTTTCAATCTGGAGATAGGAAGTTTCGATCAGTGCAGAATCTGTTCAACGATTAGTTTCTCCGAATGTGGTATAAATACCCCTTTGCCTCCTTGCGTGTGGGTAGAGCTTTGGAGGTGTTTTGGCTGCCTTTGTGGTGCTTGTGAGTGGTGTTAGACCAAGGTGTTCCATCTTTGAGTTCTCTTCTTTCTATCAAGAATTTGTGAGATTCAAGCCTTTGTGGCTTAGCGAGGATAGAGTGAGGTGTGTAAGGTGTGTGGAGTTTGGATAGCTCGCACATGTCGTATTAATTGCATGTGTTTGAGCACACAGTGTTTATCGTACGCAAGTTCGGGAGTTTGTTACTCTTGCAGACCATCATATCCTAGACGGCTCAATGGTGGATTGCCAACGATCTCCTCAAGTGAAGATTGTGAGGAGGTCCGAAAGTGGTAGAGGAACTCACCATCTTCGGAGTGGAGAACGAGTTAGCCATAGTGGAGGCGAAGAGTGTATGTGTGCAACCTCATGAGGAAATGGTTGAAAAATATCCGACTCAAGTGTGATCGAGCTTCCTCAATGGAGATATAGGATATCGGTGGATATCCGAACTTCGGTAATAAATTATTTGTCTCTGTATTTTCTTACTCTTATGTATTACTTTGATATCCATACTTGTATACTTATATATATATGTATATTGAGTTAATTTTGTGAGTTTAGATAGAGTTGTTTTTACATATATATCGAAACATCTAAAGTCAGTTTGGAATATCTGATGGCCAATTCGGAATATTCGATGAACAGTAATTTCATTACATCCGTTTAGAGTTTTTTACATATCTTGCTAGATTTGAATAATCCTTGTCACTCTAAGATTGTAACTTTTATATTTGTTTAGAGTGATCGTGCACTATTTAAGTCTATCATATTTATGTTTTTTATTTATAAAAAATTCGTTAGTTTTATTTTTGTTGCTAGTTTAGGTTAAATTTCAAAAGGCGTAGTTTTGTAAAAACACCTATTATGCTTTCAGTCCCCAGCATGGTCTTAGCTGAGGTAGAACGACTTCAGCTGCAAGGTAAGGCAGGTACAATTCAATGGGTGGTTGGGTGCATACCAAATATTCGACGAAACGCAGCAGCAACAACAAGAGAGAGAGAGATGGATGTAGGTACGGGCTCGTATAGACCAATGCGGAGTCCGCCGTAGATGCACTGGCGGTGGAGTCCGGGGACGATGCCCTTCCAGAGCGCAGCGGCACCTTCCTCCCTGGCAATGGTAGCGGCGGTGCCGAGCAAACCGCAGTACTTGGGGAGGGCTGGTGCTGCATCCCCTCCAGCTCCAGTGGTGACGTTCTTCTGCAGCTAGAGCCTAACCTTGGTCGTGTCCAGCGGGATGGTGCATATATGCGAGAAGCGAGATGAGGTCCGTAACAGGAGAATCCAGTTCGATCCGATCCGATGGGAGATGAGTTGAGATTTGGTTGGTATGGGGCGAGAAGTAATGAATGAATCAAGGCGGGAGGGGGAGGTACCTCAACGACGCATGCGGCGATGGCGCTGGCCGTGAAGCGTCCGGAGAAGGAGATGTCGGGCTTAAAGGCGCTGTGGTCAGGCATGGTGACAGCTTGGCCTCTTGGCTTGGGGACCAAAGCAAAGCAAAGCAAAGGAAGCAAGCAGTCGGCGAAGGAGAGGAAGGCGGCGAGACTAGTTTTTTTTTTTTGGTAAGGCACGCAGCAGCTCCTCCCCTTGCGACGCGCAGAGAGGAGAGGAGATGGGAATACTCCTTGGCGCCGCGCTGCACCTCGCCGAGGAGACCAAATATTTACCATTATTCATCCACTAGTAAAAGTTGAAACATCATCCTCGGTTGTACCCTAGATAAAAAAAAAATTGACTGGACGGACCATTATTCATCCACTAGTAAATAATAATACTCCTCTGCTCTGAATTGCTGATTGATTGTGAGGAGCACAAGAACAAAAAACAAACAAAAAGAGCCTTTCTTATTGCGGCCCGGCCCAACTACTATTAGGACCCTAATCCTCCTTCCTTCCTTCCTTTCTCCCTCAACGAAGAAACAAACAAAGAAAGAAAGGCCCATGAGCCTTCCATTGCTGCTGCTGCTTCTTCTTCTTCTTCGATCTCCGTCCTGCAAGGAACCAGCGACAGACTCCCCTCCCCATCCAATCCACCCAGAGAGAGAGAGAGAGAGAGAGAGAGAGAGAGATGGTGGGCAAGGGAGAGACCGCGGTGCGCGACGACGACCAGGAGGAGACCACAGGAGGCGTGGTCAAGCTCATCAGCGCCGATGGCTTCGTGTTCGTCATCGACAAGAAGGCCGCCATGGTCTCCAACACCCTGCGCAACATGCTCACATCACCTGGTTCGTACCTTCCGTCGATTCATCCATCATTCCCCAAGTAAAAAACCAAACATCTCAAATCAATCCCACCCATCCATTCAATTCATTCAGGCGGCTTCTCCGAGACGCGCGAGGGCGAGGTGCGCTTCCCGGAGATCCCCACCCACATCCTCGAGAAGATCTGCCAGTACTTCTACTGGTCCCTGCACTACTCAAGGTTCCCTTCCTTCCTTCCTTCCTACCTACTGCTGCTTCCCCCTTCACCACATGTCCAATTACGTATTCACTTACTAGTTACTCCAATTTGCTTGGTCAATTCAATCCAATTTGCTTGCTTGCTGCTCATACCATCGCCATGCAAATCTCATGGTTTGCGTGCGTTGGTTCCTAGCGTAGTGGTATTCATATGAGGCCTAACAATTAATCAGTGAACCAGCCAGCCCCCAATCCCCATCAATTGTATTTATCAACCTCTGCCTCTGCCTGATCCTGGCCAACTGCTCGTTTTATGTATTTATCAACTATTCACTGTTCCAAATTGACCATTTTCTTAACAAACCTCTAATCTACCACTATATTATTTAGTATCTATGCTATGTTATTCTGTGTTTCAGTTCTCCCCTTTTTTTCTTAATGCATTGCTATGCTCTGCATTAGTTTTCCTAAACAAACTCTTAATCCCTAAATATCCAGAGTTAAAGGCTCTCCAGTGGAGTAGGTTCCTTTCTTATTGCTGCTCCCCATAGTTAGTTAGATTAGGGTAAAACAAAGCAACTTGTATCTAGTCTAGTGAAAACCAGCAACTTCGATCCCTTTATGGCTATCTTTCAGAAATCACAAGTTCTCCTTTGGCTGTTTGAGTTTGAGGCACCGTCCATCAAAACAATGACAAGATAAAACCTTACCATGCCTTCTAACATGCATCGCCCTTGTGCCTTTTGTTCAGTGGTCCAGAACACATGAAGCACAGGAATTTGGTATTTTATCTTCTAATTACAACACATAAACTTAATCTTCCTTTAGAATATTATTTCCAGTCTGCTAATGGTGCTCGAGGTGCTTAGTGTTTATGTGCACTCTACATTACTTAGTAGTTACTACTATAGGGTATGCAGCAGAGAGGGAAAACGGCAAGAACAGAGAGATTTCGGACGGGGAAACAGTGATTTCAGGCAAGAACCGAGAGAAGTTCAGAGAGGGAGTTCTGGAATCCTGTTACACTTCTTACCCTTCCACACGCCTACCTGGTTTATATACCACCGGTACAGCTGTCCTAACCCATGTCCAACTACTCAACCCACTCTGGACCACACACGCGCGGGTTGGGACGCCTCTGCCTTCTGATGCTCGCAGGTTCAGTTCCGTCAGGTTCTTCAGGTTCGTCAGGTTCAGGGTCTCTGCTGACGTGAACTAAGAATTTCCTCTCTTGTGTGATATCTTTTGCCCTGCTTTTTTACCTTTTTTACCTCGTTGCATTGGTGGGTTGCTGGTGACACATACAAATTTCACCTTATTTTCTGGTGGTAGTATTGATTTGGGATAAGTATTGAGCCTAATTGTATAGTTTGATGGCCGCAAGGTAAGAACTTAACTGTGTGTACCATCTTGAGTCCTAAGCCGCCCTTACTAGTACACTGGTTTTCCAATTGACTTGTCTATTCCTTTGCTTAGTGAAGAGATAAGACCCATTTGCGAGAGAATCCATTAAAGTCAGTCTGTCTTCTTAACGGATAGGTGATCCTGTGGCGGCATTACTGCATAACTCTTAGAATGTAATCTTGATGCTTCCTGCCTTATAGACCTCTTCACTCCAGAATTGGCAGGGTAATCTCAGTTGGGCTTAAGAAAAGGACAGTAGGACTGTGGGGACTAAATTACATGCATGCTCACCAAAACTTCAAGTGCATGTTGAGATGACTTGAAGGCACTATGTTGGTTCACAGGGTTCTTGGTTGACAGTGTCAGATGCGAAAAAGCTGTTCCGAGCACGCGCGACTTGGGAAGTCGCGGCCCGCTCAGACAGCGTCGCGCGCTCGTCCGTTCCCGAGTCGGATGTGCTGGTGTGAGCGAGCCGGCCCAGATGAGCCCGAAGGAGCGCGCGTGACGGCCCACCAGTGAGGCCCACATGTCCTAAGTTTGCAGTACAAGTTTTGTAGACAAGTTTTGTGGATAAGTTTTTTTGTTACAAGTTTTTGTGGACAAGTTTTTGTCACAAGCTTGTGGACAAGTTTTTCTGGACAAGTTTTGAGTTGAACTTTTTCTTAAAGGCCCAACAACGCCTGCGGGCCCAGCTCGAGCTCTCCGCGGGCACGTAGGCCTCTCGCCCCGCGGCCTGCTCCCCACGCGCCTGCCCGTCCCGACCGCCAGCCTCGTGCCTTTGTCGTTTTGCTGTTGGGCGCGGCGCGCATTCCGCTCCTGGCGCGAGCTGATTAGCCAGACCCGTGTCAGATGATTCGCAAGCCTGAACTTATTTCTCTGGAAAATCGGTGGGCGTACAATAGAACTGTTGAAGTAAATTCTTTGTTCAGATTCTGGCGCCCCACTTAGCAGTCCATGCTTTACTTTATGTTCCCTCCTATATTGAAATTGAAAACCAGAATCTTGCAAAGAAAGATGGATAACAATATGTTTTGCTGCCTTGCCTGTATGTCGTTTCCACGCCGCGGTTGCTTGTTTTGGTGACTGAAACATGGTTTGGTTTGGTGTTGCTTGTTTTGGTGACTGAAAACATGGTTTGGTTTGGTTGTGCAGTGGGAAGGAGACGGCGGAGTTTCCAATTGAACCTGAGATAACCCTGGAGTTGATGATGGCCGCGAACTACCTCGACACTTGAGGGGACTTACTGTTTGCAACGTTTTGTAATGGATCGATGGATGGATGGATGGATACCACTGAATCTCTCCCTCACTTGTTTACATCCACCGTTTGTTTATTTGTGTTGTGTTTAGCAGATCTGATCTGATCTGATCCGGTGTGGTGTAATGTAATGCAATACATGCATCAGAGGAGGCAGACAGACATCTAACGTGTGTGACTGTATTTTCTACAGTAACTAGTTGAGTGTCTGTGCGTTAAAAAAAAATAAAAAATCTACAAGATGACATCGAGCATATGTAAAAGCTAATCATTCCCATGATCAAACTAATCATTGCACTGTTGATCATTTTCGTAACAACCGAATTGACCAAAGCAATTACTAATTCGGCTTCTTCTTTATTTATTTTTTCCTTCCTTTCTTTTGATTAGCTATCAGTCGAATGCATCAACACATCTTTCCTCTCTTAACCAAACCAAGTAGCAACTAAATTAGCTAATCAAGATACTTAATCATGAGCTTGACCAATCACTAATCATACAATAAGCTAATGCATTTATTCGGTTAAACACTCAATTAACAACCGAATTAAAACCAATCAAAGTTCAACGATTCAAAGTTCAACGATTCGGCTAATAACATAATTAAGATTCCACAATGAAATGTCAATTTTTTGCTATCAACAGCGACGACGGCCAGATCTAAGGAAAATTGCTGGTAGAGCTCGATTTCTTGTGCTAAGCAGGGAGGCAGGGGCGGAGCCACCCTTAGGCCAGCCGGGGCTTCGGCCCCCCCTTGGCCCAAGAAATTTTTTGAAGACCTGGTAGCTCGCTAGCTATTGATGGCATTGATCGGCTGCGCTAGTGAGCTGGGAGCGGGAGAATGAGGAAGAGGGAGATAAGGCCCAGCGTAGAAGATGACGCGCTTGCCTGTATGCCCAATGCCTGGACGGCCTACACAGTTGCCTCTGCAGCCGCCTCGATTCCCAGGCTTCGATCACTACCTGGTTTCTTGGTCTTCTATGCCCGACCCCCCCTATAGTTTATTGCTGGCTTCACCACTGCAGGGAGGGGAAGGAGAATTGGGGCGAGTGTGGAGCAATGGGCCGGGTTAAGGAGAAGCATGTTGTGCTACTTATAGGTGCTACTAGTGTTGCAAAAAAAGTTTGGCACAGTGAAAGATCTCGGCCGGTGGTCGACAAATGTCAATCCCTAAATTTTCCCCCTTCTCTCTCTTCTTCCTCTCTCTTCCATCTCCTCCATCCCCTCCCCATGACCCGTCTGCCACCGCCACCTGCCGCGCCGCGCCGTGCCGCACCGGCAGTCCTCTCGCCCCGTGCTACCTCGCGCCCCGGGCCATCACCTCGCACCCCATGCAGTTGCCTCGCGCAGCCCCTCACGCCGTGCAGCCCGTCGCCGACCCCTATATAAGAGAGGAATAGTGCCTTCCTCCCCCACCTCACACCCACTCTCTCTCTCCCCGAACCCTCTGCCGCCTCCCTCTAAGCGTCGCCGAAGGTGAGCCCCTCCCTGGTCCCCTTCTCTCTCTCCCTCTCCCTCCTTTCCCTCCCCTGTAGACGTACCTGGGCCACCCTCCCGTCGCCGGGCCGTGGCCGTCCTCCCCACTGTCGGCCACCGCCGCTTCTCCGCGCCGGTCGAAGCCGTTTCCTCGGCCCACCGCCGCCCTCCGCCAGCGCTCCACCGTCGGTTCATCCAGAATGAGGAGGTTGGAAGGTCTGGGTCAAAGAGAGGACGACCCTACCCTAGTCGCCATAGTGAAGTACCTTCTTGCCCTGGACCAGCTATATGAGAGTCACCGCTTCGAGTGGAGAGCAAGTGTTCAGAGGGCGGAACACTCAGAGACCCGAGAAAGAGCTCTGTGGAGGCAGCTGCAACAAGTCCGAGAGCAAGCTGCAGCTGCAGAGAAGCGTGCCGAAGACGTCACCAATGCACTAATGGAGACCTCAGAATACTACGTCAAGGAGCTTAACAAGGCCTACTTGACTTGCCACAGGACACACGGAGGACCCCACCGCAAGCTCACCGCAAGGAAAAGGACCTTCCACTTGCCTCCCATTGACAACGTTCAGCGTTTGGAGTTACCATAAGTTCCTCTCCTCCCCCCAGGAGTCGCCAGCGCAATCGCATCTGGCAGAGTTGTACCAGCACCGGTCGCAGTGCCGCCACCACCTCCACCAGCTCCCGGAGCAGAGCAAGAAGACCAGATGTACGAAGATAACTCCGAAGAAGAAGAAGAAGAAGAAGAAGAAGAAGAAGAAGAAGAAGAAGAAGAACCCGTCGAGCGCGAGTTTGTGTACGACGATGACTCGGAGGATAGTCAGGAGTCTGTGGGAGAGAACATCATTGACTTGGATGGTTATGAGGAGAACATGGCTAGGACCTTTGATCAGATGCATGACCTTGAACTAGCTAGCCATGACGACATCGACCTCGCTGCAGAGTGGAGTGCAGCCCACCCCTGAAGACCCTCTTCACCATCAGCAACGGCACAATTCAGGAGCGCCGTCAAGACCAATGTACCACTTGCCGACCGCGTGTTGGTTATTCCAGTAGTGTGTCTGGTGATGTAACCCTCTGTATCGTGTTGTAGTAGCGTGATCTGTGTCTGTAGCAGTTCTGTGTTGCTTGGAGCCCTAAGCTCCAATGCCCGTGTTTGTACTGAATCTTGTGTGATGTGATGCTATGTGATTGATGTTCATGCTGATGCTATGTGCCTTAGTCAATCAAGTGCTCTTAGAAGAATCCTAGTAACCTAATGCTCAGTTATCCCCTCCGGAGTCTTACCTTATCTCCTACCTTCAAAGCAGATACCGCCTAAGAGGCCAACCCGGATCCAGCCACGCCAAGAGCGTCAAGCTCAAGCAGGATACGAGGCCGCTAGTGAAACTTAAGTGGGACGACAACCCAGAGGAAAGACCGCGAACCAGAGATGGAAACCAAAACCGAGGTGGATGGGTTGGGCAAGCCCCACTGCTTCCCCAAGCCCAAAGAGTAGTCATGGAAGAGCTAGACCATGACTAAGAAGTAAACCAAGGGCAAGAAGGTTATGACCAGAATAACCAACTAAGAGGACAACTGCCACCCCCACCGTCTGTGAAGGAACTTGTGGCTTTAATGGCAAATCGTCTGACGGAAGCCATAGCACAAGGCATTCAAGGCAACCGTGGACATGGTCAGGGGCCACAGTCCAAGATGACCGAGTTCATGAGACTCAGGCCAGCCACCTTTGACCACACCGAAGATGACCCTTTAGCAGTAGATGATTGGCTAAGGGGCATAAACAGGAAGCTGAATGTCGTAAACCCCAGTGACCATGAAAGAGTTCTTTTGCCATCACACCAACTAACAGGAGCAGCCTTAGAATGGTGGGAAAACTACCAAGAAACAGTAGAGGATGCTAGTGCCATCACATGGAAGGAATTCCAGGAGGAATTTAGGAGGTATCACATCCCCGAAGGGATCATCGAGATGAAGGCAGTAGAGTTTCGTGACTTGAAGCAAGGGTCCATGATTGTAAATCAGTACATCCGCAAGTTTACCAAGCTCTCTTGCTATGCCCCTGAGGATGTGAATACAAATAAGAAGAAGCAGGACCGCTTCAGAAGGGGACTACATAGTACTCTGAAGACACACTTGTCTGCGAGTACCTACCAGGACTTCAACACGATGATGAATCGAGCCATCATCGTAGAGGAGGCCAAGACAGAAGGGGACAATGATCGAAAGCGCAAGTTTTTGGCACAAAAGCAAAAGCAGCAGGAAAGGTTTGCAAGGCCCAGACCTAGCCACTACCAGAAGCCAAAACACCAACCAACCATGCAGTATCGGTCTCAAGGATACAACCAGCCAGCAAATTCAGCCTACCGCAGCCAGCACTCAGCAAGTCAGCAGAATAGCAGTGGCATTGTTGCACAGGTGACGGAGAGGAATAAGGACAGAGTCTGCTACAATTGTAGGGAGCCCGGGCATATGATAGCCAACTGCCCACACAAGAACCCCACTGCAGTACGAGCCCCGACGAACCCCGCAGCAAGTGCTAGGACAACAGCGTCGGGAGTTGGACGTGGTGGACCGCAAGCCTCAGGACAGCAGAAGAGGACAATACAATCCTTTGGAAGAGGCCGCGTCAACCACATCGATGCTCGTGATGCCCAGGAAGCACCGGACATTGTCTTCGGTGAGTTCATTGACAATTCAACTCTAGCAACAGTACTATTTGACTCTAGAGCTTCGCATTCATTCATATCATCAAAGTTTGTTGCTAAGCATAGAATTCCAACTGTTATGCTTAAAACCCCCCTTATGATATGCTCTCTCGGAGCAGAAATCAAGTGCCTATTAGGATGCTCCCGGGTTAAAATTATAATAAGTGGGGTAGAGTTCCTAGCGGACTTAGTGGTTCTCCAATCTGATGGAATAGATATCATCCTTGGGATGGATTGGTTAGCCAAATGTCAAGGCAACATAGCTTACGGCACCCGAAAGGTCACCCTAGTTAACAGCCATGGTATTAAAGTGGAATGCCAGCCTAAGGGACCAAAACCCCAGCACATGTTGTGCAACTTGGAAGCCACAACTCTGGACAAAGTGCCCATAGTAAAGGAGTACCCAGATGTGTTCCCAGAGGAACTACCTGGAATGCCACCTGACCGGGAAATAGAATTTATCATAGATCTTATCCCTGGAACATCCACAATTGCTAAGAGACCCTACCGTATGGCAGCAAATGAACTAGTAGAGTTAAAGAAGCAGCTAGGAGAGTTACAAGAGAAAGGATATATAAGACCTAGCTCATCCCCGTGGGGATCGCCTATCTTGTTTGTGAAGAAGAAAGATGGCGGTCTTAGGATGTGTGTAGACTACCGAGCCCTAAATGAAGTAACAACAAAGAATAAATACCCACTACCCAGGATCGATGACCTCTTCGATCAACTGCAAGGAGCCAAGTTCTTCTCTAAGATTGACTTGAGATCAGGGTATTACCAGCTGAAGGTTCGGGAAAGTGACATACCTAAAACAGCCTTTGTAACCCGGTATGGACAATACGAGTTCACAGTAATTTCCTTTGGATTAACCAATGCTCTTGCTTACTTTATGAGCTTAATGAACAAGGTATTTATGGAAGAGTTAGATAAGTTTGTCGTAGTCTTCATTGACGACATATTCATCTACTCTCAGAGTGCTGAAGAGCACGAACAACACCTAAGAATAGTCTTGGAAAGATTAAGAGCCCATGAGCTTTATGCCAAATTTAACAAGTGTGAATTTTGGCTAAAGAAAGTTGCTTTCCTTGGACACGTCATAACGGAAGAAGGAGTATCAGTGGATCCTGCTAAAGTTAAAGCAGTCGCGGATTGGAAACCGCTGACTAACGTAACACAAATCAGAAGTTTCCTTGGACTAGCAGGATACTATCGGAGGTTCATAGAAGGATTCTCGAAGATAGCAAAACCTATGACTGAACTGACTCAAAAGGAAAAACCCTTTCAGTGGACCAAGGCTTGTGAGAAGAGCTTTCAAGAGCTAAAAGATAGATTAATCACAACCCCAGTGCTAACCTTACCAGATATTCACAAGGATTTCACGGTATTCTGTGATGCCTCTAGGCAAGGATTAGGACGTGTCCTAATGCAAGATGGTAAGGTAGTTGCCTACGCATCTAGACAGTTAAAAGAGCATGAGAAGAATTACCCGACCCATGATTTAGAACTAGCAGTCGTAGTGCATGCCCTTAAGCTCTGGAGACTACTTAATTGGAAATAAGTGTGAGATATTCACGGATCACAAGAGTCTGAAGTATATCTTCATCCAACCAGACTTAAACCTAAGGCAAAGAAGATGATTGGAATTGATTAAGGACTATAATCTGGATATCCAGTATCATCCGGGCAAGACCAATGTCGTAGCAGATGCCCTTAGCAGGAAGGCTCATTGCTACAACCTAAAAGTTCAGAGATGGAGGCCAAAGCTACTTAAGGAAATCCAACGACTAAACCTCCAAATAGTTAATGAAGGTTGTGTCAATACATTGATGGTCCAACCTACCTTAGAAGGCCAACTCCGAAAAGCTCAAGAAGAAGATGAAGAGCTACAGAAAATCAAGGTCCAAACCGGAGAAGGCAAGGCACCTGGATTCCGAGTAGATGACCAAGGAACTTTATGGTACAAAGATAGGATCTGTGTTCCTAAGAAAGAAGAGTTTAGGAAACTCATTATGGACGAAGCCCATAACTCTACCTATTCGATCCACCCCGGGTCGACAAAGATGTTCCTGGACTTAAAGGAGAAATACTGGTGGTCAGGAATGAAGAAGGACATAGCTAGATTTGTCGCATGCTGTGATATGCCAAAGAGTTAAGGCAGAACATCAAAAACTAGCAGGATTATTGCAACCACTTCCTATCCCAGTTTGGAAGTGGGATGAAATCGGGATGGACTTTGTTGTGGGATTACCCTGTAGTCAGAGAGGACATGATTTCATATGGGTCATAGTAGACCGTCTGACTAAGGTAGCTCATTTTATACCGGTAAAAGTAACTTATGGAGGAGACAAGCTAGCACAGTTGTATGTGGACAATATCCTCAACCTTCATGGTGTCCTAAGTAGAATTGTATCAGATCACGGTCCTCAATTCACCGCAAGATTATGGAAAAGCCTACATGCCACCCTAGGAACCAAGCTGGACTATAGCTCGGCCTATCACCCACAAACCGATGGGCAGACAGAAAGAGTGAACCAAATCCTAGAAGACATGCTAAGAGCTTGTGTGCTCACGTATGGAAAAGATTGGGAGAAAAGTTTATCTTATGCAGAGTTCTCTTATAACAACAGCTATCAGACGAGTCTGAAGATGTCACCCTTCGAGGCATTATATGGGAGAAAGTGCAGAACCCCTCTTATGTGGTCTGAGGTCAGAGAACGCTGTCTCTATGGGCCAGCCTTGATAAAGGAGGCTGAAGAGCATGTAGCCAAAGTAAGAGAAAATTTGAGAGCAGCTCAAAGCAGACAAAAGAGTTATGCCGACACTAGGAGGAGGAATCTTGAGTTCGAGGTGAGAGATCATGTATATCTGAAGGTATCGCCGATAAGAGGCACACAAAGATTTTGGATTCGAGGAAAGCTAGCACCCTGATACATTGGACCATACAAGATACTAAACAGGATAGGTGCCGTGGCATACCGTCTCGCACTTCTAGAGGAAATGGCGGACATTCACAATGTCTTCCATGTATCCCAGTTGAAGAAGTGCTTAAGGATCCCTGAAGAGCAAGTACCGTTAGAAGTGATGGACCTTCAACCGGACCTACGGTACCAAGAGCGGCCAATAAAAATATTAGATACAACAGAGCGACAAACCAGAAGATCTGTGGTAAGATTCTGTCAAGTGCAGTGGAGCAACCACACTGAGGCTGAAGCTACCTGGGAGCGTGAAGATGATCTTCGGAAGGAGTTCCCCTACCTCTTCGAAGAAGAACCTCAAATCTCGAGGACGAGATTTTCCTAAGTGGGGTAGGTTTGTCAAATCTCTAAATTTTCCCCCTTCTCTCTCTTCTTCCTCTCTTCCATCTCCTCCATCCCCTCCCTGTGACCCGTCACCTGCCGCGCCGCGCTGTCCCGTCGCCTGCGCCGCACCGGTAGTCCTCGCACCCCGTGCTGCCTCGCGCCCCGCGCCATCACCTCGTGCCCCGTGCAGCCGCCTCGCGCCCCGCGCCGTGCAGCCCGTCGCCGACCCCTATATAAGAGAGGAACAGTGCCTTCCTCCTCCACCTCACACCCACTCTCTCTCTCCCCGAACCCTCCGCCGCCTCCCTCCGAGCGGCGCCGCCGGTGAGCTCTTCCCCGGTCCCCTTCTCTCTCCCTCTCCCTCTCCCTCCTTTCCCTCCCCTGTAGATGTACCTAGGCCACCCTCCCGTCGCCGGGCCGCCGCCGTCCTCCCCGCTATCGGCCGTCACCGCTTCTCCGGCCGAAGCCGTTTCCTTGGCCCGCTGCCGCCCTCCGGCCGGCAAAGCCCACCGCCACCCTCCGTCGGTGCTCCGCCGTCGGTGCGCCGCCGCTGCGCCACCGCCGCCCATCGCTCTCTCCTCTCTCTCCCTCCCGTTCTCTCTGTTGCCTGAGCCGCCCCTCTCCTCTCTCTCTCTTTTATCTCTCTCTCCCTGTGTAGTTGACAAGTGGGCCCCATATTAGCTGAGCCAAGCCGCCCGTTGAAGCCCACCAACAAAAACTGAGTCTGAGCCGAGCCGCTGAGCCGAGCCGTAGAAACCGAGCCACGAAGCCGAGCAGAGAGCTGCGAGCTGAGCCCAGTCCTGAGCCGACTTAGCCAAATATTCTGAGAATATTCTCCCCTTTTCTTTTTTCTGAATTTCTCTCCCGATAAAACTTCCGAAGCCCGTTTCTCCTTCGTCCTAACTCCATTTTCAACGATTCTTCCACCGATATTCATCTAACTTTTAGATCTACCCAATCATGTTAATTTCATAATTTTTGTAAATTATTTGGTCATTGTTTTAATCATTTGATTGATCGTGTATGCCTTTGTCGTTGTTGCGATTATTAGAGGAAGGAGCATTCGAGGAAGACCCCGAGGACCCGGAGTTTGAAGAAGGAGCAGACGAGGACTTCAACGAAGGCAAGTCCTAAAACCATTGATCATGTTGATCCTATGTTTTTAAATACAACCCGTAGAGCCGTTGTTTCAAACAATAGGAGTATGCATGATTAGATTAATAGTTGTGATTTTTAAGAAATGCTAGAATAGTTATGACCCAGCTTGTTTATCCCATGTCTTATCATTGTTACCTTTATTCCGTTGAAACCCTAGAAGGTTCCCAACATCAACTATAATGATTGTTTGGATGAATGCTTGTTTACTAGTATGCTTAGGATTGCTTTGCTCAAAAGAAAGAACTAGATTATTTACATATGATAATCATGCTTTTCAATGTGAAGTGATGTGTGTTTGGTGCGTGTGCGTGTAAAACTTGTGTTCTTGGGAAAACTCTAGAGTAGTGTTGACGAGGGTGAGTAAGGTGCCCCACAAAGGTGGGAATTACCTTGGAGCAAGGTTCGCCTTTGTAGTGTTCTTGCTGGGAGACTCTTGTCTCGGTCATATAAGGACCGGTTCGCTGTGACATCTCACCCAGTATCCACTTGTACAACCACATGGCCTGTATGGGCAAGACTTGACCTAACCCCTCTAACTTAGTGCGGTACCCACCGGGAGGCCGGTAGTGGCAATGGGGACCAAGAGAAGACTTGGGTAGTGTGTAGCCCAAGGTCCGGCTGGTAATATTGTTGAGGCTATGTCAAAAAGCCTTGGGATTGCTAAGTGGTCCTTCCCGTGAATCTTCTAAGGCCCCTGGTATCTTAGTGCCCCATGGGTGGATATTATGGCTTCGTTGTGAGGTCGTTGCGTCTCGTTATGACAGCTGCACCAGTTACTAAGGTGGGAGCAAGTGCATATCTTGTGGGTAAAGTGTACAACCTCTGCAGAGTGTTAAACCTATCCGGATAGCCATGTCCTCGGTCAAGGACATGCTATGGTTTGGTCACAATGATTAGCTTTTCGGCGTGAGTATCTCATTGGTGTGTGAGTGGGCTGTGTGCCTGTGTTTTTGAAAAGAAGGGTTTTGGCTTTGTGCCCTAAGCCTCCTGGACTGTGTGTCCGCTGGCAAAAGACTTATGGGAACTGGCAGGATGGAAGTATCTCCCCCAGGGCCATCAACCCCCATAAGCTCAACTTATGTGTTCTCCTCGGAAGTGTTTATATTAAAGTTAGTCTTTGCAAAATGAACCTTGCATCAACAAAATTAGCTTTCCGCAAAATCTAAAAGACTCTACAGCCTTATCCTTGATCTACCCTTAAACATCTAATTTTTTCCCTTGAGGTAGGACTTGCTGAGTACCTTATGTACTCACACTTGCTAATTGTGGATCCAGATGATCCAGAGGCCGACTTTGTCGAAAGAGAAGATGAAGATTAGTGAAGCCGGTTTCATCTGCACTCAAGCTGCCTATAGGGCATTGGTCGCTTTTATGTGTTTCCGCTGTGCTTTGAGGGTTTGTTAAATTATGCCTACGGGCTTCTGTTGTAATGAACTCTGTGCTGTACTCTATTATCGTATTCATTCGATGTATGTCTGTGATGTCTACTTCTGTTGGAGTTCGTGTGTACCAGCTACTGATCCAGAGACTGGTATGAGCTGCACGAGGTGACCCCAAAAGAGGGGTCCGACAACAAATATCCCAACGGGATAAGAAGGGTGGCCGGTGGACTCCTTATCAAGAAACTACGGAAAGCATGCAGTGCGAAGCGGCGACTTCCATGAGTAGTGACGTGAAGGACGACGCTAGCTGCAGCGCTCGGAGGACCGTGGGGTCGAACGGACAAGATGCAAAGGAGAAAGAGTGAGACTGGCCGGGGAAGGGGCAGGTGAGAATGCGACGCCAAAATGCATGCAGAAACGCTCAAATCAGAAGACGGTCTATATCTGGCGGTTACTTAAAACCGTATCTCAAACGGTCTATATATGCTCGGATAGCTTGTGGATGGAGCCGTTTTTTGTAATTTGAACTTATTTCACGGCTCCTTTATTTCATGCATCTCTTCTGTGGAGCGATTTAGAGAAACGTCACAATTCCCAGCAAAGCCGTGTACAAGAATAATTGCAAGACCCCCATCGTCTTCCTTGCTTCACTCCTCCCCATTTATCATCGGCTTACCTCTGAAGAAAGCCCCAATCCTCGCATGCATTTCTAGATTGATCCTCCCCACCCCGTGTTGTCCTCCTCAATTGCATTCACCGTCACCTCTCTCTCCTCTCGTGGGCCGGTCACGGCCTCTTCTTCCCTGCAGTATGGGCAGTCCAGATAGGCCCAGGACTACCCTATGATTTTGATATTTTTTTACTACTAGCCAGCCCAGGCCCACATCTCCCTCCACCTCCAGCTCCCGGCCTGGATCTGGTCGCATACTCGTACCTCAGCACCTGGTACAATCGTGTGTGACTCTGACCACCACAGCGATTCAGATTTCAGCAAAGGTCTTGATCCCCAATTCCCCAATCACCATCCCCTTTCTAACCCTAAATAAATTTCCTATCCCCAATGGCCAATTCCCCAATTCTCCATCCCTAGCGGCCGTCTAAACGAGTAGAATATAATTCTCCATCCCTAGCAGTCGATCCTGGAGGGGCTGGAGCAGTGGAGGCTGGAGGGGTCGGCCGGGGCACCGGGCCACAGACTGCAATGCACAGCAGCACAGGGGCAAGCCACTAGCCAGCAAGCACAGGGGCAATGGAAGCATGCGGGCTCTCTTGCTGGCTTGCTGCTCGCTTGCTAAGCGTGCTCCTCCTCCTCCTCCTCGACCAGACTGCCGTGGAGTGGGAATCCATCCATCCATCTATCTAGACTTCGATTGATTGTGTCTGTCGCTGGTAAGGAAGCCATATCCTCTTGCTCGGATTGATTGGTTTTTAATAGCTGGTTTTAGTTTACTGAATGTTTATTTGGTCTATTTTTTTCTTCGAATTTCAAATTTGACCGAGTGAATTTTGAGTGAATTCCCACCGAATTTTGAGCGGTTTTCGTGATAACAACCGCCAGGACCGGTTTTCAGGGTCCAAACGGTTTTGTGAACCTTGATCCCAATCCCGCTGCCTACACCCATTCTCGTCGAGCAAGAATCTCGTCGCCCCTGACATGGTGAGCTTTGCAAGCACCTACGTGGAGATGAAAGCCAATCAATACTGCGTGCGGTACTAGCTAGGATAAGAAATCGAGGAGAGGCGGCAAGGACGACTGCGGATTTGACCTAGGAGGCCATGTTTCTCGAGCAGGGTCACCGGCCGAATCAGAGGAGGGGGGGCTTCCAGTCGGGGAGTAGGGGGGCGAGGACGATCGCAGTGGAAGGTGGAGGATTTGGCCTAGGAGGTTGTCGTCCTCCAGTGGGGTCGCCTGCATCACCGAGGGGCACAAAAGCGCCAGGGGAAGTCAAAATCAAATACCAGGTAGCGCCAGAGCTTGCAGATGTGTGAGGCACGGGGGAGCCTAGCGGGAGGTGGAGAAGGATTTGGCCTCGTTGTCCTCTAACGAGGTCGTCAGCGTAGCCACACGATGGCTGCCACGAGGGATGCTAGCAGAGCCGAGGGAATTCAGATCTTGGTTTTGAAGTCAGGTGACTTCAAATGTTCGTGAGCCGTTGGATCAAAACCGGATGGATCATATCAGCCGCTACAATATTCAACATTGCGATTGCTACAGTATTCAACAGAAAATCACTGTTCACCTAGACACAATCTATTGTACGCCCAGAGGATTTGGTTCCGAGGCAAGGCGGTCGTTGCATCCGCGACGACGAGGTGTGAGCAAATAAGAAAAAGACTGATAACGGCATGAAGATGACATTACTATTGGGTTTTAGAGAAGAAGCGTGACCACTACTTGGCCAATAGTGTAGTGGTGACCACCAAGCAAGCATGCAAAGCCCCTCATGCATGACCGACGGAGCTGCATGCCGTTTTGCACTCGTGGATCAATGCACCTCCCTCACTGCATAGGCTGCTCAAATTTTGACGTATCTTCAATTGTAGGGCCAAGCTCGTTGCGCTCAGCTCGCCGGCAATACTTCCATCATGGTACTCAACAAACCACATGCTCTAGATTGTTGAGTAGCATGATGCAGGAATTGCGCACATTATATAGATATTCTAATACAAATCTAGGATATATATAGACATTCTATCGCTTGCACATTGTATTGCATTATCATTTTAGTTGCCTTACCAAAACTGCATCTTCGACTACAAGATTCGTGCCAGTGCACACCTGCTAATCTAACCAACGCTCATCCTCAGCTTCGTCTTCAAGTCTAACCGGAGTAAATTCATCAGAGGAGTCACTATCCCACAGGTAGGGGAATACTGTATCTGGACTGCCTCTATCAAATGCACCTATTACTGGATGCTTCAAATCATCTAACCCTTGGTTCTTGCATGCATAACAATGTCCTATATAAGAAGAAAAAAAGGACATGATATAGCATTACGAAAGAGCAAAAAGAAATATTGTTGCTCATCATTCATCAATATTCAACTAAACAAGATAAAGATTTCCATACCATCTTCATACGGCTCTAGAGGAGAGCAGAAGTAGATCTTCCATTTCAATATCTCCTTCACTTCAGCGAAGTAGAGCATTGATCTCCAGTCAGTTGAACCGGGTTCCTTCGTCTTGAAAGTGAAGTTAAAGTGATGGATGATCTTATGATAATTTTCCACACTAAAACAATGGTGGTGAAGCTCATCAAATTCATGATCAAGGTCCTACAACAACATTTATTTGTTAGAAAACCTTTCTGCAACTGAAAACAACTAGAAATAGTAGACAAACCTTAAGAAATTTTTTTCCTTTGATGTATTTTTTAAATGCCACCATTGCCTCCTCGCCCATCCATTTCTTCCCATTACAAGCAATCTCTTCTTCGGAAGCTTTCGATTGTCCTTGTGCTGCAGCTGGTGGAGCTTGTTCTGGTGCTGTAACCAATCGAGCTTCATATCCGTCTGGTGAAGACTGCTGAAACATTGCCTCACTCTCAGCTACTTCCGCCCCAGCTCGAACGGCACTCTCGGTAGAACAGAGATATTCGTCTGGTGAAGACTGCTGAGACATTGCTTCACCCTCAGCTACTTCTGCCCCAGCTCGAACAACACTCTTACCAGAAAGAAATTTACAAAGATCATCATAAGTCTCAAGCGTGTGCTCATTTAGGTACTCCTCAAATTTGCGTCGCTCCTCCGACCTACATAAAATCACGACCATATGTATGGTCCACATATTAGTTTTATAAATACAAGTAGATTGGGCTATGTTTCTCCTTGCTTGGGAAAAAACGAGCTACAAATCACGTTACATTCTACATGGCAGCAATGAACCAACATGTTATGGCATTAAAAATGTAAATTCGTTAGGGTTTTCATTTTCCTAAAAATAAAGAACAGATCAGAACTGGCATAGAAATCATTAAATGAAGCACCAAAAGTAGAACATTACTAATGCATCTACGGAAGCAAAACTTGCGTGTTGCTGTTGTTAGAGACACGCCATCTTAAAACATTCTGGGCATATAATCATGCAGTAATAGAAGTTAAATATTAAATTTTACTACGTCAAGGCTTATGTGTATAGTGTTCACACTACATGTAGAGAAATTTTTATTAATGATGGATTCAATAACTGGAGAGGAAAAGTTGGGGGAAAGAGCATCAATAAATTTTAGATGACATGGGAGAAAGACATGGTAATGCTCCCCAACTTTCCTGCTGGTGCAGCAAATCCTTCTAGTTCCTACAGCATCCAAAATCAAAGCTCTGCAGAACTCTAATCAGCAAACAATTTCCATACTACTCTAGTGTAAGATGTTTTGTCCAAACAAGTGCATACTTTTTGCTGGTACA
Organism: Phragmites australis; assembly: GCF_958298935.1. NCBI lineage: Eukaryota > Viridiplantae > Streptophyta > Magnoliopsida > Poales > Poaceae > Phragmites > Phragmites australis. The sequence goes on along the minus strand of NC_084942.1, from coordinate 18,498,029 downwards.
AAAGGCAAAACATCTCTGATTGAATATAGGTAGGGGCTCCCACAAAACAGAAGATGAGGATAAATTGTCCATCAGACTAATTCATTTAACTTGTCCTACTCTAAACAAGCACTCCTTCCACTTATTGTTATTTAAAATTTGAATTTAAAATACATAGGAGAAAGGCCCTGTAACAAACCATACAGTTCACCGATTAGAAATAGGCTCACTAATCAGTATAGAATCGAAGACTTTAGGGAGGACTTCATTTATTCTTTGCCATAGCTTGCTTAGGCTGGTTGTAACTTGTAAGACAAACTATTGTTTCTGCTTTTACTGTAACGGAAATGGGGATGTTTACGTGACTTGAGTAAAAATAAACAGGAAGTGCTGCACCCAGGATAGAAACAATAAGCAGCCCCAGGATTTAGGTCTCAGTGAGATGCCAACTTAAGTCTTAAATAACGGAGTAACAGAATTGCAAGGACAGAATTCCTAATAAAAGAACAAACCAACAAATCAAACATAATAATGACCATATGCATCACATGAAATATGCTTGGGATGCGCTTACAGCAACAGCGAAGCTCTCATGTGTTGATGGCTCACCACTGCCCATGTTGGCAGCAAGCACCACAACACAAGGTCATAACAATCACACCCATCCTATCAATCAACATATATTCGACGTAAAAGAACCAGAGGTATGATCACCATACGCATTGTATCAAATAGAAGTTCGATATGCTTGCCTGGGTGACAGAGCTTCCTCAGCAGCTGATGGCACCATAACTGTAGAATCAGGTAGACCACTGACCGTGTCACCAGCATGCACCACAGCCCTAAATCAGAACAATTTGAAGTCATTGAGTGAGTCTAATTTATCTCAATCTTATTGCAGAAAGAATTTTGACTTAATAGTTCTTAAACAGAAAATACTTGTAAATCATATTGCACTTCTCCGTATTCTACTCCAATTGAAATGAGTGCGATCAAGGCATTGCAGCAATTTTCTGGTCAATCTAAATAGGTCGAAATGGTTCTTTCAACACAAATCACTAGTAAACTGTAATCCTACTGCACTTCTCTGTATTCTACTCAAATGTTTTTTTGTGTGTGAGAGAGAGATAAATATGCTATCATATGGAACAGAGGAGAACGGAAATGTAAAAGAGCTAGTATGAAGTATGGTGAAGAGCGGGTATGAGCGAAGACGATGGTTCTGGTGGTACGGAACTATGCTACTAAATGGTGCAGTAGGGGCGGGAAAGAGAAGTTCCATGTCTTGGGAGGCACAGACCCAATATAAACCTATCTACCCAAACAAAGATCCTTATACTAGGTCTAGGGCAGATCATGGTCAAGATCAGCACCACCATCCATGGCAATGATGAAGGTGAATGCCTGGCGGTGGTCGGTTCGAGGAATTTAGGGTATTACTCCACCTTGTTTCTCCCTCGACTCAAATTAACTCCTCTGACAGTCCGGCTTTGTCAGTTTGGGTTGGTTGCACAAGTCAGACTACAATGAGTAGGATGGCTAAGCCAACAAACTCCCAATGTGAAAACCTATGTGGATGTAATAAAATAGTCACACAGTGTTTCATAAACATGAGTTGGAATCCTAAATCCTTAGATGGCTATTTTAGTGAAGTTGTGTCAACATCCAAGGATCAGAATTCCAACTTGTATGTCAAAAATTTAAACTCATAAAGACAGTCAACATCTACTACAATCTTGTGCAATATTAAAATACTAAATTCTAATGGCCCTTCATTCTAGTCTCAAAAAAATCTTAGTGAGATTTATGCTAGTTATTTGGCAAAATCAGGGAAGGCAAGAAGTCCCATAGAAATCACTTGGAGCCTTGAACACAATAAAAAATAATTACCATGTGTCTCTCACTGTCAACAAGCATTTGATACCAGCAACCACTCAATAGGAAATGAGCGTGGGCAAAAAATACAGAAGCATTTGCTGGTCCATCTAGAGTGCTGGAAATGGTTCATTCAGCACACATAACTAGTAAATTGAAATTCTGATGCAATTTTCAGTATTCTACTCATCAATGTTTTTTTATGTGATGAGAACACAAATGATTTTCTTGGACTGCATATATTAGAAAGGAAAAGACCTAACTCAGTTGGAGAGAGGATGGTGAAGAGTATCTGAGATCACTAGCGATGAGACGATGACAGTGGTCGCTGTGGTAGGGAGCCAAGCTACTAGACAGAGCTTAAGTCCCAGACCAGGAGTTAGTGTGGTAGGCGGCAGGAAAAAGAGCACCTCCATGGCTTAAATGGGGAGAAACAGGTAGAATATGGACCATCAGAAGTCCCAGACATAGAGTCATCTACTAGGTTCAAAATGGGGGGAACCGGGGAGGGGCGGTAGTGGGTCAGGAGCGGTCTAACCCTTGGATGAGCACTTTGATTTGTGCAAAACACATCTAATGATGTTATGGGTTATAATTTATAACAAAAAGCAGCAATCATATGAAAGAAAGAAACAACAATAGTCATACTCATCGGTTGAATCAAGTGTAGGGGGTGAGTCATTTAGCGACAGTGTCTCGAATCTTGACGTATCTGCAATTGTAGGCCCAAGCTCATTGCTGCTCACCTCACCAGCATGCTCCTCAACTCTGACCAGAACATGTAGTTTGTTGAGTGTTATGATAGAGGTATTGCACACAATATATAGATATTCTAATAGAAATCTAGGATATATAGAAATTTTATCGCTTCCATGAGTAGTCCAATGCAAATAATAGCGGAAAAAAAACGCAATGTTAATTCTTTGTTAGAAAGTGGCACACATACATTGCCCAAAATGAGAAGGGATAAAACAATAACTAGTGACACTTACGGTAAGCAGGTTGGTGGCTGTGCTCGTCCTCGATTACCCCGGTATCGCCTTGGTCGATCTGAATACATAGCACTCTGCCGTACACGAGGTGCGGTTCCAGCCTCTGCATGCCCTGGTCTCCTGCGATGGCTGCAAAATGGATATAAAGGTAAATTTTAGTAACTACTATATAGCTAATTACATTTTCCTGGGAGGCAAGAGACAGTGTTCTCTGTAGATTCTATAATGAGAATGCATAAGTCTGGAGTGGGCGACAAAAAGCTTGATGGCAACAAATTAAGGTGAAGAAAGACAAACAGAGAGAGGACAAAGACAAGTTTATGTGCATGCAGAAATCAAGACCCCTTCCCGGCCAGGTGGGACGAACACTCACTGGAGAGCAACCCAAAGTGCTTCACGGAGCCACCATAAAACGCCACTGGTGTCAAATATTTATGGAGAGTGGGGGGAAATCAGCCTACTTTCGGAGAGTGAAAACTAAAATTGTCCTCAAAAAAGTTTTTTTCCCTTCTTCGTCTTCTCCCAACCCCACTCCCATGGCTGCTACCGTCCAGCCAACTGAACAGATGTCCAGTGGACGGGTGATCACGTATTCACGTTGGTACACAGATGGGGCAGCTGATGCATACATAGCTGAATTTTGCTCCGAAAAAATATTCATCAAATCTACTCAGAGGAGAGGGCAACGAAAAGGAGGAAGAGGGAGGGCGGAGGTCACTCACCCAGTTCCACTTCCACGGGAGGAGGAGGATGCTGCAGAGGGGGTTTCAGGTCGCCAGAGACGACGCTGCTCCCACTGGTGGTATTCTATGATGAGGCAATCTGCGTAGGCTTGGGTTACCATGCCATAGTCATGCCCCCCGATACAGAGATAGATGAGGCGGCGATGGGAATCACGGTCCATGGCGATGGATGGCGAGGGCGATTCCGAACCGATTCGCTCCGTTGATTGGGGAAATTTGGGTTTTAGGGTTCCCTTCCCCCTCCCTCCCCCGCTTCTGCTCGATCAGCTCAGCTGGGTTTGGTGGTCGCCTGCCCTGCCTTGTTTGTATTTTGGGGAAATTGCCATCATACCATTATGTTGGAGCCGGATTGCCAAAACACCCTCCAAAGTTGTGCCATTGCCAAAATGCCACTGTTGTTCATCACCGTCACTCCAAAATAGCACTCCCGTCGAGTCCATGAGATTTTCTTCAGTAACTTTTTTTTCCCACACTGCAACAGTAAATAATTCTTTGAAATGCCAAAAATTGCCCCCATGCCTGGACTCCTTTGCTCCCGAACTGGAGCCGGCGAGCTCGACCACAAACGCTGCCCCTCCCCGACCACCCCGTGCCTTTGTCGGCACTAGCGTGAATCCGGCCGGAGCTCTCTTCGACGGTTCGAGGGCCGGAGTCACCGAACATACCTCAACGCCGGCGCTGGCCGGCACCCACAGCGGACACACCTCAAGCTCAACACCGATGCGGCCAAAGACCATGCACCCACAGCGGAGGTAGAAACAGATCGACGGCGCGCCGACCGGATCAACACGCACGGCAACAGAGAAAACAAGTAGGCCGGCGACCATAATACACACAGCACACCTCACTGGCGCATACATCAACGTAGCGAACACGGCGGCGGCAATACGCATCGGCACATCGGCAGAGTTCACACCGGTGACAACACACGGCACCAGGTTATTCAAACCTTTAGAAGTTCCAGACATGGCTTGGACTCATATTAGCATGGATTTTATTGAAGGCTTACCAAAGGTAAAGGGAAAGGATGTGATTCTTGTGGTGGTTGACAGATTCACAAAGTATGCCCACTTTGTTGCACTTTCCCACCCATAAACTGTCCAACAAGTGGTTCAATTATTTATGGATCAGATTTTTAGGCTGCATGGTTTTCCATTGGTAATTGTAACTGACAGGGACAGGATTTTCACAAGTAAACTCTTCGAAGAAATCTTCAAATCAGCTGGAGTATCACTCAAGTTCAGTACATCATATCACCCACAAACAGATGGGCAAACTGAGAGGGTAAACCAATGTTTAGAAAATTATTTGAGAATCATGGCATTTCAAGACCCAAAGGAATGGTTGAGGTGGCTTACTATGGCTGAATGGTGGTACAACACATCTTTCCATACCTCTCTTAAGACCACTCCATTCCAGGCCCTCTATGGATACCCACCTCCACAGCTGGGTGAATTATCCATCCCTTGCAATGTTTCTGATGAAGCCAGAGTAACAGTAGAAGAAAAGGAGAAAATGCTCAAGGAGTTAAAAGAAAACTTAACTCAAGCTCAAGAGAGGATGAAGCATTTTGCAGATCTGAAAAGAACTGAGAGAGAGTTCAAGGAAGGGAACATGGTATATCTGAAGATGCAGTCTTATAGGTTGAATGCTTTTGGTTTGAGGGGAGCCATTAAGCTGAGATCAAAATTTTATGGCCCATTCAGAGTTATTTAAAAGATTGGTCAAGTGGCTTATAAGTTGTTGCTGCCCGAAGATGCCGAAATACATCCAGTCTTTCATGTCAGTCAGCTGAAGAAGCACGTGGGAGCAAAAGTTATCCCTTTGCCAAACTTACCATTGGTGACTGCTGAAGGAAAGATTAAGACTGAGCCTATGAAAGTTTTGGAGAGGAGGATTATTCCAAGGAACAATGAAGCAGTCGTACAGTGGCTGGTGCAATGGGAGAATCTCGCTGCTGATGAAGCTACTTGGGAGGATGCCAAATTCATCCAGAAAGTGTTTCCTAAGTTTAATCCTTGAGGACAAGGATTTTCTCAAGGAATGGGAGATTGTCAGGAATGCAATTTTCAGTTTCGTCAGGTTTCAGTTA